>NC_091685.1:46472954-46773181 GCF_041296265.1 Equus caballus
CTGGGATCATCCAGGCTGGACGAGCCAGGACCTGGCGACTAAGGGTCCCTAAGGCCAAGTTTTGTGACCTCCAGGCCCTGGGGCTTCCCAGCTGCTGGAGAAGATGGGGGGAGAAGAGGTGACCCCACCTGAGGCCGTGAACCTGGGGCACCGACCCCAGCCAGGCCCAGACCGCGGGAAGCTCACCTCCGCCCCACAGAGCTTCCCACAATGCAAGCAATTGCCGCAATTTCTCCCTGAGTGCTCTCGTTTCCCCTTAATAATCCCTGTTTCATCCCCACAATAAACAGTGTTAGAACTCTTCCCTTGGCTTTAAATACGTGTAATTGCTCTGGGGCCAGTAACAGGTATTAATTCCACTTATGCATTCCATAAACTTTTAGGATAACGCAATTGATACCAAGATCGTGTTGGGGCACCTCCACTATTATTTTCCTGCTTGCAAACCTCCGAGGGGCTGGAAAGTTTTCTCCCGAACCCATTAGTGTTGACTCAGCCGCATTCTACCCAGGAATCCCGTGTAGCACCTTCCACATGTTCCTCCTGGGGGCAGGAGGGGCGGCGCTCACACCATGTGGGCCAGCTTGCCCCTAGGAGGGACGGAGGAACACATACACACCCGCCTGGGTCTGGGGGCAGCTGGAGGTCCAGGCTGGCAGGTGGTCCAGAGGCCCCCAGTGATGGGCTGTGCCACTGCACCGTGCACACCCTCACCGTCACGCCCCATGGCTGCCCGCGTGGGCAGTAAGACTCAGCCCCCCGGCCCCCAGGTGCCCACAGGTGCCAGGCTGGGCTAGGGCTCCAACCTACCAAGCCTTCCTTCCTGACCTCAGAGTCCCCTCTCAAAACCTCCTGAACATCAAGGACAGCCCCTTCCCTGGTGAGGCCAAGCCTGAGAGTAGGATGAGGCTGAGCTGGGCTGGACAGTGTCCAGAGGCCCCCGCCTCCACCACCAGGCTACTGCCCCTCTCTGCTCCTCAGGACTCCTGTCACCAGCTGTGTCCATCATTACCAACCCATGGGAGGCCCCGGGATGAGAGTGGCCATCAGGGCCCAAAGGCCAGGCCAGGTCCTGCCGAGGGCCCTGCCCATGCTCCGACACCCACAGTGTCCTGGGGAGGGTGTGGAACAGGAACAAAGGCACCAGGTGCTGCCGTCCTTGCCCCAGTTCCACTCACCCACCAGTCCAGAGAGCATCAGTGCCCAAGGGTGCCAGCCCTCATTTGAAATCGTGATCTTTCACTGGATCTATCTCTCCCCAAAGCCCAGCTGGGCCCTGAAGTGGACAGCCTCAGCCAGGATGCTGGCAAGCAGCAAATGTTGGGGGGCACTCCAGCCCCTCTGGCCGCACAGTGACCCTGCCAGGCAAACTCCCATCTTGCCCTGGTCCCTGGTTTACAGGCTCTCTCAAGGAAGAGCACTAATCCCTCCTCTGGCTGCTCAGTGACCTGGGACCCACCTCCTCCTGGCCTTCTGTGGGAGGGGAGGGGTCCTTAGACCCTGGGTAGCGACCTGGAGGAGGCTGCATGTGTGTGCAACTATGTGTGTACGTGTGCATGCATGTGTGTGTATGCATGTGCACCGTGCACATGTGTGTATGTGTGCTGTGCATGCACATCTGTGCATGTCTGCTTTTGTGTCCACCTGAGTGTGTGGTTTTGCAGGTGTGTGAGTGTGCATGCATGCACGTGTGCGTGCACACACAGGTCTGTGAGCTGAGGGTTCCAGACCCTCAGTGCCCAAGGAGAACAGGCGGGTGATGTGAGGTCCAAAGGAAGCTGGTCACGGCAGCTGAACCACCCAGGGCTGGGGCGACCCGCAGGGGCCTGGGCCAGACAGAAGCCAAACACCCCCTTAACAGCTGTGGACACTTGGGGCTGGTGAGGGTGTTTCCTGAGCACGGAAAGGAGTGAAGGCAGCAGTCAATTTGGAATTGTACTTGAGAAAAATATGAATTATCTATCAGTTACCAGCCGGCTGGCGTGGCGGGGCTGCGCACAGCATGGCGCAGGGGCCTGGACAGCAAGTCTGGGCAGCACCCACGCGGTCAGACCCCCCGAGCTGTGAGCAGGCGGGCTGCCCGGCAGTCCCCTTCCTGCACCGCGAGCCACTGCCTGCCCACCTCCTCCCTGGACAAGGAAAGGAACCTGCAGGGGGTCTGCTCCCAGAGAGCTGAGGTGCCAAAAATCTCATTATCAATGTTTGTCCCACCTCCACCCCCTGCACCGATAAGGGCTGGGGAGGGGGAAGCATGGATGATGACAACAGCTCCTCCTCCTCAACGCAGCCCCAGGAGAGCATCCAGAGCATCAGAGGGCCCAGGCGGGGGTGGGGGGGGGGGAGGCGCTGCTGCTCAGGCATGGGGGAGCGGGAGGGGAGCTCTGAGGCAGAGCTGCTGGGCACAGGTGAGCCTTCTCCTGCTCCCCGGAGAGGCTGGCCAGGGTAGACCACTCCAGCCCTGAAGTATGAGCCCAAGCCATGAGCCCTTTCATCCCTGAGGCCACACACCTGGCAGGTGGTGGTGGAGGGAACCGGGAAAATGGCAGAGGGCCCCCAGGTGGAGGAGGCAGCCGGCAGCGGGGCAGCTCCCAGCCTTCCCTGAGGACCAGCTCAGAGCATCCAAGGAGCTCCAAGCTCCCCAGACACTGCAGAGACTGCACCAGCATCCTCAAACAGTGGAGAGGAAGGAAGCCAGGACCCCCACAGTGCCCGCCAGGATTCCTAGGGGACCAGACGCTCAGGCCCTGATGACAGAACGTCAGTGCAGGGGGACTGGGACCCACCCTCTTAGAGGGGAAAGAAAGTGCTTAGGAAACAAGTCTGAACATGGAATAGGATCAGTAGTGAGCCTCTTGTCACCAGAGGTGCGCAAGTGTGGGGATGCTACAGAGGCCTCCTGACCTGGCTTCTGGTCACCCAGCTGGATCTCAAAGCTAGGGTGGGGAGCCCAGGACCCCACAGGAAATAAAGAACCAAGAGAACCCTCTGGCAGGTGCAGCTGCTGCTGAACGACTCATCCAGAAGGACCAGGCTCCATGACACTCCATTGCCACCTCTGCCCACCAAGGCAATAATAAAGACAACACGCCAGCTCCTACTGTGCTAAGCCCTGTGCTCCACAGGCATCATCTCATTTAAACCTATCATCACCACCACCAAGAAGGAACATGGGAGTAAAAATTCACAAAAGAGGAAAACCAGGCACTGACAGGGCGGGGTCTCTGGCCCAGGTGCCCCTCTCGGCCAGTGGAAGCCCTGGAGTCAGGCTGAGCCTTAATCAGCAACAGGCCAGCAGCTTGAGGGGCCTACAGCAAGCGAGAACCAGAGACAGCCGCAGGGGGCCGTGGACAGGAACCCTGACCCCAGTTGGCCCCTGCAGAGCCTGACCGGCTACCTGAGGCTCCACCCCACCTCCAGCACAGGGCAGTGGGGACCGTGGGACCGGGGTCTTAAAGCGACAGAGCCTTGGGGTCACCTGCTCAGTGCTCCTGTGGGGTGGGGATGTGGCCACCCTGCTTCTCTGCTCCAGGGTCTCATTTCTAGGGAGCAGGGGTGAGCACAGAGCTGCTGCTCCCTGGAGGAAGTGCTGCTGCCCCATGGCCAGGACCTGCCAGGTGTCCATGGGGCGAGCGCAGGGCAAGGCCCACTCCCCCCTCCTGCTGGGGGCAGGAGACCCAGAGGGCCCATGGGGCTGCCTTTCCTGCTCAGTGCCCTACCCTACACTCGGAGGTGAGCCTGCCGTCTCTCTGGGGGTCTCGGCCTCCCTGCAGCCTTTACCGTGCCCCAGCAGACACGTCTGGCAGCCCCTTGCTCTCCCAGCTGCAGTAAGGACAGAGCATCCCAGTGGTTAGGAACACAGCTGCAGGAGCCCAGCCACCGGCTTCCCACACCAGAACCCCTGCTCACTATCCGCAAACTCTGAGCAAGCTACTTTCCCTCTCCATGCCTCAGTTTCCTTGGCTGTAAAATAGGGCAATAACAGATTCCACCCTGTGGGTTGCAGGGCGGGCTCAAGAGGTAACACAAACTCAAAGCACTCATGAGGATGTCTAGCTTTCAGGGAGCAGCCGTGGGTCCACGGGATGTTATCAAAGTTGGCAAAATGCCGATGGGGGCCAGAATGCTCCCAAGGGCACGGTGGCAGTGGCACGACCCGAGCCCATAGCACCAAGGTTCTACCCCAGCTTCCCTGTCTCACACCTGTGCTTAGAAATGACAGACCAGAGACCCTGCTGGCAAAGCCCAGACCCTCGGACCACCAGACGCTCCTTGTTGACTCCGCGATGCCTGGAGGAAGCATCCTCAGGGACCCCGGGCCAGCCTCAGATGGCTCCAGGCAGCCCGCGCCTCTTGCCCGCCCAGGACAGGGTTTCACCCGGAGCCCCCAGCTCCCAGCTGCACGCACCGACTGCCGTCAGCCAGACAGACTTGGGGAGGACGGTCTGCCTCTGCCCCACGGACCTCGCTGGGGGGCCACGCCCATCCCCTCTGGGGCCTGAGGGAGGCTGGCCGGCTCTGGCCATGGTCTGAGGAGTGGGTACGCCCAGACTGCCCAGCCCCAAGACCCGCCTCCTGCCCGACACTCCTCCTGGACGGCCTCCCAGGCCAGGCGGGAACCCTGTGCGGACAGCTGGGCACGCTCCACCCACCTTCGGTGCCCGGGACCCGGCCACGCTCTCCACACCCTGTGCCCCACAGATGCCCGCTGGGAGCAGGGGTGCAACTCACCGTCCAGGTGGCCGACTTGGCCGTGCTCGACTGCTGGAAGGTGACATCAAAGTGGTGGGGGCCCGGGTAGTCGGTGTTGGAGGGGATGACCGGCGCCGGCGACATGGTGTCGAAGGTGGAGCTGGGCTGCGCGTAGGGTGAGTGGGTGGGCACGCTGGCGGCGTGCTCCGGGGTGTAGGGGCTGGCCGAGGCCGCGCGGCTGCTCATCTGGTCCATGGTGCTGCTCAGCAAATTGAACTGGGACTGGCGCGGGAAGGGGGAGGAGGGAGGGGGAGACACACAGTCAGGCTGGAGAGTGGAAGCGCCGGGCGGGAGGTGTCCTGTTACAGGAGCCTTAAAGGGCCAGCGGCTCAGTCATCCCAAATATTCCCTCGGTGCCCCCCCACCCGACAGGTCACTACTTGTGTTGGGATAAACTGACATTCACCTCGCCCTCCCCTCTCCATCAAGCTCCCTGGTGCCAGGGTTTCTGGGGCTCCACCAAGCACACCTGGAGGGAGCTGCCTGTGGGGGCGGGCAGCTCCCAGCCCCTGGACACTCTCCTGGGCTCCGACTGCATTCTGCAGGGGCAGCATCGGAGCCTGGACATCCTTGCCTCCAGTCTCCCCGTTACCACTCAAAGTGGGGAGACCCCAGCCCCAGGGAGCCAGGCAGTGGGTTCACCCTGGGCTCTGGTGCAGAGGATGCCCAGGAGGCCGTGGGGGACCAGATCTGGCCCGTAGGTCTGGCCCTCTAGGTGGTGGGGTGGGGGTGGGTGCCGAAGGTCAGTGGCTTTCAAAGGGCCCCTTCAATAGGGCTGCCGCCATCTGCATCAGAATGCTGCCCGCCTCCTCCTCCACCCCACACATTTCCCTCCTGCTGGAAGAGTTCTGTGTGGTCCACACTCTCTGCCCCTACCCCAGGCATGGGCCCTGGCAACCCGGCCTCTCCCCCAGGGCCACACACCAAAGGAATAGAAACTCTGAGCTGTCCAGTGTGGGTGTGTCCCCTGGGTCACCCTCTGTGGGGCCCTGGGACCCCGAGATGGATCAGCCCCCTCCAGGAGTTAAGGGAGGCCCCAGCGAGGGAGGGAAGGGGTGCTGGCCTCATACCTCTGACCCAGGCAGATCAGATCCCACCTGCAGGGCCCGCCAGGGAGACCCCTCCCCAGTCTGGAGGCTTCAGGTGGGAGGCAGGTTCGGGTTCAGAGGGTAACAGAATAGCTGACATTGGCCAGAAAGGCCTCTAACCGCAAATGCTTAAACGGCTCTTTCTCGGTGCCAGGACGGCTCCGAGGTTTAATTTAATCTGCTCCACAGGGGGGCTGGCCCCTGTGGCGTAGTGGTTAAGTTCGTACTGTGCTTCAGCGGCCGGGGTTGACAGGCTCGGACCCCAGACATGGACCTAGCACCGCTCGTCAAGCCATGCTGCGGCAGCGACCCACATAAAATAGAGGAAGATGGCCACAGATGTTAGCTCTGGGCCAGTCTTCCTCATACACACCCAAAAAAATCTGCTCCACAGGCCCGAGGTGCTATTATCCTCGGTCTACAGGTGAGGAAACTGAGGCACAGGGTGAGGAGTGACTTTGTCCAGGGTATTATGGTGGGTCTGGCAGACGACACAGGAGACCAACCATCCAAGGGGCAGAGGCCCTGGGAACCCCAGGTGGGATGGTGAACTGGGGGCTTCTATCTGGTGGGCAGAAGGCCCAGGTCCCCACACAGGGCAGAGGCGGGCGGCCGCGAGACCAGGGTCCCTTGCCCTGCACACTCTTCAGCGGGGCACCGCCCTCCCCGCCAACAGCCTGCCTCCTCCAGGTTGAAAAACAAAACAGCACATTCCCGGGTCTCTCCCAGGACCACGGGTGACCCCGGCTCAGCCTCTTTCGCACCCCAGTCTTGGTCTCTATCCGAGGGGTTGGGCCCCCTCCAGCTCAGCACACTGAGGGCACACATTCCTGGTGTGTCCGTGACAAGGGTCCTCAGAGCGCCCCAGCCCCCTCCCGGCCTGAGGAGGGGGATTCTCAGTAGGGACAATCCTCTGCTGAAGGCTGCCCAGCCTGGGAGAAGCTCAGCACAGGGGACGGGCCGAGAGGGAGGGAGGCGACAGGTGACAGGCGGCGGGTCCTCACCGACGCCACAGCCCTGCGCTCCTGGAGCTTTCCTCCCTGCTCCAGCCCCAGAAGTTAACTGCTACTCGCACAGATGTCAGTGGTCAGAGCCGTCCCTCCCGTGTCAGACGGGAGGGCAGGAACACACTGCAGTCCTTACAGCGCGAGCTCATTACTCTGCCACGGAGAAGAAATGAAATCCTGATACGCACGCACTACAACCTGGAGGAAACGCGAGGACGTGCTGAGTGAGAGAAGCTGATGCGAGAGCTTCCTCATCATGCGGCTCCATTTCTACAAGAGTCCCGAGAATTAGAGACACAGGGACAGACGGACACGGGTGGCCCTGGGGCCAGGGGGCTGGAGGCCAAGAGCTGAGGGATGCAGGGTTTCCTTTAAGGCAACAGAACTGTTCTAAACTTGACGGTGATGACGGGTGCATCTATCTGTGAATTTAGTGTAAAAACCGCTGAACCATATACCTAAAATAGGTGAGTTGTGTGGTATGTAAATGAGAAGTCTGTAAAGCTACATGTTTAAAATAAAACAAGAAAGGGACACCCTCATCTCTCCTGGCCCCAGGCTGTTGTGAAGGGAGGTGGGAAGTGAAGGGAGGTGGGAAGGCACAGCCGCAGCCCCGAGAAGATAAGGAGACAGAACAAGCCATCCCTGGGCCGGGTGGGGGGCGGGGCTGGGCGGGGGACCCCCAAGCGCTTTCTCACGCCCCCTGGACCATCAGCGCTGCTCCCGAGGGTGCATGCTGTGTGAGCCCGCAGTTTCAGTCTCCCAGGCTGGGCTGCGGGCCCTACAAGGACAGGCGTCCTATGGGTTAGGGATGCGCCCCTACGCGTGGAACCGTCCGATACGGCAGCCAGTGACCACAGATGTGGAACGTGGCGAGTGCAAGCTGAGCCGTGCTGTGGGCGGCAAGGCTCCCCGATTCCAAAGACTCAGGGCCAAGAGAAGATCCTAAAATAAAATCTCATTCGCAATTTCATCGTGATTATGTACTGAAACGAGCACAGTTTGGGATAAATAAAATAAATTACTACATTACTCCCACCGGCTTCTTTTCATCTTTTTTAATGTGGCTACTAGAAAACGCAAAATTGCATATGTGGCTCAAATTCCATTCTCCTGGACGCCGCCGGACTGGACCCTCAATCAGTGTCCACCGGGCCAAGAAGGACTCGCAGCTGCGATTACCGTCTTATTATAATTAGCGCTCCCTTTGCAGGGTGTCATGGGATTCTCATTACGGAGTGGTCACCCAAGAGGTTTGCTGCACAAGGAGACCAGCAGACGAACAAATGAATGAATGAATGAATGAATGATGAAGGCAGGTGTGTCCGGCGGCAGGACAGCTCCCCCAGTATAACGGATGCCCAGGAATGTGGTCCAGACGTGAGCCTGCCCCTCCCGCCGGCAGAGGCTGAGAGCCTGGTGGGCCCTGGGGTGGGGAGGGAGACCCAGCCTGCCCACTGCCCAGAGTCCCTCTCCAGGTTGGGCCCTGAGCTGCCTGCCCGAGGGCTGCAGGGAGCTTGCCTCCATCCTGGCCTCAAAATCGAGGACAGCCCAGGCGGGGTTCCAGGTATGCCCTCCCCGCTCCATCCCCGACAGGAGGACGGCCCAGGCCAGTGGGGCAGATAGCTCCTGCCTCCCTGTTCAGGAGGCTCAGGAGGCAGCCCCGCGACAACACTGTTCAGATTTTAACTTGTCCACATTCTTTACCATCGGAGGCAGGTGCCAGGGAATTAGTCACTGAACCAAAAGGAACAGGGCCGATAGGATCTCTGGGCCCAGCAGCCATAGCAGGAGGGAACCGGGGCCTCCAGCGGGCAGGGCCTGTGTGGGCCAGGGTCCTAATGACATGCGAAGAAGCCGCTCTACGACCTGCAGCCTCTCAACACAGAGTGTCCGCCCCTGCCCTCGGAGGGAGCCAGTGAGGGGGGAGGGTCCACGCTCTCCTCTGTGGATCCTCCTCCTGCTGGCCCTCTGAGATGTCAGGCTCAGTGGCGTTTTCCACTTCAGTGCCTCTGAAGCTCCCTCTTCCCCAGGGAGCCGGACCATAGCGGCTCATGCCCAGGGGACGCTGTCTGAGTGGACGCCGTTGGGGCTGCCCCTTCTCTGGTCTCGCTTCCCCAGGAGACGGCAGAGTTTCCCTCCCGTCTGCTTCCCACACTGTGGCTCTGAGTGCAGCAGGGGACCCCGCCGATGAGGAAGTGTGGGGTCACTGTGTGGCTCCCCAGGGGCCCTCCTTCCTGACCCTGGGAAAGTCCTTTGCATTTCTTTCCTCAAACGGCTGGGGAGCTTTGCCAGCTGCCTCACCTGCGACCAAGGCAGGCTGGACCCCGGGCAGAGGCCAGGCTCATGTCAGAGGCCCAACACGGCTGCACGGAAGCCTTAGGGGGGATTCCTCCAGAACCAGCGGCCCCGGAAGCCAAGGCGAGACCCACTTGGCAGCAGGGAGGAACCTGGGCAAAACCAGGACATTTTTGGTTTGTTTTGCTTTCAATAAGAACTCCCAAGAGAGTGGGCTAATTAGGACACGCCCGGCCCGAGGCGGCCCACATGTGTCTACATGCACGTGCAGGGCTCCTGGGCCCGACCCAAGGAGGGCCCAGCGAGCCAGCGGGAGTGAGGGAGCCAGCGGGTGGCCTCGCCTCCAGCGTCCAGGTATCCGATGGGCCTGTTTCTGAGGCCCCACCCAAGGCCTGCTGGGCGGCGGCTGGAGCTCTGGAAGGGGGTTGGGGCCAGCCTGGGAGAGCGCACCCCTCTCAGATCCTCAGTGTGTCCAGCAGAGCAGGACGGTGCCCTGGGAACCTCTCCCACGAGGACCAGGCAGGCCCCTCCACGACCATCCCTGTGCATTTGCTCCGCAAACATGCATTCTGACGCTCTCTGCCCATGTGGATGCTGGGCAGGGGCGGAGGGTGTCAGACCTGCCCTCAGGGCGTGGGCAGTCTGTGCACCGTGCTCCCCGGTCCACATCTCAGTTGCCACAGGGTAGCCAGGCTTGCTTCTAGGTCAGCGCTTCTTGGACCAGAATCCCACGGTGGCCTATTTCTGCTCTGTCAGGCAAGGGCACACATGGGCTGTCTCCCTCAGGGCCACGTGCACATGCGTGCTCACACACAGGGCCCAGAACACAGACAAGGATGCTTAGACCTCAGGCTGTGGCCACCCATCTGTCTGCAGAGGGAGGAGGCTGCCGGATGGGGAGGGAGTAAGCAGAGGTCCTGTCCCTGGAAGGATGTCCTAAACTGTGTCTGGGCACCCACTCCTCTGGGAAGGTAGCCAGCCTCTGCCCAGGACTCCTGGAGTCCCAAGGCATTGAGGATTCTCCGAGGCAGGGAGAGGCCAGAGGGGGCCAGCCTGGGTGGGATCCAGTTCTAGCTCCCACCCCACCCCACCCCACCACATCCTCAGCCTTGGGGGGGCCTCCTCTCCAGTCCCTGCAGATCTGCTGTGGGCCTTCCAGGCACACATGTGCTCATGGTTAGCACCTGGCTGGGGATAGCGAGCTGGGGACAGCAGGTGGTGTGCTGGCTCAAAAATGGGAGGTTCCAGCCCCATTCCCAGACCTTGTTGCCTTTGGTCCTCCCCAGGCCCCACCCTGGGGAGGCATGCCGGGATGTGACCTTAGCAAAGAATAGGGGCTAGGGATGCAGAGGCTGCATGCGAACCAGGTTCCCAGATCCAGGGCCAGGCCCTGTGCCATACCCTCGAGGCAGCTGAGGGTCCTGCCTGCCCACTGGTCTGCCTGCCCGGGAGCCTGAACTCAGCCCTGCCCTGCGGCCCCTGCTCCACAGGCTGGGCATCCCAGCCCAAGCCTCCAGTGCCCTTTGTCAGCCAAGCTGGGTGGGGATCCCCAGAGGTGGCAGGAGATGGAGGCCCTGGCTGGCTGTCCCAGGACGGGGGGCTCTCCTGGGCATCCTACTGCCCACCCCACCACTCTCAGGAGCAGGCCTCTCTGCCCATCCAGGTCCAGGGTGGGCAGCACCCACAAGGACGTGTCCTGGGGGCAGGAGGAGATTAGGAAGGAGGGCCCTCCCCGGTCCAGGAGGGCAGAGCAGGGCATTGAAGGCAGGAGACCCAGGGGCCGAGTCCCAGCCCCACTATTGACCCAGAGCATGATTCCACCTCCTGAGGCCTCAGTTTTCTCCTCTGCAAAGTGGGGATGAAGTCAAGGCACACTTGGAGGACAGCCATAGGGATCCTCATCCACAGAAAAGCCCAACAAGACAAGGGCTGCAGATGAGGAAACTGAGGCCGGGCTGGCCACGCTGAGGAGCAGAGGGGGCACCCAGACCCTCATTCACTCACTCAGGGCATGGTCGCCCAGCACCAGGCACAGGGATGGGGTAACCAAGAGACCCTCGTGCCCCAGGGAGGTCAGTTCCCACCTGTCACGTCACACTTGTTGCCGGACTGGACCCTCAGAAACCGGGTTGAATGAAACAGATCCTGGAACTCACAAACAGACCCCGGCACTCCTGCAGGCCCACCACGCCCACTCCTGCTCTGTGCACACTTTGTGCTCAAAGGCAGCTCCAGCCCAAGGCAACCCTTCCAGGAGCCCCTGGTGGGAGTGGCCACTAAGTGCACCGACCATCATCCAGGCCAGCCAGGCCCAAGCCCGGCCAGTGACCCAGGGCCAGGCCAGCTCTCCGTGAGGGCAGGCGGCCGTCTCCCCTGCACCTGTTTCTGACCTCCCCACACCAGATCACCCACTGGTGAATTCTCCGGGAATACAGCCCTTCCCGCTCCAGGGGGTCGGTCCTTTCATTGTAAGCTGGATTTCGCCATTTTATACAAATCCTACTTTATGTGTTTATCATTTAAAATTTGCAAACCATCTCAAATGATTTTGGGGTGTAGATGGAAAATAAATTGTTTTTTAAAGTCTGTGTCTTTTATAAACCACAGGCAGGCCAGCTCGCTCCTCCTGCATTCATTTGTGTTTATGGCAGAAATGGAGGTTTCAGGCTTGTAAGGTTTATACTGTTCTTTCAAGGTCTGGTCAGGATGACATAGTCTCACACAGCACCCCTCCCAAGACCCGGAGGGCCCAGAAGGGGAGGCCTGGCTGCTGAGTTGGTCAGATCAGAGTCCTCCAGCCCTTCCCCAGACGCGGGAGGGACGATGGGGAGTGAGGACATCTCCAAAACCTTTCCGAAGAAAACCAGGGGCGCGAAAGCATCTCCCAGGAAAATCTGCCAGTGACCTTCCTAGAGGGGGAAGGTGGTGACCCATGGGGGCCCGAGGCTTCACAGTGAAAATCCCTCCTTGCCTCCTTCTCTCCTCCCTCCCTTCCTCCCTCTCTGCCCCACAAACACCTCTCCCTTCACAGCCCCAAGTAATCAGTCTTCGAGGCTCCCCTCCCCTGTACGCACCTGCCACTGGCCCAGGACAAGGCCTCTCCTGGGGAACAGCCACGCCCTGCAGCCTTTGACATGATAGGTGCCCAGGCCTTCCCCTCACTCCCCCCAGCCCCTCCCCACCCCCCAGCTAGACTCCGCCTCCAGCCTCCAGGCCTGCTCAGAGCCCACCTCCCTGGATGCCCCCTCCAGCAGCCTGGCCTGGCTGGCCCCTCCTGGCCAGGGGCTGGAGCTGAGCCCAAAAGGCACGGTGCTCAGATCTGTCCCTCCCAGGTCAGGTCGGCAAGCTTGTATTGTGGGAAACACGTCACGAGGCCCTGGGCTTGGCAGGGGAATCAGGAGACTGGGGTCCCAGCCTCAGCTTCACCACGGCCTGGCCACGTGCTCCCCTCTCTGGAAAACCGGGTGAAGAGTGTCGGCAGTGGCTTCCTCATGGGACCAGAGTGTGGGTCCGAATCGGAGAGGGGCTGACGGCAAGGGCCTCTGTGGTGACCAGCACAGGGATACTGCTGGGCCCAGACACACACCTCCCTAGATCTCTGCTGAGCTGCCTCCTTCACCCCCTGGGGTGAGGCCCAGCCCAGCACTCCCCACTGCCGGTACCCAGCGCCCCAGCCCCTGGCTTCTACCTTGTTGCTACCTTGTTCTACCTTGCTCTTCACTGGACTCCCCCCACTGGAAGAGGAGCTCTGAGGGGGCAGACACCCATCTGTGTTATCACCACTGTCGCTACTGTGTGGTCCAGGGCGGGCACTAGCCCCGGCTTTGAGGCCCTGGGGACTGATCTCAGAGGAGTCTGCCTGGAGCGTCGTGGGGAGGGCTAGCCAGGCACCCTCTCCCTGGGGTCTCTCTCTCTCTACCCCCAGGCAGGTGTCTGCTCTGACCCCCTGTGCCCTCATGCTCCCAGGAGAATACCAAGACCAGGCATTTTTTTATAGAGTCTGAAACTTCAAACTCCCTGATCTTCTCTTGCAGGCATGTCTGGGCTTGGCTGCAACCTCACCCAGAGGTGAGCGACTGACATGCACGCCGGGCTGCAGTGTGGAGCGAACCCATCCCATTCGGAGCAAGACCTCCATCCCGCTGGTATTTCCCACACTATCTCCTGGAGTCTGTGATTAAACGGATGGAAATGCCAACAAGATTCGACTTGTGTTTGGGGGGGAAAGGCTCCCTCTCCTCCTGAAAATATGCACACACACTCTCTCCTCTCACAGGGCTGGGGCAAGGCCTTGCCCAATCCTACACCAGGGCCATATGGAACTTTCCACACCTCACGCCGGAGAAACGTGCCCCCAGAAGCCCCGCTCGGCTGCCGAGGCGTGTGTCTGCAGGACCGTGAGGCCCAGAGCCGCCTCCACCTGCAGACAGTGCTGCTGGGACATGCGCGGGTGGGCAGCCTGGACCATGGAGCATCCGCGGGGCCCGTGGGGTCTCTGGGCTGCAGCCTGCCAGGCTCTGCGGAACTGCCTGTGAGCAGCCAGGTGGCCCACGGGAGGCACAGACTTTATTTAACCCACAGGAAATGGACCCAGTCCAGGCCCGACCTCCTAGGATGCCAAGAGCCTGGAATGAAGGTGGGGCGTTCTTGTACTGCTCCCCCTCCTCCCTGAGCACCGCTGGAGGCAGTGGACCCGCCTGCAGCCCAGGAGCCTGGCCCAGGTGTCGGCCCTGACATCCTGTGTGCATCTATGCATCCTCTGTCTGTCTGTCCTACAGATGCTAATCAGGCCCCCCCACACACACCAGGTATCGTGGCAGGGTCGCTGCCCTCCCTAGTTGGGGAGAACAAGAACGAACAGGAGAATTTGGATTGTGACCAGTGCAACGAAGGTCACAGGGAGGGCGAGGCAGGTGTCACGGGTGTGCCACTGTGGATGGCCCTCCAAGCGACCAGCGGGGGCGGGGGGTGGGCCCAAAGACAGAGGAACAGCAGAGAGCTGGGGGGAGGGCAGTCCAGGCGGAGGGAGCCACGCACTCACTCGGGGAATCGTTGAGCCCTGGTTCACTCATTCCCTCCCCAGTTCAGGGCTCTGGTGGGGACAGCCCCTCCCACCAGCTCAGTGACCGGGACCAGCTTCCTGGCAGGTGAGGGTGGCACATTCCTTCAACACCGTCCCAGGCACTGGGAGAGGCAGGATGCAGAGGCCCACGCCCTCCCCGAGCTCATCTCCCAGCAAACAAACCAGGAAGCGAGCGAGTAGGGGGCTCGGAGCTTCAAAACAGGCAGCTGGGCAGGGGCGCCCAGGCCAGGGGGCTCCACAGGCAAAGGCAGCACTTAGCAGAGCCCCTCAGGAAGGGAACGATGCCACAGGGTCCTGGACAGGCGGGGAAGAGCAGCGGGCAGACGGCCTGCAGCTGAAGCAAGGGCCAGGGGCAAGGCGAGTGCAGGACTCTGGTCAGAGGAGCATGGCCCTCCCCACGGGAGGGGAAAGAGGCAGGTGCCCATGGAGGGTGAGCCGAGGACGGATGTCACTCAGACAGGGGTCCCTCTGGCCCGAGTCAAAGGCCGTGATGGAGAGACCTGTGGTTGTGTCAGGGCAGCATGGGGGCCTGGTACATTCGGAGGTCACACTGACAGCTCCATAAATTGGGGTGTTGGGTGCTGCAGGAAGGGGGCGTCAAGAATAGCTCCAGGGTTCGGCCTCATGGAGGAAGAGGGGATTTCCCACCAGCTGGGACGGGATGCATCCCCCACGGGGAAGGTGGGAGCTCCGCTCGGGCTGGTAAGCTGAGGTCCCACAAGACATCCACGTGGGGATGGGGAGAGGCGGCTGGCCCTCGGGGCAGGCTGGGCGGGCACTGGGACTACGGGGTAGACGCAGAACCTGGCTGAGCGGGCAGGAGCCTGAGCAGGTGCAGCGAGCCCGGTGAATGGGGTCCCCTCTATCCCTCCAACTCAGGCTCTGGTTTCTCCCTTCTGAACAGTCAGTCCCTCCCCAGGCCCCGGAGAGCCTCACGCCCTCGCAGCCCACGGTTGGGGTGCCTTGTGACGCCCCCCCATTCCTCAGCCCAGTCTCCCTTGGCCACTCTCAGTTCAGCTCTGTCCTCTCCTGCAGGGGTCCCAGTGGTCCCCGTCTCTTTTCTGTCCTCGCCGCCTCCCACCTCTCAGGCGGGATCCCCCACTGCCCCTCCCCGTCTCCTCCGCACCCTCCCCTGGCTTTCCAAGCTGCCCCCTCCTCTCCTGTGCGGTGTCTCTCCCTCTGTTCATCTCCGCCTCAGGGAGGCGGGTGTCAGGCCCCAGGCCTGCTGTCTCCTCTCCGGTTACTGTCCCTCCATGCAGCCCCCACCCAACCCTGACAGTAACCCCCATGCTGGGACTCTCCCCTGGTCATCTCCACCCACGCCCTCCTGCCCGCCTGACACCTGCCGCAGAGTGTCCAAGCGGCCGCTTGGGTCCAGCCAACATGGCCCAGACTCCCCACCCTGCCCTCCCACCTGCAAGGCTCAAATCAAAACCTCGACATTTTCTTTGATTCTTCTCCTGCCCTTACTCCGAAGGTCATCTTCAAACTCTAATCTGCCTGCGTCCCACCACCTCCCTGATGCCTCTGCTCCAGGATGCTCCTCAGGTCCATCCTGCTTCACCCGGACATCCCCTCCCGCCCCCTCCCTCCCTCGCGTGAGTGACTTCAGGAACTCCACACTCACCTGCTCTCCCTCCTTCCCCTCCCCCTCCCCTCTTCTCCTCTTCCTCTCGCTCCTCCTCTCCTCCCTGCCCACTGCTCCTTCTCACCTGCGCATGGCTGATGAGCATCTCACACACAGCACAGTTGAAGCAGAACACTTACTTTTCACTCCAAATCCCCCTTCCGCAGTTGCCCATCTGAATAAATGGCCCCTCCCTTCACCCAATCACCTAGGTCCAAACCTCAGGTCACCCCTAGCCTCACACCCAGCCCATCAGCAAATCCCATCCAGAACCGCCGTTTCCACCTCCCCTGTTCCCACCTGGCCCGAGGCGCCAGCGGCTCTCCCTGGATTATTCCGGGAGCCTCCAGTCGGCTCCCAGCCTCGGCCCTGCCCTCCTGTGGTCTGCTCTCAGCACTGCAGCAGAGGCCCGTGTGGAACCCTGTGAGATCAGGTCCCTTGCAGCTCTGTATACCCTTGTAGGTAATAGGTGCTTAGTAAATATATCTTGATGCTCTGATTGGCTTTTCCCACCTGGGGCGCTTCCTGCCCAGAGGCTGCACTGTCCGTAGGACCAGAGGGTGACCCTGAGCCACGCTGCTCTGGCACAGAGGTGACCGGGTTCGCACAGCACACACCACGCAGGCCCAGTCGCTCTGGATCCGGCTCGTGAGGACCCTGCAGCCCAGACAGGCCGGGCCCCCATCAACAGAGATGGGCGCAGGAAGAGCCAGAGATGTCTGATGCTGCCCTTGTTCATCTTTGGACTGACGAACAGTGAAATAACGGCCCAGAGGAGGCTGGGTGGGGTCACAAGCCACTCACCCGAAAGAGTGGTACAGAGGAAATCGCGAGGTTTCTGACAGGGAAAAGTTGGGGAGACCCAGGGGCCAAGCCAGATCTGAGAGGGCTTGTCATCTGAGAAGGGCCCCTTGAGCGCATCCTTGGCTCCTTCCTGTGCAGTCAGCGCCTGGTCCCCATGCGCCCTGAGCCCTGCTTTGGCGGCAGCTGAAGGACCCCAGTAAGCGGGTGGGTGTTCAGCCCTCACGGGGAAGGACAGTTGGCAAAGCAAACCCAGAGTGCAGCTAAGCCAGCAGGATCAGAGCCGCCTGGCCCCGCGAGCCCCAGCTCAGCACCGGAGGAGCAGGCATCCAGCAGGCATCGTGGGTAGCACCATCCTGCTCTCAGCTAGGAACCGGGGCTCAGCAAGGTGGTCGTGCAGGAAGCCCCGCCAGGTGCTCCGACAGCATCTGCAGCCCCACGCTTCCTTCCTGGCCAGGCGGCCCAGCGGGCACTCAGCAACAATGAAGGCGACAGACCCATAACATTTGCATACGGTGGGTCTGGAATACTCTCCTTCTGGGACAGAAACAGGACACAGACACTTTCACAAATCAGCACGACACAGCACAGCCCACCTGCTGGGGAAGAGGCTCTGCCTTCTCCCTGGGCCAGGCTGGGGGGCATTGGCGCCGCTTGACAGACACGCTGACCGAACCAACAGACAAACGAAGGGGCACGGTCATTCTTGGTCCACAGAGAAGCCTAGCGATGGCAGGGCTGGCCACTGCTGGTCCCCAGGGCCCAGGCGGCAGCAGCAGGTGGACGCCAGCGGCTCCCTGCTGCCCACAGCTCACGTGGGAGGCGATGCTCCAGGGCTCAGGGCAGCAGGTCTCTGCCCCACCCTCAACCCAGGAAAGGCGCCGCAAAGCTGCGAAGCTCAGCCGGGGCTGACTTAGACGGCGACACCCACTTCATTCAAGAAAAGGTGACACCACAGTCCCTCGAGTCCTCAGGGCTGAACGGCTGGCTGGGCAGGGACACCGGCCTCCAGGACCCGGGGCCTTCTGGCTGCGTCTTGGGTTCCACAAGTGACAACCAGACACCCCTGCAGCAGCGAGACAGCCCTCCTGGCTCACACTCCACCTGCACGGAGAGTCTGGGGGACGAGGCTGCTCCCCGCGGGACCCCGGCCTGCCGTGTGAGCCCAGTGATGTGTGTGGCGCATAAATGAATCGGTGAAGGAGTCAGAGATAGAGGGATGCGGGGGAAGGATGCCTCCTCCCCGCCCCAGCACTGGCCCACTCGGGGACAGCCACTTCCTTTCCCAGGGCTGAGTTTCAGAGAAAAAGTTCGTGGGGGGGTGGGGGTGGAGATGCCATGGAGTTTCCAGACTCGAGTGCGAGGAGCCAGCGCCTGGGTCAGGCCACGTAGACGGGTCTCCCACGTCCTTCACCCCTCCTGGCCCACATGCACACTGTCACTCTTCCCATGGCCTTGCCTGGTAACACACACCCACAGGCACCCCCAGTCATGTACCTGTCCCAATACACAATGCACACACCCACACACACACATTCTCATTCACATGCATGTCCATGCTGAAGACACCCTCACGCACATAAACACACGTGTGTGTACACACACCTAAACACACCTGTGCATGCATACTGCCGAGAGCCCGCAGGTCTCCAGAGGCTACTGTACCCCCCCGGTCTCTGTGGCTCGGCATCCACAGATCCTGTCCTCTGCCTGCAGAGCTTGGGGACACCTGGACTCTGTCCAACTGTCCATGCTGTCCCTCCGTCCACTGCTGGGTTTCCCACAGGGCACACGGTACCAATGGCCCCCACTCTATCTGCCTCCCTGGCAGCAGAAAGGGCCCTGCGTGGATCACCTGCGCCCCACCCTCGACCTGCTCAATTAGCAGCCTGGTGCCTGCCTGGCCTTGGGGACCTGGCAAGTCTGGAAATGAGCCCAGGTCCCCAGGGCTCAGGCCACAGGGGCCAAGCACAAGCTGCAGTCCCTTCCTTTGCCTCTGCCAGGCTGGCTGCCCCTCCGTGAGGGGCAACAGGACACCTCCACCTCGAGGCCAGCCTGCTGCAAGTCCCTGACCTGGAGCTCAGACCTGCACTGAGCCGGCCCTCGGCCAGCGAAACACTCCTGTCGCTGCTACCAAGTGGGCAGATTCCCAGGTGAGGATGCTCGCGGCCTGGGAGAAGGTGGTGTCAACCTCACAGCCAGAGCCCTGGGAGCAAAGATAACCTCCGGGGTACACTGAGCTCCTGATAGCTGGGAGGAGGGCAGGGCAGCTCAAGAACCAAGCCTAGGACAGAGCCACCAGCCCAAAGCCAGGCAGCATCAGAAACCCCACATGGAGAGAGAGGCAGCCGCCCGGCCGTGACCAGACACCCCTGCCCCTCCCTGGCTGTTGGTCCTGCCCGGCCAGTGGGCGCTGGTCCTCAGAGCTTCTCCAGGACAGGCAGGTGTCTGCCTCTATGACTGGGACCTCCTCCCAGCCCCTCAGCCCCTCCTGCCTGCCTCTGTGCACCCCGAATGGCAGCACCCTAACCAGCAGCAGGGACCCCACCAGGGGGACAGACAAGAGAACGCCCCTCTGACCCCTCCACCATGATGAAAGCCCCAACCAGGCCCCCAAGAAGGACAGAGACGGGGTCCCCGAATAGATCCAAAGGGCACATGGGGCACACCTACCGTGGTGAAGGGCTGCATGGGGTCACTGCCGCACAGCATGGTGGGTGCGCGGGGGTCTGCACACGCCGGGGAGTTGGCGCGCCGCGGGGCAAGGCATGGGTCTGGGTGGCTGGGGGTCAGGGGTCAGGGAGGTGGCCACCTGGCAGGGTGGGCCCAGGCAGAGAGGCGCCGCGGCTAGGGAAGCAGGGCGCGAGGATGCTCGGGTACATGTGGGCTGTCTGCTGGCATTTGCGATCTCTCCATCTCCCTTAGTTCTGTCAACGAGCTGCATCCAACAACAAAACTGGCGGCCCGCCCCTTTATTCCTCATGACTATTCATCAAGTCCAGGGCAGGCCCCAGCTTGCCCACTGCTGTGTCGGACCACACCAAGGAGGCTGCGAGGGGAGGGCGCAGCGCGCCGGGCCACTGGCCGGCTCCATAATTAAGCCGCACCAGGCTGCTCCTGAGCCACTGCCCGCCGGAGGCCCCGGGGGCCACAGGCTTCCACCTCTGAGCATGAGGGGGCCAGTCTGGGCCCTTGAGACCTCAGTAGGCAAGGCCGGGCCCCCCTCCAAAGGGAAGAGATGGTGGCCGCAGCCCCTGCGCCCAGGGTGGAGTGAATCTCCCTCCTGCCTGGGGAAGGTAAGTGGTCCACCAGGGCCACCCCAAAGGGCTGATCGGGGAGGAGAGGCACCCCTAGATCCCACAGGGAGTCTGGTGACAGAACCAGCGGCCCGGGCGTGGCCCAAAGCAGCAGATGGAGTCAGAGAACCCAGAGCCAGCCGCTCCAGGCCCTGCTGCCACCAGCCTTGTCCCTGCCGGCGTGGAGCCCCCAGAAACAGGACGTGGCCCAGAAGGGAGACTCCTGGGGCCCCAGCCATGACAGTGCACCGACAGCCCTCGAAACCGCCGGGTCCCTGTGATGGTGGCCCGTCTAGCCCGGGCCTTTTCGAGGGCCACTGCCACCACCTTTGCAGAGGCGTCTGAATTTCCATTCTAATTTAACCATCTTTGGCACAAAGTTGCCCTTGCCAGACTTGGCAGAGGCCAGAATTGCCCATGGAGGCAGGCAGGGCATCAGTTACACACAAATAAATCCTGAGAAGGTGGACGTGCCTAAGATGCTTCCAAGCACCACCCCCCTGCCCCCCAATCAGCTGCATCCACCTCCCAACAAAGGCTTACAAGCGCCCAGGGTGCCGGGAAGGTGTCACCGAGGTCCTCGTCTTCAGCCTGCTCTTGCCACGTCTCCCACCACCTTCGGGCTCCCCGGGGAGCTGAGAGCAGCCGGGTCAGGCAGAGGGAGGCTGGGCCGCTGTCCACCACGGAGCCTGCCGCTGCTCCAGCCGCCCGCTCCTCCGGCTAATGGGAAGGGGAGTCTGGGTGGGGCCGGGCAGCCAGATGCTGCCCACCAAGGCGCTGGGTGGGGAGCCCCCAGCTCAGGCTCCAGGGACCTTGGCGGGAGCAGCCAGAGGCATGACCTGGCACACGCAGCCAACCAGGGCTGGACTCCCGTGACTCTGCATGGCGGTGGCTGTAGTTCCCAAAGCACAGGCCTCCCTCCCTCGCAATGAGATAATTGGGGAAAAGAGAGGTCTGCGGGGCACACAGCTGCTCAGGAAGGGGGCCTGCAGCGGGGCCCAGGTCGGGAGTTCTGGCCAGAGGCAGTAGCCGAGAGCCTTCCTTGCCCAAGACGCTCGCAGAAGGGAAGGCCTGGGGCAGGGAGCCCCCGCGCCCATCCCGGAGGGTCTGCTGTTCAGCGAGGTTCCTGCAGGATGTGGCTGGGCCTTGCAGCAAAGAGGGCCTGGGGTGGGGCGCCTCTTGGGATGGGCAGGAGGGCTGGACGGAGGGACACGAGAGCCAGCTGGAGAGGAGGGGGGCCTGGGTTTGAACCCCCACCCCCATAGGGCATTGTGGGAAGGTGGGCAAAGTGCCCGACGTCCTGCAGCCGGGTGTCCTGACCTGTCAAGGGAGGACCTGCTGGAAAAGAGCGCCAGCCGAAGCTCCGGGCATAGGGCCTGGCTCAGGGAGGCTGTGGAAGGCTGGGCATCTTCTTAATTGAACCAGTTTTATAAATAGCCGAAAGGGGAGGGCAAAGGGAAGAAGAATTTGAGGTGAAAGACACCAGGATGGGCAAAGGGTAACACAAAGGAGAGACCCAGGGATGGGGCCTCAATCCCAAGGTGCTTCCCAGGTACATGCCCTGCACACCCCCTCCTGTAGGCGGGGCTGCGAATGTGATGACATCACCTGTGTAGTCACAGGTTATGAACCAATTGACTTTGAGTTGATCTAAAGGGAGATTACCCAGGTGGGCTTGGCCTAATTAGGTGAGCCCTTCAAAGAGGTCAGGGAGACACCCTCCTGATGGCCTTGAGGAGCAAACTGTCAGGTTGTGGAGGGGCCACGTGGCAGGGGATGGCGGGTGGCCTCTAGGAGCTGAGAACAGTGGGCCCTCGGTGAACCGCCACCAAGAAAGAAGAAATCTCAGTTCTACATCTGCAAGGAACTGAATTCTGCCAAGGAACAGAGCCTGGAAGAGGCCCCTCAGCCTCAGATAAGACCGTGGTCCTGGCCGACACTTTGCCTGCAGCCTGGTGAGACCCTGAGCAGAGGACCCAGTGGAAACATCAGGACTCCTGAACCACAGGAACCGTGAGATAATAACCGGGAGCTGTTTCAAGTTTGCGGTGACTGGTACATAGGAACGGCTAATTCACCAGGAGAATAGGGAGTCAAGCAAAGGCCTTGGGAGGAAGGAGGCCAGGGCTCTGTGGGACCTGGGGCCAGAGATGGCCCACAGGTGGCCTTGCCCTCCCTCTGGGCTCCAGGGCTCAGGCCTGCAGGACACAAGGCTGGGCCCCAGGAGGAGCTGGCCACACGTGTGCCCCGGTCTGGAAGCTGCCCAGCGGGAGGCAGAATCAGGTAGGCCTCCTCTCGGGAGCCCCTGGGGAAGCACTGAAGGCAGAGGGTCCAGGGCAGAGGGGTCACGCCCCGCCCACACTGTGGGGCCCCCTGAAGAGGCTCGGGACACCTGGGCCTGAGAGCCTGCACTGTCCCCACCTCATGAGCCTGAGCCAGGCTGGGATGCCCAGCGTGACTGAGAGCCGGGTTCCAACTCTAAAAGTGCCAGAGCGTCCCCCACTTCCTGTGCACTTATCCAAAATCCCGGCCATCCGGGGGACAGGGACGGGGGCACGGGGGCCTCTGTCCCCAGGAACTGGGCCTTCTCCTCGCTCGGCCCTGCTGCTTCCTCCAGGTGGCCTCCCAGGCAGCCCCACGGGGCCCTGGGCACCTGTTCTAACTAACTCACGGGGATTGCGCCTCACAGACCACCTTCCGCAGGACTTGTGGTGGGAGGGACCAGGTGGGACGTTTCTTTTCTCCCACCTGCACAGGAAGGGACGATGCCCCAGAAAGGCACCCGTGATGTGCCAGCTCAGGGCCACACTCCTCACACCCGTCCCGACCATCCATAGGCAGGTGGCTCTGTCCCACCCCACGGAGGCCGTTCTGGGACCTGGTGGCTGGCTGGGGCTCCGCTCTGTCCACCCCAGAGGCCCTGCCCCCTGACGCCTGTGGAGGGAAGGGCTGGTGGGGGCTCACTCCTGGAGGTGGGCGGGCTGGGGGTCCCAGAGCTGACCATGGGACTGAGCCCACTCCCTGCTCCTGAGCTCCACTCCCACCTTCCCAGGGGCTGCAGACCCTCCTTGGAAGGAGGGAGGGTCCTTTCCCTCCCTCTGCCCACCTGTCCCCTCCTGGGGGCTGGCCCCGTTCCCTGATAATTCCTATTCTGGGGAGTGTATATACCATGCCCTCCCTTCTCCTGGCCCTGTGGAGAAATGTCTCCTCCCCAGCCGGAAAGCCTGCCCTAGGTGACCACAGGGGTCTGGAGCCCCAGGTGTCGCCAGCTTCTAACCCCAGGCGTCTGTCCCTCTGCGCAGTTCACTGTGGGCACCTGAGGAGGGGGCGGTGGGGGCGGGAGTGGATCAGCCCCACCTGCCACCCCTGCCTGCTACAGCCCTCCCACCACCCTCCCCCCTCCCCCACCCCCGTGGCCCACCTGCCCACCACAGCTGTCGTCAGAGAAAGGCGCCAGCAGAGGCGGGAAAGGGCTCAAGGAGGGAGGGGGGAGGCGCCGGCTGCCAGGACCAGCAGGAAGGTTTCAGACCCTTGCAGGACCAATGGGAGGGAGCCCCACAGACTCCGCAGGGGAGACTGGGGAGGCGTGGCGGAGGGAGGAGAGCCGGCCTGGCAACGCCTGCTGTCTCCCCTTTTCTCACATCGTCTCCCCTTTTCTCGCATCGTCAGAGCTGGGAGGGGCTCCCTCGAAAAGCCCTGCCCTCCTCTTGTCACAGGAGACACCCAGACTCAGAGAGGACACCGTGGCCCAAAGCCAGGCCCAGCGCGGGGATGGGAGATGGGCGGGAAGCATTCCTGCCTCTGAGGCATGGTCCCCCTGCCTGCCGCGACACCACGACCGCTCGTGATGGAGGGCTGCATCCTGTCCACGCTCCTCCCGGACAGCGGACAGCGGGGGCCTCCAGGGCCAGGGGAGACCTCCTGAGGCCAGTGACCGGCAGGCTTCTCTCAGCTCTCCTCTTACAGGAGGTAGGGGGCCTATTTTAGAGGTCCTGTGTGTGTGTGAGACCCCAGGGGTCTGCAGGGACCACCAGAACCCAGGCTACCACCCAGTGTGAGAGCTCCACCCGCAGGACCCCCAGGGTGGGCCTGGGGCGTCAGGTCCTTCCTTGACCCCCCTGTTCCAGTCCCTGAGGGAACAGCTTTCTTAAACTGGAGCCCCACAACAGTAACGGGAGCGGGGGGTGCCCAGAGCCTGGGGGTGGGGGACAGGCACCCATCAGCAGAGAAAGAGCCGGCCAGGGCGAGCACCGAGCACAGTGGGCACCTGCAGGAGAGTGCGCGATGGGGCGCACCTGTGTGCCAGCCTTGATACCCGGGCCTGCATCCTGAGTCAGGCCCACAGGGCTGGTGGATCCTGAGAACATTCGACTCCACAACTGCTTTCTTGACCGAGGCCGGACCTGGGAACCTGGAGCCCACTGCCCCCGAGCCTGAGGCTCTCCCTGAGTGACGTGGACGTGCCGGTGGCCATGGGGGTGGAGGACGAGGCACTCAGAAGCCCCCCGGCATCACCACCAAGCCGGGCCCAGGTCCCCACCCTCAGCAGTACAGCCTCCTCCAGGGGCTGCCTCCTGGCCGGAGGGGCGCCCAGCTCAGCTCTGGGAGCCTCCGTGCCTGCACCCCGGGCTCCAGGCCTCGACTCAGTGGGCAGAGGCCCTTGTGCAAGGCAGCTGGGCACTGGGGCTCTGCAGCCAGCTGCCCGAGATGTTCTCTGAGCCTCTGTCTCTGGCCCTGGGCTCTGTCCACCTGCGTGAGGGTTAGGGGTGGCCTACGGGCAAGCTCACCGCATGGTGCCCAGCCAGGGGGCCCGGTCCCCCTACCCCCCCGCCGAGACCAGCGTGGTTCCAGGGAATTCCCACCTCCGAGAACTGAGCTTTGCACTCAGGTATTTCATGCATGACTTTTACTAGGAGGCGGGTTGTTACCTGACAGATTCAGCTCTCTTGTTGTCTACAGACGTGGGAGGATCCACCCTCATTACCCCACGGCTGGTGAGAGACGTGTACCCCCATCCCCAGCCCAGACATGCTCAGCACTGGGCATCCTCCCAGTGGGAGCCCATTGCACCCTGCAGGAACCTGGGACTGGACCCTCTGCCTCCCGGCGCCCAGGACCCACTCTGGACCCTGGGTCTGTGGGGTCTCCGAGGCCCTCAGCCCTGGGGGGTGGGGGGAAGTAAGCTGGGCAGTGGCTTCCGGAACTCCAAAGACAGACCTCTTAGAGACGGTACTCAGGGATCCTCTCCCTGGAGCCTGGAAGCAGCTCCGGACCCTCCACAGAGAGTTTGTGAGAGCCTGAGACAATTAAATTTTTGGTGGTAATGTAAACGCCTGACATGAAGCTTTTGGTCATCCGGGTGTCCATTTCACAGGTATCCATCTCAACAAACATGTTGCCAGCTGGATGACACAGCTACTAGCAAAACAACCAGATAGGGAGCCAGGCCGCCCGCCCCACGAGGTTCCCCTCTAGCAAGCGCTGGGCGACCCAGATAACTGACGGCTCCAGCGACTCTGCTTTTCCCTCCGAGATTTAGTTTCCCTCTTATGTTTTAAATCCATCAATAAAGATGAACCCGAGAAACCCTAGGCCCCCTACCCCGACCCCAACAGAGCCAGAACCCCAGGTCCGTGTGTGCACTCTCTCTCTCTACCCGCGACCTCGCTGTGTGGCCCCAGGTGTGCCACGTGCCCCCAGGACCTGTGAGTAAAAACCTCGTTCCTCAAAGTTCCCCGCTGGGTGTTGCTGGGCGTCCTGCAACCACAATAAGAACCACAAGGGCCGGTCGGGCTGCAGCGCGGCTCCTGCAGGTAGTCTGGGCCCCGGTGAGGCGTTCCCAGCCAACAGCATCACTGTCATAGGCTGAGACCAACTCAGGACAGTGGGGGACACTGAAGTCCAGGAGGGGGGCCTGAAAGGTGAGAGGTTGGGACTGATGGCCCCTGGGGAGCAGTTGGCAGAACAGAGAACATTCTAAAGGGAGAGGATGACACTGTCCAGCCCTGTCCCAGCACCTGCCTCAGTTTCCCCACCTGTAAAGTGGGGATATTACAGGTGCTAAATGCAGGCGGACTGTGTCCACTGTGACAGTCTCCTGAGCAGAGGCAGGAGGCCAGGGCCAGGCAGTCTGATGCCTCAGATCCAGTCTCAGGGGCTCCTCAGAGGAGCGGACATCACGGGGAGCTCACTGCCCACCAGACCCTCACCCCACTCAGGGCTGTGACTGCACAAGCAGATGCTCTCCCCTAGTCCCACATGGGCTGGCGGGTCCTGCACCAGCCCAGCATCCGAGATGGAGACCGAACGGAGGAGACGGAGACCCTCCTGCCTCCCCTCAACCCCGCTTCACCTGGCTCATTCACAGACTCGAGCCCCACGGGCCCACAATTCTCTGGATGCTCAAGGTGCCTCAGACAGGTGGGTGCTGGGTGAGGGCTCCAACTTCTGGAGGGGGTGCTGTAGGGAGGGGGCCGGGCTCAGTGCCCTCTTGGCCTCCAGAGTTGCCAGCACCATCACCCCCGGCCCCCCAGCCCCCGGCCTGGAGACGAGATGCTCTCAGCCCGGTGCAGGGGGAGGCCAGCAGCCGGCACAGCTGCTGAGCCGAGAGCCAGCAAAGCCAGTGCCCCGACGGGACCGCCATTTCCGACATGTCCCCTCACGTGCCTAGCGAAGTTCCCTCCAGGAGCCCCACCTGAGGGAGCCCTGGGCAGCAAGTCTCATAGGAGGGACCGAGCAGCCCGGGGGTCCGGCGGGGGGTGTCCCAAGGAGGTGACCGCAGGGTGGGGGCGCTGAGGACAGCAGGCATTGCTGGGTCCTCACACCCCCTTCTTGTGTCCCACCTGCCACCCGCCTCCTGGCACACCAGGACCTGGCAATAGTTGTCCAGAGAGAAAGGCCAGGACACAGCTGCCACCCAGTTACCACAGCCCTGCCTTCTTGCCAAGAGGAATGTCCAGTGTGTCAGGACCTGAGACCCCACAGGGCTGGCAGGGTGTCGGGGGCCTCAATTGCCCCTGCATGCCCCCATCCAGTCCCCTCCTTCTGGGAACAGCATCTTGATCTTCCTTTGGGGCCGTCTTCTGCATGACTCAGTCCCTGTGGTGCACAGAGCCCACTCCACTCCATTCCATCCTGACCCTGTTCCAGGGGACCCAGGCTGATCAGAGGCTCAGAGATGGGCACATGACCACATTCAGACCAATGAGGGGTCCAGCCCCACAGGGAGGGAGGTGCTGGTGGAGCCTTTACCCTTCACCACAAAAGGAGAGGGTGCCTAAGACAAAGCCACCATGGGGAAAGCAGGGCAAAAGACAGAGAGGCAGCCACTGGAACACCTAGATCCAGCCATGCCTAAAGGCCTTCCTATACCTGGATCCAGAGATGCCTGAATCCACGAGCCGATACATTTTCTACTTTGCAATTTGAAATGTCCAGACAAAACCCACAGAGGAAGCTGTACATCTGAGACCCTGTTTCTGGTTCTGTGGAGTCCCAAGACAGGACAGTCCACATTTACTGCCTCCACCCTGAGTCCTCCGCAAACGGCAGCCCCACTTACCATGACAGATGTGGTCATGCCCTGCAGGTGGAAGACATCCATGCTGGCCTCTGTGCCACCCACCACCTCACGGCTCCCCCGGCTCGACTGGGGAAGGTCAAAGTAGGTGCTGTCTGGCTCCCTGGGAAGAGGGGACAGAGCCGTCAGCCCCAGGCTGCCCTGGCCCAGAGCTCGGGGTGGGGCCATGGCTCCTGTGGGGGCCTACCTCTCCTGCCCCCAAGGAGTCCTTGGGTCCTTTGTATCCTCTGCCCCTTCCTGCTGACCCTCAGCTCCCACATCCTCCCGCCTCCCCCTCCTCCTCTGCTGGACTCTCCAGGGCTGGGTGAGCACCAGGGAGTTGTGGCCACATGTGGGCTCTGGCCCCTGGACCTGTCCTGGGCCCTGGCCCTCTGGAAGGCTGGCCAGTGGAAACAGCTCAGACTTTGGGCCCCAGGTCCCCAGGGGAAGGCCCAAGGCAGCAGCTCCCCCTGCCTACCCCTCTCGCCTACCCCTGCCCCTGAGCTGGGCAGGTGAGGTGGCCGAGGCTAGCCCAAGGCCAGCCTGGGCTGCTCAGAGGAAATACTCACAGAGAGCTCCAGAGGTGCTCGAACGTGGCCCCCTCGTCGGTGGCGGTGGACTGGGACATCTTCCCCACACCCGGCCCGGCGGCAGCTGGCTCTGCCAGGAGGAAAGGGCAACATGAGTGCTTTGGGAAGGGGTGCTCCGTGCTCCTCCAGCATCCCGGGGGGCGGGCAGGGCCGACCCCCGATGACCATGTGGGGACATCCCGGAGCACCGGCAGGCGCTCGCCCTTCATGCGCCCCCTCATTTCATCCTGCCGGTTCCCAGGCGGGAAACTGAGGCCCTGGTGGGTGGGCAGGAGCAGGCCTTGCAGACGGCAAGCCTGGCTTCTGATCCAGGCTCGGGGGCAGTGACCAGGCCGTCCCACCGTGGAGGGAGGGCCAGGGAGACCACTGCCCCACGCAGGCGGAGGTGACGTCTCCCCTGGGCCCGCCTCCGCGTCCTTGGCGCAAGGCTGTGGGAATCAGCTTGGCCACCGCCTGGCAGTGCCCAAGCGGGCAGGCCCGGACCTGCCCACGGCTGTCGGGGAGGGAGGGCGCGCCCGCAATCTGTCGCTTTGTCTCTCCCCAGGCAGGCCGGCACTGACAGAGGCCTGTGACACTCTCCCGGGGCCGCCACGTGCCATGCTGCCCATCCCTGGAGCAGTGGCTCGAGCAGGGAGGGCCACCGCAGGAGCTGGGCAGGGTATGGGCGAAGGGAGGCCCAAGGGCAAAGGTGGGGCCAAGCGAGGATGGCCTGAGACAAGCAGCTTAGAAAGCACTCACCACAAACCAATTCTCTTGCAGGCTCATAGACCACTCCACTCACTTTTCAGGAGACTGAGGCTCAGAGAGGTTAAGTGACCTGCTGGGGTCACACAGTGCAGCTACAAGTGCAGGAATGACTAAACGGTTTTCTCAGAATTGGAAATTAACTTAGTTGCTGCCACCCCAACACAATCCACAAGGGTTCTAACAAGGCGCTGGCCAGTGTTCACTTGCATACCTCCTGTGCTAGGGAGGTCACTCCCATCATGGGCTGGGCTGTGCAAAACCCAGTGGAGCCGAGTGTTGGGCATGGAGCTGGCCACTTGGTAATTCAGAATGGGGTGAACTTGGTAAGAAGCAGAATAACACGGGCTGCCTGGCTGGGCAGACACCTGTCCTCACGCGTTCCCCATGGCCGGTTCTTTTTGGGTGAGCAGGCGTCAGTCAGGGCCGCTTATTGGGGTGCCAACACGAGACTCAATAGGCCGGGCCATTTAATCCACTCCCTTCATTTTGCTGATGGACTATCTAAGTCCAGAGATGGAAAACAACCTGGCTAACATCATACAGCAAGTGAATGACAAGATCCTGTCTCTTTCGTGGCAGCACCATTCACAATAGCCAAAAGGTGGGAACGGCCCAAAGGTGCACCAGGGAACAACGGACACACACATCGTAGTCAGCCCATGCAACAGAATACGAAGGAATGAAGCGCTGACCACCACCCAGCATTTGAGGAGACAGTCAGCACTGGGAATCTCCCGGGGGGCTGAGGGCCCGATGCCCCCTCTCCTCCCCGGTTCCCGCAGAGCCTCCCACAGGAAAAGCTGGGAGGTGGGAGGCGAGGGCCTCAATCAGCGCCTCCCACTTCCACATACTCCCCTGCTTCCCCCGGGCTGCTGGTCTCAGAAGCCCTGCACCCCGCCAGGCTGGCTGTGGCTCGGGGAGAGGCCTGCAGGGCCGGCCCTCTGGGGAAGCAGAGAGAGGGAGCAGGGGTCCCCCCTGGCACTCACCGCCAGAACGGGCAGACGGAGACGCCTCAGCCTCCCTGGCAGGCAGCAAGTGCAGCGCACAAAGCTAGGTGACACGGAGTCCCCGGGGCCCTGGCGAGGGCAGGGAGGATGGGCGGGCTGGGGCCACCAAACTCCAAGGCCATCAGCAGGTCCTGCTACTTCTGCCCCCAAATACACCGCCAAACCCGGGGCTCCTGGTCCACTGCTCACCCACCACCCGGCGCCCGGCCCAGGCTCTCCCTGCCTCTACCCTGGCCCCGCAGGACCTCAGACCTGTCACCTCCCAGGCTAAAGCCCCCAGCAGGCCGTGCCCCAAGCTCGGGGGAAGCCCCAGCTGCCTGACTGTGGCCTCCAGGCCCTGGGCTGGAGACCACCCCCGCCCCCTCGGCCCCCAGGGGCTCCTCCAGCCCCAAACCTCTACACCATGCTCCTCGCTCCTCGGCTGCAGACACGTCCCCTTGCCCCAGGCCCCGAAGGCCCCTTCCCAGAGGCCGTCCCGGCGTCCAGCCTACAACCTGCCCCACTTTCTCCTACCTCCTATGGCTCTCCAACAACACCTTGCTCATTATCTGCCCCTGAGAATCATCTCCCCCAGACTCTAAGGAGAGAGACGGAGAGACAGAGAGAGAAGTACACAGAGACAGAGACAGAGACAGCAGGCGCTCGCCCGACCACACCCCGCTGGCCCCAGCTGAGGCGGGCTCAGTGCAAGTGCTCAGCACGCGGGGTCGGTGCAGGAACGTGGACAGGCGCCCCTCCGTGCAGGGCCCGCAGGCAGCTCGTCAGTGAATTGCGGCTCTGACCAAGTGCTGAACCTGGGCATCAGCCGTACGTTTAAGGGGACATCACTTTTCACTCCCGTTTGTCTTCTTACGTCACACCCGTCCTTCCCACGGAACCTCAAACTAAGAAAGGCGTCCCTTCCTGTCTGAGCATCCCTGCCCGTCCCACGGCCACACTCAGCCACGCACACATACCTAGCTGCGACCACCAGGAGCAGCTCCGGGTGCCGCAGGGGGAGGCAGGCCTGCATGGGGCCGGGAAGGGGCTTCCTCTGGGCAAGGACATGCGCCTCCCAAGCTCACCCCCAGACTTCGGCAGCAGGTCTCCAGCTGCAGAAACACCAGTCAGATGGGTATTCCAGGGCCCCACCCTGAGGGGCTCCATTTTGGGGACCCAGGCATCTGCATCTTTAACCAGCATCCGGGGAGGACTCACCATGAGGTGCACCCCTGGGGGGCGCAGAGCATCACACAGACTGACCTCGCCCACCACGTGGGGCCCCTTCAGCTGCCCACCTGAGGATGGCCATCAGCCTCCACTAGTGGCTTCCACTCAGGTCCTTCATGGGCAAAACAAGGGTCCAGAAAGCCGCCTAGAGGGTACTGTGGGACTTGAACCAGGAAGCCACGCACTGTGGGATTCCAGCTTCCCTGGGAAACTCTCAAGAGCTGGTTGCACCGAACCCAGGTCCCCCAAAGCCGCGAGTCACGAGTGACAGAGCAGCAGACCTGGTCCCTGCAGGCATCAGGGAGCACCTGCCAGCTCAGCAGGAGCTCGGGGCATGAGGAAGAGGAAATGCTGATGTTTGCCAAAGACGGTGCTGTGCAGAGACTCAGCCCCTCATCCGGACCCCTGGGGCCCCATGGGCCCCAGTCCTCTTCCCTCCAGGGCAGGGACATCACCCATCAGCTGCATTTTGGCCAAGGATTACAGAGGCGACACAAAAAGGAACTCCAAAACCACCTTCTGTAAATTCTATCCAATTTCCCCAACGAGCTGCATTTTAAATTTGGACCCATGTTCGCAATGGAAAGGAGGCTCTCTGAAAAATGGAAATTGCTTTAGCAAATGCCACAAATCATTTAAAAAATCATGTGTGTGTAGGGGGAAGAGACCTCTGATGAAATGCTTCCAGGAGGTTATAACGAAGTCATGAGGTGCAAGTTCACGGTCGGCAGCGTAGGTTTTTCAAGGAAGATGGAGGTGCCTGGAAAGAACACGCCTTCTGGAACGTGCCGGGAGCACACGGCATGTGTCCAGCCGGCCTCGCGTGGGTGTGAGAACTACGAGACGGGTCTGTGGGCTGACTCTGGTGGAATTGCTGACTCCCAGTCAGCGTGCATTCGCCCTTCCTGGGCTGCAGCCTGAGAAGGGCATTGTGTGTGTCCCCATTCTGACAGAAGCTGGCCTGCCCCAAGGCTCCGTGGGCTGGGGCCCCTAAACCTGCTTCACCTCAAGGAATTTCCCCAAGTATTTGTGACTCAGGAGGGACAGAGAGGGCCCCGGTGCTGGCAGCTGGGCCTGGGATGGGGTCTGCAGCCCAACAGGCCCTCCCCGCCTGCAGTGCCCCGGGGCCCAGGACCCGCAGAGCTCAGGCTGGGGGCGGGCGAGCGGTACAGCTCCGAGCCCTCGGCCCAAGCTCCCTTGAGGGAGACTCAACTCCACGCCTCACTGACTTCTCGGTGTGACTCACGGGTTCCACCCAACGGTTTCCAGGTGGGGCCATGGGCCACATCTGCCGACATTTTCAATTGTTACTGCTGATGGGGGATGGGACGCTGCTCAACATCCTATGATGCACTGCAGCCCCTACAGCATAGAACGTTCTAGACCAGAGGTCGAATGCCGCAGGGGACCTCTGAGCTGTGCTGCTTCTTCAGGCTGGTGCTAGTGCTGGCAGAGCCCCGGGCAGGGCCTCCTGGCTCTCACACCACTGGTCACGTATCAACCACCAGCCCAGGTCGGGGATGAGCAGGTGGCTCAGAGGCCTGGGGAACTCACCCCAAGATACCAAGGGTCCTGGCTGGGACCTGACCCTGCGTGGTCCCCTCTGCTCTAGGCCGGCGGGAGTCAAAGGCCCTGAGGGACCTGAAGCTCATGCTTCATGCGCTCCGCCCAACCCTCCGCCGACCTTGTCTTCCAGGGCTTCCAGCCTCCCCTGGACCCCCTGCACTGTCCCGTGTCCTCTCTGTCCCCCTGTACCCCAGCTGGGAGCTGCCTCTGTGCTCAGCCTGCCCCCCGCCCCCACCTTCTCCTTCCAGGCCCGCCCAGACTCGGCCTGCTCTAGGCGGTCATCGGCCCACCTGACCCCGAGTCAGGGCTCCCCCTCATCCTGCCACATCACCTGGCAGGCGGCAGAGCACAGACCCTCCAGCTGTGTGGCCTGCATGGACAGCCCTGTTGGTCGGGCAGGATTGCAGCGCCCTCCTGTCCCCTGGCCCCTCCGCCCGCCCCTGCCCAGAGCTCCAAAACCAGTTCCCGTAAATTGAGGTCCCTGTGTGCCCCCAGAAGTGGCACCTGGTCTGTGGGGACAGCCCCTCCCACCTGCCAGGGCCCTGGTCACAGGGGCTCCTACTGCCCCCCACAGAGCTCCCAGGCAGGGCGGCGACATTTGGCCTGAGCGCAGGGACGGACAACGTGGAGAGCACACCAAACTCTGGGACACTGGCTTTCCTTCAGTTCAGCAAAGAAAAGACCCAAGACCTCCACGTGCCACCCCACACCCCAACGATCCGTCTCCATTATTCTTAGTCACACGGCGGTTGTGCCAGTGGTTCCCTTCCCACCATTTATTCTACTTTTTATTTCAGGAAAGCTGGATGGGCTGAAACCTGACATGACGGCTAAACCCAGACCATTGTAGGCCGGATGCCCAGGCCTCCATGGCCCCTTCCAACCACCCCCGAGGTGCCGTCTCCAGGGGACTGCAGGATGGCCCAGTGCCCGGAAGTCCCCCTACCTGGGCAGAAGTGTCAGGCGGCCGTCACACGGCTGTCACACGGGGGAGAAGGGAAGCAGGCAGCCCAGCTAGAAAACGGCGTTCCTCCAAGGGCTGGCCACCGCCCAGCCCGATTCCAGCAGGACACCCAGAGCCCAGCCTTCCAGGGCCCTCAGTAAGGAGAGGCCTCTGCTGGCCCAGCCACCCCCAGAACAGGGTCTGCCCTCGCCCGGCAGGGTGGGGCCGGCCAGGGGTCCCACCTTGAATGAAGGCCAGGACACAGGCTCCTCAGGGAGCGAGGGCCGTGGCCATCTTCGCCCACCCCTCCCGCTGGCGGCCTGGACCACGTGGCCACAGGAGCGCTGGGCCGCCCTCTGTCCCCACTCGCCAAGCAGGGTGGGGTGGGGCGGGGTGAGGTCAGGACAGGACCCTCAGCCAGGGCTGGCCAGCACTGCGCCCTGGACCTCTTGCAGAAAGAGCAGGTCCTGCAGGGCCTGGCAAGGAGGGCCTGGCTAAGAGCCTTATGTCACCTGGGGATGGCACCCTGCTCCCCCTCGGCCCTGCTCCAGCGAGACCAAGCACTGCACTCAGGGACGAATTTAGCCTCCCCACCCTGGGGCAGGGTGCACTTGTGAAATATGAAAACAGCTGGAGGTGCCCGATTAAGCTGCCCTCTCTCCCTCCCGGGCCAGGGCCCGTCGGCAGGCGGTGGGGCAGACTCTGGGTGCGGCCCCAGGAATCCCCCAGCCCCGCTGCTTCTAGCCCCAGCAGCCTCTTACCCTGTACTCCAGCCCCCTTCACGGCCACCGGCCTCCGCCTCGGCACACGGCGCCTTCCCACAGCCAGGCCAGGGACGGGGTGGCCTCCCTCAGCGCCCGGGCCCCATCTGGAGCACTGCAAGGCTGCCGGCAGTTTCTGTTTGAATCTAAAGGTTGGCTTAGCACCCACGTGAGGCAGGGAGTCTGGTGGCAGCCCTGAGGCCACGTGGGCTTCACGCACTTCTGGAAGCAAAAAACATTAACCGAGCTTCACAGCACGGCAGGGCCCGGGGTTCCCACAGGCCTCTGCTGGGAGAGGGTTGCCGCAGACCGGCTCCTGGTAGAGCAGCACGCGGGCAGCCACTCGGAACAAAGAGACACCGAAGCCTTGCCACCCCCGTGACGGCCAGTGAGGAGCATGGCTCATTTCACTGACTGTCGTGGAAACGTGCGCAGAGCAGTTATGTCACCCCACCAAGGGCACACAGCTGGTCGGGCGGTGAGTCAAACCCAGCAGTCAGGCTCCGGCGTCCTTGCTCCTAACCCCAGCTTGTCCTCCCACAGGCGAGCAAAGGAGGCGCCCCAGCCTGCATTCCCACCCGCATGGCCAACCACGCCCCTGGCTGGGAAGTCCCTTGCCCCTCTCTTTCTTCGAGGCCCTACCCACATCCGGGGCCCACTCTGCCGTCCGCTGACCTGCTCACAGTCTTCCTCCCCCCGCCCCAGTATGCAGGTCATGCCAAGACACACGGTGCCTGTCCCTCGGTTTCCTGCTCTGCCCTGCTCAGCACACGCCTGGGCCCCTCTGCTGCTCTGCAGCTGTGTGACCCTGGACAGGGGGCTTGCCCGTTCCGAGCCTGTTTCCCACGATGCATGGAAAAAGCAAAAGCCCTGAGCAGGGCGTGGATACAGGCACATAGTAGGAGCTCCATCAGCAGGAGAGGGTCGCATGCTTGACGTTCTTAGCATCAGGTGGGAGCATGGAGGAAGAATCAACCCGGCCTGGTCCCAAGGCGGGCGGAGGGCAGGGCAGACGGCAGAGAGGTCGGGTCTGGTCGCTGCCCTGTCCCTGTTCATTTGCAGAGGGCTCCCCATCACTGGCCTCCTCAGGAACGAGGCACCTTCAAAATGAGTAGAACCAACACCCCATTGCAGTGGAAACCCAGTGCGCCATCCGGGAGCCGGCCAAGGCGGGTGGTAGATAACCCGCTGCCAGAGGCAAAATAACTTACACCTGCTCGGGCTCCAGAGGCTGACACTAGGAGGGGAGGTCGAGCGGAAGAGAGGTCCTGACCCAAGCCCCTGCCGCAGGGTGGGAGATGGGGCCTGGAGGAAATGGGGAGCAGGTGAGTTCAAGGGGGAGTCAGAGGCATGAGGGGCCTGAGGGGGTAAACTTCCTCTAAGAAGGGGGCAGTGGGGGGGGGGGGGCAGGGGCGTAATGCTGGTGTGTGTGGGGGTCCTAGGCCCAGGAAGGGGACAGAGCAGGGACAGGTCAAGGGTGGCTGACACTGCACCCCTGAGCTTGGAGATGTGACGTGCCATGAGCCCCCTGTACCATGGCGGGGCGTTTCCACAGCAGAACCAGCCACCTGTTGGAGGAGGGGGTGGAGCCCCCAGCTGGGGGGTGGGAGCAGAGGTGTGGGTGTTGGTGACGCAGGTTCAGACCAGCATGGGGGACAGGAAGGGGACCCACCCGGGAGGAGGGGCGGCTACAGGGCTGGGAGTCTCTTGAGGCTGGAGACAAAGAGAAGCTTTTGGTCAGAGTGGCTACTGAGTTTGAGCCTCCTGCTCGGGTGCACGTCGGGTGAGGGCTGAGGAGTGGACGGCAGCTTGGTCAACCTGGACTCCTCTGTCACACTGCCCACATCCAACCCCACCCTCCACATCTATCTAGAACCCTGTGCTCCCAACGCAGGGCCACGCGGGTCCCAGGCCCCTCAGGTCCCCCTACGTGACTGCAGCAGCCTCTTTGCTGGTCCCCCTGCTTCTGCTTCGCTTGATGTTCCCAACACAGCGAGGGACATAGGTGGGACCATGTCCCCCATCCCTCTGGACCCTTCGGCTCTTATCTCAGCCAGAACTGAGTCAGAGGAGTTTTTCTGGCCCGGGAAGCCCCCAGGGCCCGCTCGCTCTCCACATCTCCCGCCTCTCCAGCAGTTTGTGACACCAGCCTTACTGGCACTCCGCTGAAGGAGCGCCAAGCTGGCCTCGGGGCCGTGCGTGCCTGACTGCCCTCCCACCAGACCCAGCCGGGCTCACTCCTGCACTGCTCGACTAAAACCTGCCCCCATGCCGCGTTCCTCTGCAGAGCACTGCCCCTCCAGTGGGCTCTCTGGAAACAAGGCACATGCAGAACAAGTGGGACCAACACCATGTGTTTAGGGGACTGGCACGGGCCCAGGCAGGGCAGATAGCTGCCCTCACTGGAGGAGCCACGACCTCAGGGACCACCTGGAAGGGGACTGCCATGGAGCCTCACGTGACCAGATGCCACCCCTCACCCGCCAGGCTGCCAGGCACCCCTGCTCTTTCTGTCCGTCTCCTCCAATCCTGCCTCCCAGGCCCCCTTCTGTCCCAAGGCCTCATGCTGGACATGTCACTCCTTCTACATGCCAGCGCGCCATGGTTGGAGGTGCCTGCTCAGTCCTCCGGAATCTTCTCTCCCCCTAGACAAGTTCTTGTGCTCCTTCAAGCATGCCCTGAACGGTTGTTCCCAAACACTCTGTGCCAGCCCCAGCCTGGAATCCTCTGCAGTGATTGCTCTCAATCCTCAAATCAACCCCAGGAGGAAGGCACTGCCGGGTCTCTACTCTCTAGATGTCCTTACAGAAGCACAGAGAGGGCGGGCCACTTGTCTGGGGCCACACAGCTCAAAAGTACCAAGGCTGGGTTTCAGTCTACTCTGGTTGGGTTCCACCTAACCCTTTCCCACGAGGCAGCCCCATCCTCTGGGAAGCCCCTTCCCTTGGGGGACAGACAAGCAAACCAGGCTTCACCCCCGAGTTTGAAGGGCACCCTAAAAGGGTATGGGCTAGGGTCAGTCCAAGAGTACTTGAAGGCCCATGGCGGTTTGTCATTAGTGGGTCTCACAAGCTGATGGAGAGCTTGGGGGACGAGGGGTGGGGGGGGCACCAATGGAGTGGAGCTCAGCTGAGGAAGGCCCTGGACAGCTCTTCAGGTCAGGAGGGGACAGGAATAGCGCTGGAGAGTGGACAGGGCCCCCCGAGGTTTCGGCCACAGGAAGGCCCATGACCTGAGCCTGAGGGCTGAGGGCAGGGAGGAGCGGTTCGGCTCCTGGAAGGTCACAGTGGGATTTTTGTGGGGAAAGTCACCCTCTGGTGAACCCAGAGGCCGGAGGTCAGTGAGGCAGGCCTTGAGGGTCAGGTGAGGTCGGGTCCATGGGCCAAAGGGATGGAGCTGGGGATGCAGGAGAGCCAGGAAGGGATGAGGACGTGCATCCTGCCCTGGGACCCCCTTGCAAGCCAACTCACGCTAGTTAATGCACTTTCGACTTCAGGCGCCTTCAGCCACAGACCAGCCGTGTGCACATTTGGGGGCCTCCATCCTCCCGTCTGAAGATCAGGGATGGTGACTCCTCCCACCAGGGTGGATCTGTATGAAAGCATCTAGCAGGCTCCCTGGGTGTCTCAGGGGCACACAGTGTGGCTTCCTGTGTAACTGCTGGGACCACACACACATCTGCGAGTTAGGCATCGCTCGGTGAGTCCTCGCCCCTCCGCTCTCCTCAAGCTCCCTGAGGGCTGCATCCTGACCAGCATCACAAGGGGAGGAGAGCCGGTCACTCAGGTTCCCCACTCACCCTCTCACCACCAACAACGGCATGCACACATGCACACTCCTGCACATGTGCACTCACACACACACTCCTGCACATGTACGTGCACACATGCACATACCCACTCCTACACATGTGTGTACCATAGCTCACACATGCACATTCCTACACATGTGTACAGACATGTATACATGTGCTCACATACATACAATGCCCGCACAGCACACTCCTACACATGTGTGTGCATCATACATGCACACAGTGTGCTCATACATGCATACTCCTACACGTGTGTGCATACATGCACACAGTGTGCTCATACATGCACGTGTGCACATGCACACTCCTACACATGTGCACTCACACATGCACACATACACAAGCACACACACTCTGACCTCATCACAGTGAATCCCCCACTCCAAGCCCTTCCCTCAAGTTTGAGGCAACCCTGAGGATTCCCTGGCCTTAGGGGTCCAGCCACATAAGCCGAAGCAGTGGCAGGTGGCCCAGGCAGAGGAGCTGGACTCCAGCTGCCCAGGTCTCAGTGATGTCTTGGAGGCAGCCTGCTGAGTGCCAGGGCAGGTTCCGGGAAAGCTGGCGGGTTGTGGGCTGGCCCCCAGCCAGGCAAGCCCCTGGAAGTGCCGGCCGGGGCAGGGCCATGGCAGCTGCGCTGCTCCATGCCTCCTTGGCAGGAAGTGGAGAGTTCCCAGCGGTCCAAGGGATGGAGATGGCAGCACTAGAGTGGCTTCTGCCCCTGCCCAGTCTGACCCCGTGCCCCGGGGCCATGCTAGTCACCCCGCCGGCTGGCACTCCAGAGTGCCCCGCAGCAGCAGCTCCATCCTCCCATCAGGGGAACCCAGACCGGGACCCCAGCACAGCCTCCTCTCACTGGCCTGGCCACCAGCCCACCTGACTGCGCCCCTGCCCCCAGCACACCCCGTGCCCAGGCGCCCGAGAGGAGGCAGTGGGGAGGGAGCTCTGCACCTGGGGTGGCCCTGAGGAGCCGATGCACAGAGGGCAGTGACAGGACCCTGCGCTCGAGCCTGAGAGCTGAGGGCCAGGCTGAACCTGAGCCTACCTCAGGGTCGGTGCGGAGGGGAGGCAGCTGGGAGGCCCTCCGCTTGTGGCTCCGCAGGCTGGTGGTGGCCGCGGTGGCAGCAGCGTCCGGTCTCCTAGGCGATGACATTGGAGCCACGGAAGCAGCCGCGTAGCGGCTTGAAGCCTGGGGCAGGCCGGGGCGGAGCGTGGCTGGGAGCCCTGGGGCTGGTGGGCCCAGCCTGCGCTCAGTCTGAGCCGGGCCCTCCGCACACTGACTCGCACAGGTCCCCGCTCACAGGGAGCCAGAGCAGGAGGCGGGGAGCCGGGATTGGTGCCCCTGTCTCCACCTGTGTTCGCACGCTTCTCTTGCACTCCTCATTGTAGAAATGTCCACACACACACAGAAGTAGAGAAAACGGGGCAATGAACCCACGAATCTGTTGCCCGGCCTCAACATCAGTCTGCCCTCTGGCTGTAGCAAATTCTACAGATTATATTATTTCACGTGCCGTATGTGAGCAGGTGTTCCTAACAGAAAAGAACCCATCTTCTGCAACATTAGGTCCAATCAAGAAATTGCTGATATTCAATTGTTTTTGGTCTACACACACACACACACACACACACACACGGAGCAAGTTCAGATAATCCTATGAAATCTGCAGCCATAATACCACCTGCGGAGTTTCCAGGCCCCTGTTTTAACTGCTGGTCAGAAGGACTTTGAGGAGGGCCCTCCAGATTTGGGAGACGAGTCTGTGTCAGCGTGCACTGTCCCTTCCTTCCCCCAGCATGGCAGCTGCACTGAGAGCTCCGCGTGGACACGGCGAAAGGGACATTGCAGATGGAATTAAGGATCTGGAGATGGGAGCATCCCGGCTTATCAACAGGCACCCTCAGAGAGGGAGGCAGGAGGTCAGGGAGGAGAGAGGTGCGGTGCTGCTGGCTTTGCAGAGGGAGGATGGGGCCACAAGCCAAGGAATGAGGCCCCTCCAGAAGCCGGAAAAGGCAAGAAATGGATTCTCCCCTGGAGCGTGCAGACGGAGCAGCCCTGCCAGCACCTGGACTTCACTCTGGTGAGTGTCACTTCAGCCATCCGCCCTCCAGAGCTATAAGAAAATAAATCTATGTTGTTTTAAGCCACTAAATCAGTGGTGATTTGTTACAGCAGCGATAGAAAACTAATGCAGTGCACACAACACAAGTTTGGGAAACACCATTTGCGGTGGTTCCAACCTCTCCTGGGAGCGATTGAGAAGAAACCCTTGGGAAGCGAGATGCTTTGCAGGATGACATCCCCCACTGGATGCTGCCATCACTGGAGTTGAACCCCTCGCCCCTCAGGGATGTCACACACACACACACACACACACGCTTCTGAGGGATGCTGGCAGGGACATCTGGCGCTTGCCCCTCGACTCCCTGGGGCAGGCAGGGCGAGGCCAGCGTCTGGGCCGGTCACCTGGGGAAAGTGGCTCTCGCTCTGTGGCTGTGAAAGTGTCAAGAAGCAGCTTTGGGGTCCCCGACTCCCAGGGAAAGCAGACCTGTCTCTGCAGGGCAGCCCGTGTCTGTGTGCGGTCCGTGTGTGCATGCGTGGAATGAGGCTGCACCAGTGTGGGGGGGTGCTGGTGGGGGATGGCAGGTGCACATGCACCTGTATGGTGTGCATGAAGGTGGCAATGCACACGTGCAGGTGTGAGGCGTTATGACTGCACAGCGAGTGTGCGGTGCTGGGAGGTAGGTGTTTCCTGATCCTTGGAAAAGAGGCAAAGAAGGCAGTGGGATGCTGTGGGTGCCCCCGCCCCCACCCTGGCACTGCCAAGCCATCCTCAGGCAGCTGTGGCTGCAGCAGGCAGGTCCGGGGACCCGAGCCTCTGGGAGGTGGTCCCCCATTGAAGCCAGGTGACTCTGGGAGGGGTCCCCACTGCCCATTCCCAAGCTTAGATGGACGCAGCTCACCATCCTGGGCTCCTGTGGGGGTGACCCCCTGGCAGCTCCCCCTCCCCCACAGTGAGAGGAAAGGCCTGAGCTCAGGGAGGCTGGTGTCTGGGTTTCGAAGCTGGGATGGTGGAGACACAGCCCCAAACTTCCCCAGCACGGCCTCTGACAACCTGTCAGAGACAAAAGGTGGGCGGGTGGCCCTTGACTGATGATGGCAGCCAGACCTCTGGCCAAAGAGCAGTTGACACAAAGAAGGGCCAGCAGCTCTGGGTGGGGCATTCACCGTAAGACACGGTTAGAAAGCTTCTGAAGACACGCTTGCCCGGGTTTGAACTGGGAGGCCCAGGTGTGAGCCACAAGGCGAGGCCTCTGCTTGTCTCCATCAGGATGAGAGCTGAATGGCCGACCACGCAGACACGAGCCTTGTCCTAGTTTCCTGTCACTGCTGTAACAGAGGACCGCGTGGCAGCTGAAAAACACAACTTCGTTCTCTTACAGTTCTGGAGGTCAGAAGTCCGAAATGAGTCTTGCGGGGCTGAATTCAAGGTGTTGGCAGGCTTGTTCCTTCTAGAGGCTCTGGGACGACATCGACTCCCTTGCCTTTTCTAGCATCTGGAGGCCGCCACATTCCTCGGCTGGCAGCCCCTTGTCCCATCTACAAAGCGCACGGCTCCGCCCCTGCGTCCACCTCAGGTCTCTCTGACTCCGACCCTCCTGCCTCCCTCTTATAAGGACCTTTGTGATGACATTGGGCCCACCAGCCACTCCAGGATCATCGCTCCGTCAAGGTCCTTGACTGAATCACAGTCCTTTTCACCATGTGAAATAAGACAGCCATAGGCTCTGGGGATGAGGATGTGTATGCCTTTGGGGAGCCATTATTTTGCCTTCTCTAAATGTCCTTCATTCAAAGACACGTCTGTGAGCTCTCTGTGCCGGGGTTCAGCTAAAGCCGCTCTGGGCCTCTAAGCAGAAACCCCTGCTTCACACTGGTGCGCAGATTGTGCGATGAACGGTCAACACTTAGTCATCTCGGAGGCTGATGGGCTTCCTGGGGCAGCCCCAGTCCTGCTCAGTCAACCAGGGAACACGCCTCTCAGAGGTCAGAGGTCAGCCTGGCTTACAGCCAAGGGTAGGTGAGGTGGGCAGGTGGGGAAGGGCCACAGAGGGGACAGTTAAGACATCCTCGCATCCGATCTTTCATTGGTGGATTATCCTTCCTTGCTCCATCTTCAGTATTTACCAGTAGCCTCTCCTTGCACAACGACAAGTTCCCAAAAACACGTTTGGAAGTCAAACAGCAGACACATCTCAGGGAACACACAGCGAATGTTTTATACCTAAGGAATGGCTTACTATGCACCTGGCCACCATTTTAAGCATTTTACATAGATTAATCATCCAATGATCACATCAACTCCAGGAGAAAAACTATTATCTCCATTTTGCAGATGAGGAAACTGAGGCACAGAGAGAATAAGTCACTTATCCTAAAAGCCCAGAAAACCAGTCTTTCTGTACAATTGGGGCTGACTCCTCTCGGGGGCACGCAAGGCTCTTCATGGTCCTCATTCCAGTGAGGGTAAATATCCGTGTGTGTTGTTGCAGAAACAAGGATGAGCTTGATGGTGGGTGTTTCTGTCAGACCCCTTGGTGGTGTATAAAATATAGGATTCAGGTACTGTGTTACTTTTCTAAAATAAAATTTTTTAAAAATCCGAATTCTGAAACATCAGGAGCCCAGGGGCATGGGATATGGGGTGGTGGACCATAAGGTAGGGCAAAGCACATCCCCTTTGAGAGGCACCATGGACTCTTTGTAAGTCCTGATGAGCCCCATGGTCCAGCTCCAGGAGAGCGGGATGTGGGCAGTGGGGCCGCTCCCTGGGACCCCCGTGTGCAGAGCTCTCTGCCTTCCAGCACCTTCTCCTCACAGCAAGGTGTTGTTTTCCCCTGATCTTACAAAAGCCAAGCTTGGAAAGACCACGCAGATAAGTGGCAGATCTGGGGTGGCCTGGAGCCCACTTCTGGCTGATTCCCAAGTCGACCACCCTACCGCGGCGACTTCTGTCACCTTCTCCCTCCGAGGATTCTCGTCAACGAAACGCCATCGAACGGCACAAAAGTCAAAGTGTGCAAAAAGTTTCCGAGAGGGCAAAGCAGGTCTTGCTCCCACCCGGGCCATCCCCAGACCTCGGCTCCCGTCCCCAGGGTACAGCTGCCATCACGTCGATTGAGAAGGGGGTTTGTCGGGAGTTAAGGAAACGGAGGAATTTGACTACAACAGAGAAAAGAAAGAAGAAGTCGGTGACCTCAGGTTCTGTTGCTCACTCAAAATGACACTGGGTCAGATTGTCCCGAAACTCTGAACAAACAGCCTGCCAGGATTACGAACGATTTACACACATTCAGCGCACACCAAGTCGGTCTCGTTTCAAAATGCGTTTTCCGAAAATTACTTAGCCTGCACGTTTTACTCTAGCGAACTGCCTCTTTCTATTATCCCAATACTTTTAAAAACCACGTCAACCAGATGAAGATTCGGTGGTGTTCTTGGAATTATCTTGACCTCAATCTTCCAATTGTCAATTTTGCTATTTTTATCAGAATTCATTATTTTCATATTAATCCAATTAGCATCCTGTTTACCAATACCTCATTTTTTAATTTGCAGCTTCACTCTAAAAGCTCAGGGAAACTTTCACAACTTGATTTCTCCTCCCTCATTACTGCCAAGTAATTAGTCAAGGAGCGTCTCTGATCAAAAATTAAGAACCCAGAAGCAAGTTGGAGCATGCCTTACTCCGAAAGAAAAAAATTGACAGGAGACTCTTAATTACGAGGGTTTTGTCGGTAGTCATCGACTGACTGCGGGAAGCAGAGAATGTGAAAGTAAAAAGGAGATCGAGAAGGGTTTAATCGGCGCATCCCGATCGCAGCTCCTGAAATCTTCCTGCTCGGATTTGCATACTAAAGACTAGCGGCCCTGGGTCTGTAATTCTGGGAACTGACTCCAAATTTGCATTGCGCATAGTGCAAACGACTGACCGAGGAGCTCAGAGAGACTGGCAGCCTGGTGACCCGGGGGCAATTTGATTTGTTTAGTCCACCTCTCCCTCTGGTAGCCCCGAGGGCACCCATGGGGGGCTGCTGCGTGAGACCCCTCCCCGGGGCCGCCAGAGACTCTTCAAGCCACCACACCCCCACATCACTTCGCAGGAAGGCAGGACCCTCACTGGAACTCGGGCTGCCCTTCTCATCCCCACACTGGCTTGTGCCCCCGACAGCCCCAAGGAGCCAAGAAGTGCCCGAGGGCACAGGAACAGCCTCTGTCTGGCAGGTGGGTACCGCCCAGGCGAGCCCCACGAGGCCAGGAGGCTGCAAAAGAGAAACCCCTGAGTCTTGCTCCCGTGTTTCAGCCCAATGGAGAAAACGTAGCTCAGAAGTCACCTCTAACATTCCAGGAAATCGGGCGGGAGGGCTGGGGCTATCTGCCCTGCCCACTTTGAAGGACCCACTGCAACCCAGGCATCGCTGCCCCCAGGAGAAGCCACCTACCCAATTAGCCAGAGCCTTCCCCAAGTGCCAGCCCCCAGGGCCTGGCACTCAGAGCAGCAGGTGAACAATTAGAGGCCCCTGCCCCCTCCCCACAGGCACCCAGGGCCTCAGGGAGTGATTCGCCAGCTGGCGCTGGGCAGGGACACATCGGGACAGGTCCTTCCCCCAAGCAGCCACCCTGAGCAGGATCACAAAGGAGAGACGCCTGGGCTGTCCAGGTCATCCTGCCTGGCCCTGCCTGCTCGGGGCCCCTGCACCCTGGCTGTCGGGAGGGCAGGATGGGTGACGCCCAGGCGCTCGTACCTGCCTGTTGGAGAGGAATGGGCTGCACCAGCCTTTCCTGGGCACCTTGCGTCTGCCCTCGAGGGTTCTCAGGTACATCCCCACGGGCCACTCAGAGGGAGCTCACGGGCATGGGCTCTACAACATAGGAGGCAGACGGGTGGGCCCACAACTCCCTCCGTAAGGATGAAGAGCCTGGGACTTACCAAGGCTGTGGAAGAGCCAGGATCTGGACCACCAGCCCAGGGCCCTGCCTGCTGTGCGCTCTGCCCCGGTGTGCCGGGGGCGGGCAGCCAGACTGATGCCTGCCTCTGATCTTAGTCACATTGTCTGAACTTTCTGGCTTAGGTGCCCACCTCTAAGTGGGGGTAAACACCCAGAAGCACTGATCTGTAAGCAGGTACATCAGAGGCGGCACGTACGAATGTCTACTGTCACCGTAATAACTCATGCTTGCACCCAAAACACAGAGGGGAGAACAGAAGGGGCGGGAGCTGGGAGCACCAGGAGCGCGCTGCTCTTGCTGCGAAGCCCCCACGCCTGCACCCTCCCAGGTCTGTCCTGGGGCAACTCCGCTGCTTCCATCCTAGGGCTTGCTCTTTGGGGAATCTGATTCCATCTCTAAGGCCCACAGAGGGTCCCAGCCACTGACCCTCGAGTGCCCGGCCCTGGTGTCCACTCCGGGGCCCTGACACCTGCCTTTAGTGGCCTCATCTCTCTCTGTCCCCAGCAGAGCCCTTCCTGCTGCTTGGTGTCTCCTGATTGCTGTTCCCTCTCTGCCCCGCTCCCTCGCTCCCTCAGGGGTGCCTCCCCTGACCCCTGCAGCCCAGCAGCCCGGGCTGAAGTCCCCGCCCATAACTAAGCACCTCTACAGCACCGACAGCCCCTCCACTTGTCTGCTCTCTCTCCTGAACTCTGGGAGCTGTGGTGGCTCAAAAGGTCCCCAAGGAAAGGGATGCTGGAGTTTGGGAGCAGCCTGTCTTGCAGGATGCAGAGGCTGTGAACGTGGGGGCCAGGCGCGATGGGGCTGGGAAGAGGCAGTAAGCTGAGCGAGGAATCTCCCCCCACCCTCAGCCGTGCTTGGAACAGGGCAAGGGTGTCTCCCGCTCCTCTTCCAGAAAAGAGGGATGTGGCTTAGACCAAGCTTCTCCACCTTTTGTGCCATGACTCTCTGAAAGCCTGGGGAAGGTCGTGGACCCCTTCTCAGAGGAATATCCCAAATGCATAAAGCAAAATACAAAAGATTACAAAGGAAACCAATTATATTGAATTATGGTTATTCTAGTGGGTTGAATGGCACCCCCCACCCCCAAAAATGATATGTCCACCCAGAACCTCAGAACATGACCTTATTTGGAATTAGGGCCTTTGCAGATGTATAAGACAAAGATCTAAGGGTGAGATTATCCTGGATTAGAGCGGGCCCTAAACCCAATGACAAGTATCCTTATAAGAGAGAGAAAAGGAGACGACACAGAGACACAGAGAGAAGTCCATGTGAACACGGAGGCAGAGATGGGGTGACGTGTCTACAAGCCAAGGAACACCAAGGATCGCCTGCAGCCACCAGAAGCTGGGAGAGAGGCACCGGAGGGACCCTCCCTCAGCACCTCCAAAGGGAACCACCGCGCCCACACCTTCGTCTGGGACTTCCAGCCTCCAGCCTGTGAGAGAGTAAGTTTCTGCTCTTTTAAGCGAGGTAGTTTGTGGTCATTCATTACGGCAGGCCCAGGAAACTGACACAGTTATCGTAACAGTTTCAAAGCTACCTTGTGACAGAGTAACGCATCTGCTTCTTTATTTATGCACTAACTAGCCTCTTGTAGCAGGTCTGACAACTCATCGTTTCAACCTGGTGACAAGCACAATGAAATTCTGAAAGTTCTGCAGCAACTGTCATGCACAACGAAAATACCAGTGATTCCTATTGGGAAGAGAGTCAGGTACTGCTAAAACTGCCGCAGTTTGGTGCCCACCTTCATAACTGAAGGGAAATGCTGAAATAAGTACCCCTGAATTCCACACTTCTGGCTTAGGTGGTCTTGAAGAGCCCTTCCAGCCTGGACGTTCCTTGGTACTGGGGTGGGGGGCGGTCTGGGGACTGTGTCTGTATTTACGCCAGGCGATGGCAAGAGGACTGTCCAGCAGCTCTGGTCTGGCTTTACCATCTGCATCGGAGCGTCTACTCCTGCACTTTGCACCTGGGCAACCCTGGGCAAGTTGCATAACCTAGTGAAAGCTCAGTCTCTCCATCTGTAAATGGGCATAATTATACCACCTACTTCAGTGGGCTGTTGTGAAGGCTATGGGAAAAATAAACGTATGAATTATTCAGCTAAGGCCCTGGCCTCTCCTTTTCATCTCTGTTTTAGCTGTGTCGTTTGCATGTGTTCAACATTATAAATTCATTCTTGGATGTGGGTGTGGCATACTCTATAAATAAGTACTAAACTGAGGCCTCCTTGCTACAGTACCCCTGACAGACACCATCAGCTCCGCCTGAGCCTAGGCACATTCCTGCCTCGCCACCAGCCATTCCATTCCCCCTGGGGAGACCTGCTGGCTACCAGGGAACTGCACTTCGCCCCGCCCTCCCCGTCATGGCTCCTGGTTCTGGACTCTGGAGCAGCACCTGGGACCAGCAGCCATCACTTTCGGGCCACTTAGTGGGTGCCAGGCACTGTTCTGAGCACTTTAGATATGGCATTTTGTTTACTGTTCTTCCAACTCTCTGGGTCAGGGACTCTCATTGCCCTTCTTTACAGATGGGTAAACTGAGGCTCAGAGTGGGTAAGTAGCTTGCTCGAGGTCCATGCCTAGTCAGCGGAGAAGAGGAGATTTGAACTCCAGCATTCTGACTTCCAATCTACCCCATTAATCACTGCTCTAGACTGCCTTTTCCACGGGGCGCCCTTCAGAGTTTGAAGACAGCCGCGCCGGGCTCCAGAGCCTTCACCAGGAGGACCACAAGATGGGGCTGAGCATCCTGGGGTCATCCCACAAGCACCCATAGCCAGGTCTCCCTGGAGCTCACCTCGGGCAGCCCTGACACACTGACGAGGAGGTTACTTTTTCAGCTTCTGGTGCCCAATTGTTTATCTTATTTTTTAAATTACATGCATAGTCCATAAATTCATATGTTGCAAAATTTCAGACACTCTGTCCTTCCGTTCTCGATGTAATGCTTTTTCATCTTTTCATGAGTAAATCAAAAGATAGGTGGCTGGGCTCTTGGTAAATATCAAAGGGGCAATGCATTTTATTTCAGTTTACTCATTTTCCCCGAAAGCTAATTATTAGGGCTAAACAAAGAAACAGCAACAATGACAGCAAACAAAACAAAACAAAACAAAACCATTGCGCTAATGGCTCCCAAATGTTCAGCTATTTACTAAACAGACCACGGTGCATTTGGACCAACTGACCTCTGGTCAGAAGTTAACCCTGTTGCTGGTTGACAGTAGTCTACCTGTCACCCATCTATTTATGTAGACATGTGCATACTTTGTGCATATCGGCTGAGGGACCAGACAAAAATACAAGCTGAGTAAGGAGGTAATAATAGCTGCCCCCAGTCCAAAGGCTGAAAGGATTGTGGCAGCAAGGCAAGGAGAGCCAGGCGGGAAGGGAGCAGGAAAGAGTGACTTTGCCTCCTCGTTCCTCTACCTGAAACAGACCAGGGAGACAGGCCCCTGGCCAAGCAACTCCCAGCCACCTCTGGAACCTAGCTCCTTAGTAACCGACCGCATGGGTCCAGCTTAGTGGTCCCGCCCAGTTCTCCTGGCGCAGGGGAGGACCTGGGTCTCACGCAGCCTTGCCAGGGTGGGGGGCTAATGCCTCCGGATTGGTACAGCCCTCACGGGTGCAGAGCAAGTTGGCCGTGGCGGGGAGGAGCTCCTCAGCGACAAACGCTTCTCTCAACTTCCACCCGCATCTGCACCCCAAGACCCTCTCCCGGGATCACATTCCGAACCGTTCCTCGGAAGCTGGGGTGGGGAGGGGTTCGTGGAAGGAAGGGCCTCTGGGAATCCCAGTAAGGCTGCTCCAGGCCCCAGAGGCCGCCGCACGGCTGGGCAGGACTCCGCATCTCCTCCTCGGCTCAACTTGGGCCGGCTCCCTGTCCCCCACGCCACGTTCCAGTAGCCTGTCTGGCTCCAGGGTAGACCTCATGTCACCCACTCTCCTAGCTCGTGCACCGCCTCCCCTCTCTGTTTCGGGGCTGCAAGCTCGTGCGCCTGCTGCCCTGGACTCCCGCCCCCGCAGGCGGAACCCAGCCCCGCCTAGGCCCTCGTCGCGCCGGGCCCCCGCGCTGCCTACCTGGTGCCGTCGGAGCCCCGGGCATCGATGCCCGAGCCGGCCGGGCGCTGGCCCCAGCTTCGCCGCGTAACCCCTTCGTGGGCGCGCGGCAGGCGCGGGCCGCGAGGCGGCTGCGCCTGGGCGGCCGCGGGCCGGAAGGTAGGGCGGGCGGCGGGGCCCGAGGCGGGTTATATGGCCGCGGGGCGGGGAGGCGCCGCGGGGAAGGGGGCGGCCGCGGGCGTTAGCGCCTTCCGCAGCCCGCTGGGCGGGAAGGCAGCGCGGGCCGCTCAGGCGTGGCGGGAGGAGCGCGGGGCGGCGGGGCCAGGCCGGGACCAAGGTTGCAGCCCGGCGCTCCGCCCCCGCAGCTGGCCGCGTCCGAGTCGGGGTCGCCGGCGCGCTCCGCCCCGCTTCCTTCCCGCCGTCTTTTGGCGCGCGTCGCCCCTGCCGAGCCCCGGCGAGGCCGTCCTACTGTCGAGACAAGACTGCGACCTTCAGCCGACTCGGGGGCGCGGGCAAGGGCGCGCGGGAGCGGGGGTGGGGGTGGGGGTCAGAGATGCAGACTCCGCGTCCCGACGCCTTCCTTTCCCCCAGACGCCCCATCTTCCCCGTCACCCAGTCCTATGCCCTCCACCCCCACCGGCGCTGGGCCACTCCGCGCGCCGGGCGCTTGGAATCCGAAGGGCAGCAGAAGAGCCGCGTATGGTAGTGGCGCTGCCATCCTGGTCTGCAGTGTCCGCACTGGCTGTGGCCTACGGGGGACCGGGATAAGGGTCGCAGCCCCAGGACCGAGAGTGAGATGGAGCCGTTCGCGTCCAGGTGGCTCCAGCGGGACTCCTCGGCCGGCCCAGAAGGAGGAGCTGAGGTCACGGTCGCGCCTCGACCCCGCCCAGCATTGCGGATCGGCGGGGACCCTCCGGGCGCGATTCTCTCGGCCCCAGCCCGCTCTCTTCCAGGGCGGAGGTTGTGCCCGAAGGCCTCGAGGGAGAACTCGGGACGCAAACACTCCCGGGTCGCAGCCCGCACCCTACTCCCTCCCCCAGCACCGCCTCCTGGCCCCGGGTGCTGGATTCTGTTCCGCGTTTTCGCAGGTACGCGCGGGTGTCTGCGGCGACACGTGTGTCGAGCACTAAAACTTGCTCTCCACGCACAGAGACCAGCCTGAGGCCGAGGCTTCCCTCGGGCCCGCGACACTTGCAGCTCCATGGGCCATCCCCCTACCCCCGTAGGGCAGGCGGGGTCTTCCAGGGCACCCACCCCATACGCAGGGCCTCGGCTGAAGAATCCGACACAGGATGAGTTTCGAGCGGCTCTTGGCGACGGGGACCTGCGGTGCGCTGCCTTCTCCTGCTCAGGGGACCCGTTATCTGCCTCCGAACCGATGCCCCCAGGCTAGGGGGACCTTCGAGTCAGTGTCCCCACGGAACCGCGCGCGAGCCGGCTGGTGCAGACCGGGTTCTCTGGCCGCACGGAATCCACACCTCACCCAGCGCGCCTGGCAGCCTTCTACACACCTTTATTGCTCACCTACTGTTTGCGAGGCGCGGGAGGTGGAGACACAGAGACGAATCACACACAGGATTTGATCTGCCCAGGCACAGAAAAGGCCGGCACTGCTGAGCAGTACGGGTGCACCCATCCCCTACCCCTTGGTTCTGGGAAGTTGGCAGGCGTCCGCAGGGAGCAGGCCTGGGGCTGGGCGCGCGGAGAAGCGAGGAGGACCCATGCCTGGTCTCTGCTCTCAGAACTCAGGGTCGGGCGCGGGTGTCCGGGTCCGCGCGATCTCGTGGGCTGCAGAGGCGCTGGGGGGCCCAGCGGGGGCGTGGGGAAGGCGGCTGGCTGAGGAAGAGGACTACGGGTCCTGAGTGGGCGAGAGGACCGGCACGCGCTGGGAAGACAGCACAATGGGCAAAGCCAGCGCGGACGCAGGTGCTCTCTCCCATCCGAGCCGAGGGCAGGCTGCGGCTGCGCGCCGGGTCCGGGCCCCAGCGAGGTCCCTCGGCTCCGCGCGGGTCTGAGCGCAGACGAACGCGGCGAGGAACCGGCGGGTGCGCGCGACCCAGGCGCTCTCCCCGCGGAGTGAGGGTCGGATTCGTTCTCCCCCAGATGCCAGCAGCTCCGAGAGTGAGGGAGGGTCTCGCTGCAGGCAGGCTGCCCGGTTTAGCCAAAAAACAAACGCAAACGAGTATTTATTTATACACCATGTATAAAATATAACATATGTATATAAACTATTACATATTTATGTGTGAATATATTTACATATAAGTATAATACATATATAAACATAAGTACACAGGACGCCCAGTTACATTTAAATTTCAGATAAGCATGTAGTTCTCTAGCATAAATATGCCCCATGCAGTATTTGGGAACACATTTATCCTAGAAAGGATTCGTTGTTTATCTGAAATTCAACTTCAGCGCCCCTCCTGCCTTTCCTTAGCAACCTATCTGGACCGGACCCGGAGGCCTCCCACCCTCCAGCATCGCGGAATCCCGCGTCGGAAGAACCGGGGCGGTTCCTTTAGCGCGAACTACAAGCCCCACAATGCCGCGCGGTCGTCCGGAGCCCTGATAGGCTCCGGTGCGCTTCCCGCCTTCCATCACTTCCGGCCGCGGAGGCGGCGGTTGCGGCGGTCCCGGCTCCGCGCACGGTGCAGGGGCGCGGGGCTGCGGGCTTGGGGTCCCGGGCGCGAGGTCCGGCGGCAGCCATGAACTTCTCCGAGGTGTTCAAGCTCTCCGGCCTGCTCTGCAAGTTCTCCCCGGACGGCAAGTACCTGGTGAGCGCCCGCGGAGCCTGGGCCGAGGGCGGGTCCTCCGCGGGGACCCCGGGTCGGGGAGCAGCGGGCGGCCGCGGGGCCCGGGGTGCAGGCAGCTCGGTCAGGAGACCTGGGCACGGGACCTGGGCCGGTTCCCCGGGCAGGTGCCGCAGACGGGTGACCTGGGCAGATGCTGCAGACAGAGGACCCGGGCAGGGGACTCAGGCACGGGCCGCAGACAGGTGACCCGGACAGGTACCAGCCTCCCTGCACCTGGGTTTACATCTGTCAAAGGCAAGCAAAAGCATTGCCGTCTTCACACACTTGAGGACACAGGAGATATCAGCTCGTTGTTGTTTTGTCACAAAAAGGCAAATACGTGATTCTATTGGCTGTAAACTGGTGCAATGGTGTAGCTAGTCTCTGTCGTCTTTTTCAGCCGTTTTCCCTGGTGTCTAGCAGGTGCCATATAAATGGTTTAAATAAGTAGCGTTCTATCTCTAGATAAAGAGAGTTGTCCGCACTCCGGGGATTTGGGCTGTTCCTTCCATGGGTGGCAGAATGCTGCTTAAATCGCTGAGCTAGTCTGCACACAAAACTGAAGTTTTGAAATATGCCAATATAACCAGTGTTTATCCTCAGAATCTGGGGGAGGGGATGCGGTGGGTGGGAGATGATTGGCATTGGAAAGCCATTCAGGAAAAAAAAATGATGCATTATAAAAAGTGTACTTAGTTTCTTTTGCTGTCTATTAACTGACTGATGCTTCATGGTTCTTTTTCAGTTTCAGCCTTTATTAATATTCTTTTTGTTCTTGGTCTTTGAAAATATAACTCAAGTTATGTGTCTGCTTATTTTTATGAAAGTGTTATTCTAAATCACATAAAATGTATTCAGCTGCAAAATGCAAAATATCTTTAGTTTAAATGGCATCCCGAAAAACCTTGGTGTATTTTTCAAAGTGCCCCCCCCAAATTAGTTTTTTAAAAGTCATTTGTGAAAATTCCAGCAAATTATAAAGAGAAAGGTTATATTTCCTTGCTTAATTTTGGTACTTTTTTGCTTTTTACACTGGTCGATATTGTGAACACTTGGTAATAATGTTGCTGGTATCGTGTTCTTCGAAGCTCTATCCTAAATACTGAAGAAAGTAGGTCCGTGTTGCCATTTTTAATATCTCGCAACAGATTTGAAGTGATTTTTCCAGGTGTTGATACAAATGTTCCACTTCATAAGGAATTCGTTGTAACTGAGCAGTTTTCAAAGCTGTGGTGTGAAAAAATCAGCCTCGTGACACATGTTTGTTCTAATCTGCAGTCACCCTCCCTCTCCCCCTTTTCTATGGAAAACTTATGTGGCTTTGATTTAATGGGAATCCATAAAACACAAACTAATAATCTAGTTTGACCTTGAAAAGTACCAAAAAGAAGCAATTAACATATAAAAATCAGTTTTTGATTTTAAAACTAATATAATTAACAATCAGTAGCTAAGTACATTCAAACATAGAAATTATTTGCTTAGATATGGATATTATTGACAAATATGGACATGAACCGTATTTTTAAGAAAACAGCATCTCTTAAACACTTTCATAGTCAGTATGTTAATGTAGGTATGTAAGAAAATCCACCCGTTTTTCCCTCCCTTGAGTCTCCTTTACTCACACTGCTACCATGCTCACAACACTTCTGACACCAAATGTGGGGGAGTTTTCCCCCACACCAAGTAATTATCCATGACACTAGCTGGGTGTCCTACAAATTAACTCAATTCTGACACCGTCCGCTTGGAGATTGTGTCAGATCCCGCAGGTTAAGGGCTCAGTCCCACAAGGCTACCCCCCTCACTTCAGGTGCTCAATATGGGGTCCCCAGGCCACCTCCAACTTGGCTAAAAATCAGGGGTTCCCACACCCCCCTCCTCGCGCTCAGTTAATTTGTTAGAGCAGCTCACAGAACTCAGGGAAACGCTTACATTTACCACTTTATTAAAGGGTGTGATTAAGGATGCTGGTGAAGAGCCAGATGAAGAGATGGGGCCAGGACTGGGAGGGTCCCAAGGGCAGGCGTTTCTGTCCCCGTGGAACTGGGGTGCATCACTCTCCCAGTGTGGATGTGTTGCCAGCCTGGAAGCTCTCTGAACCCCGTACTGTTGGGGTTTTAGGAGCCTTCCTCACATAGGTGTGATCAGTTATTAACTTCATTTTCAGCCCTTCTCAAGAGAATGGGGAGTGGGCCTGAAAATTCCAAGCTTCTAGTTATGGCTTGGTCTTTCTGGTGACCAGCCCCATCCAGGAGCCTACCCAGAGTCGCCTCATTAGACCAAGAGATGCTCCTGTCACCCAGGAAATTGCACGGGTTCCAGGAGACCTGTGTCAGCACCCAGGAGCAGAGGCCAATATATATTTTCTATTATCTCATGGTAGGTAAATGAGCAATTATGAAGCGTCCTTACATTTGCACAAGTTAAAACACATATATTGACTTTCTGTTGGTTTGGCTCAGAGTTCGGCCTTGTACAAAGGGAACTCTGGCTTCTGTAGTCATTCTTGTCAGCATGTGAGGCCTCAATTCTTACTCCTCATAAATTGTCTGCAAGTGATAAAACTAGGCGAGAATTTGGTTAGTTCACATAAGAACTTTCTCCCAGTGCTATTTCCTACTTAAGTTTCGTTTTTAACATATGATTAGAGTGGAAAATGACTCAAGCAGAGCTTTAAAATAACACTTAGTACTGGAATATAGCAGTTTTAATACCCAGTTTGTATATTTCAACTTTATCTTTTAATTAACCCATTTTTGGAATGGGCTATATAATTGATGATAAACATGAGACCATCTAGATAGAAAGCATGTTGAAAGGAGAGAAGGAAACAGTTCCTGAATGGGGGGCATTGACTTCCTGAAAGCCGCCTTCCTGGAGAGAGCAGAGCATCAGGGCTGTCTTTTCCATTTGTAGGCTTCCTGTGTCCAGTATCGGTTAGTGGTCCGGGACGTGAACACCCTTCAGATCCTTCAGCTGTACACCTGCCTGGACCAGATCCAGCACATCGAGTGGTCGGCCGACTCGCTCTTCATCCTGTGTGCCATGTATAAACGAGGGCTAGTGCAGGTACGGTGCCCGCAGGGGCAGAGCCAAGGAGCCTGCCCAAGGTCCCAGCCTGGACGGAATGGTCTTTTCCTGTGCCCTTCTAGTTTGGAAAACAAGGCCGTGCAGTGCAGCTCAAAGCTAGTTTTCTTCTAAAATTATAGTAGTTCTCTAGTAGTTTAAGTACTTTTAAAACCAGAAAACACTTAAATATTCTTAATCTGTAAGCAGCTATAACTCATCCCCGAAGTGTTACAGATGGCCGTCTAGCTGCTTGGAAGCACGCGTGTGGGGAAGCGCTAAGAAGTGGTGTTTGCTTGCAGACCTAAGCTGAGCTCAGTCAGGGCTGAGGGATGGCAAAGTGAGTAAACTGTTTAAAACTACAACAAAGTGAAATCACCAGGAGGTATGGCTTATATGTTGGTGCAAACTAGAACCAGCGCTTCGTAACAGTGAAAGGTTTTGAAAGATACCCTGTGCTTTGCCTCTGCAGTTTTCATCCAGTTGTGTTTTTTGGGGTTTTTTTTGTGTGTGTGTGAGGAAGACTGGCCCTGAGCTAACATCCGTGCCCATCTTCCTCTATTTTGTATGTGGGACACCTGCCACAGCGTGGCTTGATGAGTGGTGCTAGGTCAGCACCTGGGATCCAAACCTGTGAACCCCAGGCCACTGAAGCGGAGTGTGTGAACTTAACCACTGCACTACCTGGCCAGCCCTGACATCCAGTTGTTTTTAAGCTTAATTAGTGCATGACTAGTTTGTGATCTGCGTTTCTCTCCTGAGTCTAGGTGTGGTCGCTGGAACAGCCAGAATGGCACTGCAGAATAGACGAGGGTTCAGCTGGGCTGGTGGCTTCTTGTTGGAGCCCAGATGGGCGCCACATTCTCAACACAACTGAATTCCATGTAAGTGTGAAGCCCCGTTAATCAAACGAGGGTGCCTCCTTACACCCCTCCTCCTGAAATGGCTTGAGAGCATGGAATCGGGTGACTTATGGAGAAGGAGGTGTATCTTAAGTCATCAAGCATTATGAGCGCATCAGTGGTGTTATATAACTTTTTTGCCCAGTTTTAAGGAAAAATAAAGCAGGTTTCTAAAAAGAATCTTAAATTACATTTTTAAGGAATTAAAGAGTTCCTTTAATTCAACAATGGAAAATGAACTTCAATATGAGCTAATTTAAATCTTTCCTGTAAGACGTGTGATCTGTGGATGTCGATGACCACTTCATTCATTGGTCCTTTGAACGCTGGGCTGGCCCGGCCCACCGGCACTGCGCTGGGGCTCTGAGTGCGAAGATGAGCGTTTGAAATCTGAGATAGCTTGGGTAGTATGAGTATATCTCATAAATATATCAAATTAGGGAGTTTGGCGTATATAAGGTGTTTTGGTATAAGATCTTTGGTGTCAGCAGTGTTTTTTTTAAATATAGAAAAATGCGTGAATTGCTTTAATAATGTGCTTTTTTGAGGGGGTATTATAACCCAGCATTTGGGCCTAAATCCGCTGAGCGTGTCCCGCGGTCTGGGCTGCCGGACGCCTTGCCGTAGCCTCACCCCCGGCTCAGGGGGCCGCAGACTCTGCATAGGTGACAGCGTGCGCGCATGACTGGGGCCACTGTTTGTTCTCGGCCAGGATCTCACTCGGCTTTTCCAAGTTGTCATCGCCAGGGATAAATTCTGTGTCCACCCGTGAGAGGATGGCTAAATTAACTGCTTCAGACAGCTGTGTGGCTTCACATGTTGCTGCTGCGATATTCAAACATCTTTAATCTGACGTCTGCTAAGAGGCTGTTGGGCAGCGAGGCCGGCAGCGAAGGGCTGCCTGGTTTCTTAGCACTGTACGTGTCGGCGTTTGAAAGGTGCTTACAATCAGGGTTCAGAGGTAATCTGAGCTTTTCATATAGCCTCTACTAACAGTCTTGGTGTGTATAATTCTTCGGACCAAATTCCAGCCTCTGGATGGACACATGGCATGGAGTTCCTGTCCCCCGTATGTCAACGTGGAAGAGAAACCGTGTGCCCTTTGGACACGGTTCGGTGAGTAATAGCATGCTCCCCGTCAGGCCGCAGCCAGAGGGCCCCTTATCCTGCCTGTGTTCATCATCTCCTTCCTTTTTTTTTAAAGACTTGTAAAAAAATTTTTCCTTTTTTTCCCCAAAGCCCCCCAGTACATAGTCAGATATTTTTAGTTGTGGGTCCTTCTAGTTGTGGCATGTGGGACGCCGCCTCAGCATGGCTTGATGAGCGATGCCATGTCTGCGCCCAGGATCCCAACCAGCAAAACCCTGGGCTGCTGCAGTGGTGTGCGAGCCCAACCACTTGGCCACAGGGCTGGGCCCTCCTTCCTTTTCTTGAGGGTCGAGTGTGTGTGTGTAGACGCTGTACCATTTGGTGTGCGTTTGTTGAAGGTTTACTTAGATGAACTGTGCTGTATGTGTTCTCTGGGGTTTCTTTCTCTCTCCGACATTATTTTTGAGATTCTTGCATGTTGAAGGTATGGCTGGTCCTTCATTCCTTGTAAGAAAAATCAGGCCTCGATTTACTTAGCCATTCTACTGCTGCTGGGCATTTGTGTTGTTATGACCCACGTTACCAAGAATGTATTTTGCGTGTCTCCTACCACCCACCTCGAGATGACCTCCCGGGATGTGACCTGGGGGGATTGCCTGGTTATAGGAGAGGGCGTATGTGTCAGGATTTTAAAGTGATTGCCACTCCAGTAGAAACAGTGTGTTGCATTTGGTCTTAATTTTCATTTCCCTAATTATTAGTAGCTTGAGTGCTTTCCTGTCTTGTTTTACACACACACACGCACACACAGTTGAAATTTTTTAGTAGGTTCATGTGGAGTTTATAATGGTGTGTGGTGTGAGGTAGGAGTCAATTTTTATCTATTCTCAACAACATTTGTTGGTAAAATCCATCTTTACCACCTGTATCAAGAGCTAAACTTCTTTATACTGACAGTATCATTTCTGGTTTTTCGTTCTGTTCCATTGCAGGTCCACTGATACCACTCTGCTTACATTAGCAGGGTTTTCTTCTATGTTAGGATCTAACAGGGCTGGTCCCTCTTCGTTGCCCTGGTGGTCTGCCAGTTTTTTAATTTTTTATAAAATTTTATTGAGGTCATATTGGTTTATAACATTGTGTGATTTCAGGTGTACATTATTATATTATCAGTTTCTGTATAGACTGCATTATGCTCACCAGCAATAGTCTAGTTTTTATGTCACCATACCTATGTGCCCCTTTACCCCTTTCACCCACCCCTCAACACCCTTCCCCTCTGGTAACCACTAATCTGTTCTCTTTATCCACGTGTTTGTTTATCTTCCACATATGAGTGAAATCATACAGTGTTTGTCTTTCTCTGTCTGGCTTATTTCACTTAACATAATATCCTCAAGGTCCATCCATGTTGTTGCAAATGGAATGATTTTGTCTTTTTTATGGCTGAGTAGTAGTCTGTTGTATATATATATCACATCTTCTTTATCCATTCATCAATTGATGGGCACTTGAGTTGTTTCCACATCTTGACTATTGTGAATAATGCTTCAGTGAACATAGGGGTGCATAGAAATCTTTGTATTGTTTATTTAATGTTCTTTGGATCAACACCCAGTAGTAGGATAGCTGGAGCATATGGTATTTCTATGTTTAATTTTTTGAGAAGTCTCCATGCTGGTTTCCATAGTGGCTGCACCAGTTTGCACTCCCACCAGCAGAGTATGAGAGCTCCCTTCTCTCCACATCCTCTCCAACACCTGTTATTTCTTGTCTTGTTAATTGTAGCCATTCTGATGGGTGTGAGGTGATATCTCATTGTAGTTTGGATTTGCATTTCCCTGATAATTAGTGATGTTGAACATCTTTTCATGTGTCTGTTGGCCATCTGTATATCATATTTTTTGATCAGATTTTTTGTCTTTTTGTTGTTGAGTTGTATGAGTTCTTTATATATTTTGGAAATTAACCCCTTGTCAGATATATGATTTGCAAATATTTTCTCCTAGTTGGTGGGTTGTCTTTTTGTTTTATTCGGGATTTCCTTTGCCTTGTGGAAGCTTTTTACTTTAACGTAGTCCCATTTGTCTATTTTTTCTTTTGTTTCCCTTACCTGAGAAGACATGGTATTCGAAAAGATGCTGCTAAGATCGATGTGAAAGAGCATACTGCCTATATTTTCTTGTAGGAGTTTTATGGTTTCATGTCTTACCTTCAAGTCTTTGATCCATTTTGAGTTAATTTTTGTGTACAGTGTAAGACAGAGGTCTACATCATTCTTTTGCATGTGGCTGTCCAGTTTTCCCAGCGCCATTTATTGAAGAGACTTTCCTTTCTCCATTGTATGTTGTTGGCTCCTTTGTCGAAGATTAGCTGTCCATAGATGTGTGTTTTTATTTCTGGACTTTTGATTCTGTTCCAGTGATCTGTGTGTCTGTTTTTGTGCTATTACTGTGCTGATTTGATTACTATAGCTTTGTAGTATATTTTGAAGTCAGGGATTGTGATATCTCCAGCTTTGTTCTTGTTTCTCAGGATTGCTTTGGCTATTCAGAGTCTTTTGTTATTCCCTGTAAATTTTAGGATTCTTTGTTCTATTTCCGTGAAGAATGTCATTGGGATTCTAATTGGGATTGCATTGAATCTGTAGATTGCTTTAGGTAATGTGGACATTTTAACTATGTTTATTCCTCTAATCAGAGCATGGAATATCTTTCTGTTTCTTTATGTATTCTTTGATTTCTTTCAATAATGTCTTATAGTTTTCAGTGTATAGGTCTTTCACCTCCTTGGTTAAATTTATTCCTAGATATTTTATTCTTTTTCTTGTGATTGTAAGTGGGATTATGTTCTTGACTTCTCTGTCTACTAGTTTGTTATTAGCGTATAGAAATGCAACTCATTTTTGAAAGTTGATTTTGTATCCTGAAACTTTGCTGTAGTTGTTGATTATTTCTAGTAGCTTTCTGCTGGATTCTTTAGAGTTTTCTATATAGAGAGTCACATTGTCCGCAAATAGAGTTTTACTTTTTTCTTTCCAATTTGGATTCTTTGTATTTCTTTTTCTTGCCTAATTGCTCTGGCCAAAACCTCCAGTACTGTGTTGAACAGGAATGGTGAGAGTGGGCACCCTTGTCTTGTTCCTGTTCTCAGAGGGATGGCTTTCAGTTTTTCCCCACTGAGTGTGATGTTGGCTGTGGGTTTGTCATATGTGGGTTTAATAATATGTTGAGATACTTTCTTTCTATACCCATTTTATGAGAGTTTTTATTGTAAATGGATGTTGGATCTCATCAAATGCTTTCTCAGCATCTATTGAGATGATCATGTGATTTTTATTCCTCATTTTGTTGATGTGGTGTAGTATCACATTGATTGATATGCAGATGTTGAACCATCCTGTGTCCCTGGTATAAACCCCACTTGATCGTGGTGTATGATCCTTTTAATGTATTGTTGTATCAAATTTGTCAGTATTTTGTTAAGGATTTTTGCATCTATGTTCATCAGCAATACTGGCCTGTAATTTTCCTTCTTTGTGTTGTCCTTGTCTGGTTTTGGTGTCAGGGTGATGTTGGCCTCATAGAATGAGTTAGGAAGTGTTCTGTCTTCTTCAATCTGTCTTCTTCAACTTTTTGGAATAGTTTGAGAAGGATAGGTATTAAATCTTCTTTGAATGTTTGGTAGGATTCTCCTGAGAAGCCATCTGGTCCTGGACTTTTGTTTTTTTGGGGAGGTTTTGATTACTGTTTCAATCTCTTTACTTATGACTGGTCTATTCACATTCTCTATTTCTTCTTGAGTCAATTTTGGGAGGTTGTGTGACTCTAAGAATATCCATTTCTTCTAGGTTGTCCAATTTGTTGGCATATAGTTTTTATAGTATTTTCTTATAATCCTTTGTATTTCTTGTAGTTTCTCCTCTTTCATTTTTAATTTTATTTATTTGAGCTTCTCTCTTTTTTTCTTAGTGAGTCTGGCTAAGGGTTTATCAATTTTGTTTATCTTCTTAAAGAAGCAGCTCTTAGTTTCATTGATTGTTTCTGGGTTTTTTAGTCTCTATTTCATTTATTTCTGCTCTGATTTTTATTATTTCCCTCCTTCTGCTGACTTTGGGATTTTCTTTTCCTTCTTTTTCTAATTCTGTTAGGTGTAGTTTAAGATTACTTAGTTGACATTTTTCTTATTTGTTGGGGTAGGCCTGTGTTGCTATAAATTTCCCTCTTAGTACTGCTTTTGCTGCATCCCCTAAGAGTTGGTGTGTTGTGTTTTCATTTTCATTTGTCTCCAAGTGGTTTTTTATTTCTCCTTTGATTTCTTCATTGATCCAGTTGTTGTTCAGTAGCATGTTGTTTAGTCTCCACATGTTTGTAACTTTCCCAGCCTTTTTCTTGTAGTTGATTTCTAGTTTCTTAGCATTGTGGGTGGAAAAGATGCCTCATATGATTTCAGTCTTCTTAAATGTATTGAGGCTTGCTTTGTTTCCCAGCATGTGGTCTGTCTTTGAGAATGTTCCATGTGCATTTGAGAAAATGTGTTTTCTGCTGGTTTTGGATGGATTGTTCCATATATGTCTATTAAGTCCATCTGGTATAGTATTTCATTTAGGGCTACTGTTTCCTTGTTGACTCTCTGTCTGGATGACCTATCAATTGATGTAGGTGGCATGTTGAGGTCCCCTACTATTATTTGTTGCTGTCACTTTCTTCCTTTAGATTTGTTAGTAGTGATTTTATATACTTTGGTGCTCCAGTGTTAGGTGCATACATATTCATAAGTGTTTGTCCCTTTTATCATTATATACTGACCCTCTTTGTCTCTCATTGACGTTTTTATCTTGAAATCTCCTCTGTCTGATATAAGTATGGCAACACCTGCTTTCTTTTGCTTGCCATTTGCTTGGAGTATCACCTTCCATCCCTTCACTCTGAGCCTCTGTTTGTCTTTAGATCTGAGATGTGTTTCCTGGGGGCAGTATATTGCTGGGTCTTGTTTTTTAATCCATTCAGCCACTCTGTGTCTTTTGATTGAAGAATTCAATCCATTGACATTTAGAGTGATTATTGATACATGAGGGCTTAATGCTGCCATTTTATCTCTTGTTTCCTGGTGGTTCTACATTTCCACTATTTCTTTTCCCTTGTGTTTCTGACTGCCATTTCAGTTTGGTGGTTTTCTGTGATGGTTTTCTCAGTTTTCTCTTTATTTATGATTTTTTTCTTTAGTGGTTACCATGAGGTTTATATAAAAGATCTCACAGATGAGATAGTCCATTTTTTCATAGCCTCTTTTCTCCATTAGCCTAAGCAGGTTCTATCCTTTTCCTCTTCCCCTTCTGAGTTATTGTTGTTACAAATTGTTCTTTTCTGTGTTGTGAGTTTGTGACTAAATTCAAGTGTTTATAGTTACTTTTGATACTTTCCTTGCCTCTGTCTTTTATGTTATAATTAAGTGTTTACTAACCTATTCTGATGTAGAGCTGAAATCTTCTGATCCTGTCTATTTATCTCCTTGCTCAAGGTTTTGTAAACCTTTGCTTTTTAGTTTCAGATGGGAGGGCTCCTTTCAATGTTTCTTGTAATGTTGTGGCCTAGTGGTGATGAACTCCCTCAGCTTTTGTTTATCTTGGAAACCTTTTATTACTCCATCATATCGGAAGCGTAGCTTCGCTGGACAGAGTATTCTTGGCTGAAAGTTTTTGTCTTTCACTATTTCGAATACATCATTCCGTTCTCTCCTAGCATGTAGGATTTCTGCTGAGAAGTCCTCTGAAAGCCTGATAGGGGTTCTTTTGTAGGTTATTTTCATCTGCCTTGCTACCCTTAATATTCTTTCTTTGTCCTTGATTTTTGGCAGTTTTAATATTATATGCCTTGGAGAAGGTCTTTTTGGATTGATGTAATTAGGAGTTCTATTGGCTTCACATACTTGTAAGTCCAATTCTTTCCCCAGGTTTGGGAAGTTCTCAGCTGTAATTTCTTCGGACAAGCTCTCTGCTCCTTTTTCCCTCTCCTCCCCTTCTGGAATACCTATAATCCTTATGTTGCTTTTCCTAATTGAGTTGGATAGTTCTCAAAGAATTTCTTCATTTTTTTAAAACCTTAATTCTCCCTTCTTCTCTACCTGAAGCATTTCTAGATTTCTATCCTCTAAATCACTAATTCTGTCCTCCATTGAATCAGCTCTATTTTTTTTGGATTCTAGATTATTTTTTATCTCATTAATTGTGTTCTTCTTATCCAGAATTTCTGTTGTTTTTTTTTTTTTAGAGCTTCAATCTCTTTGGTGAAATAGTCCTTCCGCTCATAAGTTTTATTCCTGAGCTCATTGAACTGTCTTTCTGAGTTTTCTTGTAACTCATTGAGTTTCTTTGTGACAAGTGTTTTGAATTCTCTGTCGTTTAGATTGTAAATTTCTGTGAGTTCAGGATTGGTTTCTGGAGACTTGTCATTTTCCTCCTGCTCTGAATTGTTACTGTCATTCTTCATGGTGTTCGATGAACTGACCCTTTGCCAGCATGTTTGTAGTAGGATCAGGTTTTGGTTCCACCTGCTACTGCTGAGGTGGGGGCAGGAGCTGTGTTTCTGATCCTGCCCCGTCTGCTGGAAGTTGTGCAGGTACAGCTGCTCTGCGTTTGCATGCTGGCCGCAGCTGCTTGGTGGGTCACGCGTGCACACGCAGGTGTGGCCTCTGTGCTCTGCCGGCCAGTCGCTGTCCTGCAAGTGGGACTGCTGCGCTCAGCAAGGGACTGGCTCAGCTGCTGTGCTAGGTGAGAGGGGAGGGGCGCCTTCTTTCACGCACAGGCCAGCTCTTCCTTGGCAGGCGGTTTGGCTGAGCTGTTGTGCTTGGTGGGCAGGGCTCCTTTGGTGGGGCTGAGCTGCCACCACTCAGCAGGGAGCACTCCTATGGGTGGGGCCACTGTGCCACAGCAGACCCTTCCTGCAGACCGGGCCACCACTCCAGAAGTGTTTGTGTGCAGGCTGCCCCTGCCTCCTCTTACAGTTGCTCCAGCCGCTGCGTGAGGACCCGCGGCCTGCATCACTGCTCCCGGGGAGGGGTCGGGGTGCGCTCACCTAGTTCCCCTGCTTCCCAGGGGCCCAGTCCACCCACCTTCAGATGCATGGCTGCGTGGATCTCTCAGGCACCCTATTGTGCTGTGTAGGGAACCCTCTGCTGGTTAATGCATGTCCATTTAGTTGTAACTTAGAAGGGAGACAAAGGGAACAACTCACTCCACCATGATGCTGATGTCACTCTCTTTGATGTATTTTTGGGGCTGTGTTATTAGCTGTGTACCAATTTAGAACTGTTAGATTTTCGTGCTGAATTGACCCTTTTATTATAAACTGTTCTTCTCCATGTCTTGTTCTTTTTATTGGGAAATCTGTTTCATTGGATGTTAGCATAGCAATCCCATCCTTCCTTGATTAGGCTTTTTATGGCATATCTTTTCCTCTCCCTTTACTTTCAACCTCTTCATATCCGTAACTTTTAATATATATGTTGTAAATCACCTGTGGTTGGCTTAAAAAAATACACCCAAATTTAAAACCTTTTTCTTATATCTCAATAAATCCAATTAAAACATCTTATAAGATTCACCCCCTTTCAGGGTGCAGTTCTGTGGTTTGTGACGAATATAACCACCACCACGGTAAAGACTGAGACCATTTACATCACCGGAGTGGGCACCTCGTACGCTGTAGTCAGTTCCTCTCCTCACCTCTGGCCCCAGACAACACTGACCTGCTTCCTGTCGCTATAGTGTTACCTTTAAGAATTCCATATAAATGGAACCACATGGCATGCAGAGTTCTGCATTTGGCTTCTGTCCTTGGCATCATGCTGTTTTTGAGATTCATCTGTGTTGTCATGAGAATCGGCAGCTGGTTCCCTATAGCTGAGTATCTCCCTCGCATGGATAGACCACGTTTTTTTATCTGCACGCAAGCTGTTTCCAGTGTGGGGGTATTATGAACAGAGCTGTTAAGAATATTTACATGTGAGTCTATCTGTGGACATGTGTTTTCATTTCTCTTGGGTAAATACCTGGGGTAGGATTGCTGGAGGGGGGTTAACATTTTAAGAAACTGCCCACTGGCTCCTAAAGTGGCGCTGCCATTCTGCATTCCCCCCAGCGCGTGAGAGCTCCAGTTGCTCCACCTTCTCGAGAACACTTGTGATGACAGCCTTTCTTCTGTTAGTCAATCCACTATGTAATGGTGTTACATTGTGGTTTTAATTTACATTTTCCTTATGACTAATGATGTCAAGCATCTTTCGTGCGCTTGCCATCATATAATTTTTAACTTTATATTGTTAAAAAACAAAATGCGACTGAGTAAATTCGAACGTGTCATTGGCTTTATTAAACGATTCATGAATTGGGCACCATCCCATCCAGCAAATAGAAGGGCTCTCCAGGAGTTGTACAAAATGGAAGGTTTTTATAGGCAGAAGGGGCAAGGAAGTTATTCATTAGCAGAAGAAAAGAAAGGATTGTTTCAGGCCAGATGTCTTTTAGGGGGAAAGGACCACAGAGTTTCATCATGCAGATGACCTCACTGGTGCTGATCAGGAAGTTTCAGATTGACTGTTAGAAAGGTCACATTCCTGGGGGAGGTTGAAACTGCAATCAAGGCTTGGTTTGCTGTCGTGGGGCAAATGACTCCATTTTTGGCCTATTATTTCTCTTGTAACGATATCTTCTGTCCATTTCTTTATTAGGTTGTTTGTTGCATGATTGAGCTGTCAGGTGTTTAGAGGGATATTCTGGTTACAAGTCTTCTGTCAGGTGCAGATTTGGCAGATATTTTCTCCTGGTCTACGGCTTGCTTTTCATTTTGTTAACGGTTTGTCTTAAAGAGCAGAAGGTTTTCATTTTGATGGAGTCTAATGATCCATTTTTTCTTCCATGATTTGTGCGTTTTGTATTTAAAGAATTCCCCACCCACCCAAGAGCACACAGAGTCTCTTCTGTTTCTTCCAGAATTTCTGGCTTTAACTCCTCAGTTCAGAGGTGTGACCTATTTTGCATTTTGTCCTTTTTCCACTTTGCCCTGTGCGTGTGTGGGTCTATTTCTGGACGTCGTCCTATTCCCTTGATCTGTCTTTGTATCAATGCTACACTCTCCTCATTACTCTAGGAAGTCTGCAAACCCAAATCAGTGTGAGTTTTCCAATTTTGTCCTTTTTCAAAGTCATTTTGGCCATTTTTGGGTCCATTTCATTTCCATATCAATTTTAGAATAAATTTGTCAATTTCTTTAAAAAAAATATCCTGCTAAGATTTTTAAATTGAGATTGCATTGACTCTGTAGACCAATTTGGGGACGACTGCCATCTTAACAAGACTGAGTCTGTGGATCCATGAACATGGGATATTTTTCTGTTTATTTAAGTCTTTCTGAATTTTTCTAAGCAATGTTTTTGTTGTATAGGTCTTGCACATATTTTATAAAATTTATTCCTAAATTGTAAGTTTTGTTTTATCAGCTCTTGACTAGTTGCACTGGTGCAAGAGAAGAGCTGTGTTGGCTCTGGAATGTCCCTCAGGGTTACACATCTGAACACGGAGGTATTTGCTCTCTCAGCATATCCCACTTGTCACAAAATAGGGAAACACAGCCTTTCTCATACTCACGAAGAACTCAGATGAGCTGCCATCAATTTGCTGTGTTTATGTTAATTTTCCAAACAATTTCTCAGTTGGAAAAGGTTATTTTGAGTATTTTTGCTTTGGTACTAGGGTTTTCCAGTTTGCCAGCAGCAAATGATATAGTAATAAAAATGTGCTTATTTCTTATGTCAAGAAAACGTGAAAGTATTATGGGAAAGGAGATGAGAAAATTAACTCATTTCAGAAGTGAATGCTCTCTTGCAATGAGCATTTCGGTGTACACCTAAATGTGGAAATGCTTGGAAGTGCAATATGACCAGGAAAGATACAGTGAAGTCCTCCTGAAAGACCGACCCTTGTGAAGAGAGTTGGACAGGACTGAAATCCTACGCGGCAGGCCTGTGGGTTCATCCCCTGTGAGCAGAACGCCTTGGCTGTGCAGGGTTGTGCCTGCCTTTGACCAAGGATGTGGGGTGGGGGGCATGTGGGAGTGCGGATGGAGGTGGGGTGCGGTCAGCCCCAGGAGCCCTCGGCCCCCCTGGGTTCGTCTTGTGCGGTGAGCTGGAGGCCGGCGGCCCGGAGCTGCTTCCCCGGCTGTGCTGCGGCCCTTAGCAGAGCTGGCGGGGGTGTCTATTAACTAACTCTTTTGTTCCTATTGGATTTTTAAAGCTATAAACAGTTGTTAGTTTTTTGGTTTTTTAGACCTTTTTTTTTTAATTTTTGTTTTTTACGGGGGATGGAGGGTAAAGATGAGGCTTGAAGGGCTGTCTGTGCGTTTTTTCTGCCGTCAGAATCCTCCCAGCGCTGGTCCTGTCTGCACAAGGCGCGGACGCTGTTTCTCGAAAACCCCAATGTGTTTTGGGGAATGTACGAGGCATTCTGCCTGCTGTCGGCTCCTCATCCGATCAGCAGGGCCGCCCTGAGGGCAGGTGTGACCGACAGGGACACTTGGAAGGTCAGCAGGAGGCCGCCAGACCCGGTGGTCGCAGGGTCACAGGTGGGGTTTAAGGCCCGGAGCGGCGGGGTGGGAGTTGCGCGCTTCTCCTCCGTCACCCGAGACGCCGGGGTCCAGGGAAGCAGGCGCCGTCCCCAGAGTGGCCGCGCTCCTGGGCGGGGCCTCGGGCGCCCTGGGCCGCCGTCCCGCGGAAGGACAGACGTGGGAATCAAGCCGGTGCAGCGGCAGCCGCGCTGCGCCCTCTGCGCCCGGGAGCGCGGCCCGGAGCGGCGGCCTCGGTGCGGTGCGCGCCGGCGGGGCGGTCGGAGAGGAGTGGGACAGCCGAGGTTCTTTCCTCTTCCGAGAAAGGCGATGTGGGGGAAATGCAGTTAACTCACTGCTTATCCTCCCAAACTAAACACAGATGGCCCCGTTTGCAGGAATCCCCCCGGGGTACACGTGCGGACCCACGCTCCGCTCCCCCCACCCCGCGGCCCGGGAAGCCCGCCCGGCGCGGGGTCCGGCTCCGCTCCCGGGCCGGAGGGGCGGTGTCCGTGCGCCTGGCGGACCCGTGGAGCGGGAAGCGCCGCCGCAGCCGGCGGGAGGGGCGTGCAGACGGCTCTCAGAAGCAAATTTTGGGAAATTGCGGTCGGGGCTGGTTATTCGCTCAGGGGCCCCGCAGGGGGTCGGGGCTGGTCGTGCACCGCCGGATCGCGTGCAGATGGCGGCGGGTGCGCGGCGGGCCTCCGGGCGCGGGGGGCGGCGGGAGGCCCGGGCCCGGGTGCTTGCGCCTGAGCACAGTCCGTGTCCGTGTCCGCCGGGCGGGCTCGCCCTGGTCCCTCGTCAGGACGCCGTCTTTTCCGGCCTCGTGTGCGCGCGCCGGTCAGCCCTCAGCCCCCTGCGTGAGGCACGGGGAGGGAGGAGGGCGGCGCGCCCACCGGGGCTGCAGGGGCAGCGGCACAGCGAGGCTGCCGTCCTGCGCCTGCGTTTCCGGACGCGCCCGCAGGGGAGGGACCACCGCGACTCGTAGCGGACTCGGCTGCGCGGGAGCCCGGCAGGCAGCCTGCGTGGCTTTCCTGCAGGAGGATGTTTCTCTCACTGCATAACTTGCTAGGTTTACTGTAATATGAAAACTGTTCGTGCACTAAAATGCCCTTATATTTAACTTTGTGTCACTCAAGTAGTGTTGCAAACACGACCCCGAGAGCGCGGAGTTGAGCCCCAGTAGCTGTGGGTGTGGCCGCCGCGGAGACGCCCCGCAGCTGGACGGCTCCTCCTGCTGCAGCTCTCTCTGAAAATGCTAATGTGTGCTGTTTCCCTTCTCTTCTCCCTTTTTTCCCTGACAGCTGCGGATAACTGTCTGGTCCTTGTGCACAAAATCCGTCTCTTACATCAAATATCCTAAAGCTTGTCAGCAGGGTGAGTCAGTCAAAGCTACTCGAAAGCCATTTCTTTATAGTTGTTTTGGGGTTTTCTTGATCTTTTATCCTGGGAAATTTCAAACACAGGCAGAAGTAGCCTCAACAGTGTGTCAGCTGACAGCCACTCTTTGCTCTACCCTCCCCCGATGATCTTAAAGCCTGTCGCAGCCCCCTCATCCTTCGTCTGTCGGTGTTTCCACGTGTGACTCCCCTTGACACAATCACGGGTACTAGAGAGGGTCTAAAGGACGTGGAGGAGGCGGGGCTTTCCTGGAGCCCCTGCACCCGGTGACGACCTGGTATTCAGATCCCTGCAGGTGACGTCTGTCCCGGGACCCCACCTCCTGCACTGAATTCTGAACTCGAAATCCTGAAGGCTTCTGTTGACTCTCTCTGCCATCTCTGTGGAGGGGAAACAGTCACCTGTCCCACCTGGACGTCCCAGAGGAGGGAGAAGTGACAAGTATCCTCTGAGCCGTCTGGGAGAGGGGACGCAGCGCCACTGCCCAATTTAATTGGCCCCCCGAGAGCTAGCCGACGCCCACTCTTGAATCATGAGGTCGCAGTGATGGACCTTTCATTTAACAAACGAACAAAGCATGACTTGATTTGAATGTTTTTCCCATTATTTTGTTGCCATCAGCAAACTTGCGTTTGAATGAAGTACAATTGTACATTTATTTTTATAGTTTGAATGTTAGTGTCCCTCCAGATGACAGACACATTTCTTTCATTTTTTTTTTTTTTTTGAGGAAGATCAGCCCTGAGCTAACTACCACCAATCTTCCTCTTTTTGCCGAGGAAGACTGGCCCTGAGCTAACATCCATGCTCATCTTCCTCTGCTTTATACGTGGGACGCCTACCACAGCAGGGCTTTTACCGAGTGGTGCTATGTCTGCACCCGGGATCCGAACCAGTGCACCCCAGGCCTCCGAGAAGCAGAACGTGCGCACTTAACCGCTGCGCCACTGGGCCGCCCCCGACAGACACATTTCTTGAGTGGAAACAACAGTTACATCATGCAGGTGTTCTTTTGACTCAGGAAGTATAAAATGTGGCCGAGGGCATTTTAAGCTAATATGAAACTGGAAAATATACATTTCAACCAAAGGGTATTTCCAAACCTTATGTTAAATTTACTTCTTCCAAGTAATTAAATTCAAAAGTAAAAGAAAGAAGTGAAAGGGTATTTCCGAGTCTTACGTTAGATTTACTTCTTCCAAGTAATTAAATTCAAAAGTAAAAGTAAGAAGGGCAGTGAGGAGCTGTCTCCCCTGCCGCTGCCCTTCGAGGAGCCTGACGCTCTGCTCCATGAGGTGCTGCGTTTTTCAGTTTTTTGTGACTCATCAGGGATCAGGTTACTGTATCTTTCACACATCCCTGGCAAATCGTGGACGTGTGAGTGTGGGAGCCCGGCCACCCCACGGTGCAGGCCGCACTCGCTGTGTTTCCTCCCGTGGGAACACATGCATTCCTTGTCTAGGGAAACACGTGGTCTTGTGTCCTGGGTCCCGTGTCCCCTTTTTTTGTTTTCTTGTTTTTCTCCCCAAAGCCCCAGTACATGATATATCCTAGTTGTAAATCCTTACGGTTGTGCCATGTGGGAGGCTGCCACAGCCTGGCTTGATGAGCAGTGAGTGGGTCCACACCCAGGATCTGAACCGGTGAACCCTGGGCCGCCGAAGCAGAGCACGCAAACTTAACTACTACACCACCGGGCCAGTCCCTGTGTGTCCCCTTCTTTGGACCGCTGCTTTCTTGTTCTTGTTTTTCCTGCAAAATGAGCAGTGTGCTTCCTCCCATTTGGCTGCTTCTCGACGTCTGGGCCTGTCCTCTTCCCGGCAGGAATAACCTTTACCAGGGATGGCCGCTACATGGCGCTGGCTGAGAGACGGGACTGTAAAGACTACGTGAGCGTCTTTGTGTGCAGCGACTGGCAGCTCCTGCGGGTGAGACATCCTCTCCCACCTGGCAGTGAAGGCACCCTGTTCAGTGGGGAGGGACTGCAGGAGCAGTGTGCTCTAGGAGTCCAAGGGGTCTTCAGTATAGCGCAGAGCAACGTGATTTCGTATTTCCAGAGGGCAAGGGGGTTGCGTGTAACTTCAAGTCAATTCAAAGTTACTGTGCCCTCAGATGCGAGCCACTTTCCTTTTCTTCTCAGTTTCCTGGTATTTGCGTTTGTCTGGTATGTTGGGAGGAGAGAACTTGTATGTAGCGCTGACCCAGTGCCTGCGCTGGGCAAGACTTCAAGGTGCCGAGGGCCTGGGCACCATGCCCTGCCCTGGCCGGGTTCACGTCTGAAGGCGGGGCAACACTGAGACACAGGGCTGAGGCAGAGAAATCTCCGGAATGCTGTCAGAGCGCAGAAGAAGCCTTGTCAACCCAGGGCAGGAGAGCGTCCTGGAAGGGTCTTGTTTGAGCTGGGTCTTAAAGGGGTGAGACTTAGGCAAGAAAAGGAAAGAGGAGAGTGGTGTGTCGGGCAGGGCCTCAGCGTGAGCTGCGTTTCAACCAGACCCCAGGCGCGGGCCCAGGCCCAGGACTGCCGGGCACCGGCTCCACCGGGGCCGGGCGGGCCCTGAGCCTCCTCAGCACTCAGCAGCATTTTAACGGCAGAGAAGGATAGAGTTGTGGACGTTTTTGTCCATTTCTATATGGGGAAGTTAGATGCTAAACGTTTAGGAACATCAATTATAAGATAAATGTATGTTTGTTAAAGACAGTATCTTGGTTTGATCTGTTCTCCACCTCCCTTTGCAGCACTTTGATACGGACACCCAGGACCTGGCCGGCATTGAATGGGCCCCGAACGGCTGTGTGCTGGCGGTGTGGGACACCTGCCTGGAGGTATGAGGAAGGAGCCAGCCGCCCCTTTCTCTCCGAAGCCCGTTGCCTGTGTGTGTCTGAGGCTCTGCGCTGCGGGACGGAACGCTCGCTCTCAGGTGTTGACTTGAAGAGCTTTCATCTGCAAGTCATTAGCGTCACACCCTGGTTCCCCCTCTCCCACAACGTTGTCACTCTTCAGTCACATCTCCCATCCAGCTCCCGTCCCCGTCCCCGACCGGGGGAGGGCGCTGTGCCTCCTCGACTCCGCGTTGTCTCTCCGAGGCCCACTCGCTCTGGCGGGGCTGTGCCACTTACCCACCCCAGGTTAACTGACCTGTCACACCAATTGGAATGTCTCACCTGCAGTATAAGGTTCTGCTGTACTCCTTGGACGGCCGGCTCTTGTCAGCGTACTGTGCTTACGAGTGGTCCCTGGGCATCAAGTCCGTGGCCTGGAGCCCCAGCAGTCAGTTCCTGGCAGTCGGGAGCTATGATGGGAAGGTGAGCAACAGCAGTGCACGCGGAGAGACCCCACAGCCCAGCACCGGCCAGGGCGGCTCTCACCTGCACGGTCTCTCCTCAGGTGCGCATCCTTAATCATGTGACTTGGAAAATGATCACAGACTTCGAGCATCCTGCAACCATTACTAATCCCAAAATAGTAAGTCTGGACTGTGTTTCTGTTGGATGTTTGGGGAAGGAGGTAGAAAGCTGCTTGCTGTGACCCAGGCGCCTCCAGCACCATGAGCCTGTCACTGTGACACTTCCTGTGTCGGACTCTGCCCGTGGCCTTTGCTTTCCTGAAGGATCAGATGCTGTGTCCTTGCCCTGCCCCTTCACACCCCTCCCCAGAGGGCTCATTCTCCGATCTGCTCCTGCCTCTGCACAGTAACTAGGGTCTCCTGCCTGGAGGCACTGAGTATCTGTGGCCAGGCTGGGCACTGTGCTCTGGGCCATGGTGGGAAAGAGCAGGCAGACCCCTGCCCCTGGGGAGTGGGGGTGGGGCTGGGTGTCTCCCTGGGACGGGCAGGGACAGCTGCCCTTGGAGGGGTCACTGGGGCAGATGCCGGGAGGCAGTGATGCAGGATCCGGCGAAGAGTATTTCAGGCAGTGGGAACAGGAAGTGCAAAGGCCCTGAGCTGGGTGTGTGCATCCCTTCACTCAGCATGAGCTGGTCCCAGTGCTGGGGGACAGCAGGGATGCAGACAGAAACCCCAGCCTCAGGGGGACAACAGGGACATGGACGGAAACCCCAGCCTCGGGGGGACAGCATGGACACAGAAACCCTGGCCTCGGGGGGACAGCAGGGACGCAGAAACCCCGGCCTCGGGGAGAGCAGGGACACAGAAACCCTGGCCTCGGGGGGAGAGCAGGGACACAGAAACCCTGGCCTCGGGGGGACAGCAGGGACACAGAAACCCCAGCCTCAGAGGGACAGCAGGCACACAGAAACCCCAGCCTTGGGGGGACAGCATGGACACAGAAACCCCGGCCTTGGGGGGACAGCAGGAACATGGACAGAAACCCCAGCCTCGGGGGGACAGTAGGGATGCAGACAGACACCCCAGCGTTGGTGAGTTTGCCCACAGATGAGACCTGAGTCAAGGACATGGCAGGTTGGGTGAGGAGAGTGAGCACGTGCAGTGGGGCTGCGAGAAGGGTCTGAGGGCAGGTGGCCTGGGAGCTGTGATGTTTGAGTAAGGGCAGAGGAGGGGAGGGGCCCAGTGGGCATCTGGGGTCTGTGAGTCAGATAGGGTCCACTTATGGTGACTGGAGGGCCAGCGGAGGCACAGGCGAGCAAGGGATAGAATCGCAGGAGTAGCGGGGGCTGACCCCACTGGCCTTGAAGGGTTTGCTCCAGCCCCTTCCACCCACAGCCCGAGAGTGTTCTAAAGATGTAGGGCAGATGATGGCCCTTTCTCAATGCCTTGGTGTGGCCTGCCAGCCTTTGACCCAGCCTGGGCAGCTCACCTTTTGCCTGTCAGGCTTCAGGTCACAGATGCCCCCTCATTCCCTTGGCCTGTCTCTGTCACTTGTCACCACTGACATGCTCACTGGCCTAGGGACCGGCCGCGTGATGGGAGGGTGGGCGGTGTGTAAACGTACAGCTACCAGACGTCGTCCTCCTTTCTTAGGGAGCAGGCCTGGGGGTGGGGCCACACTGAGAATGCCCATGAGGAGCCGTACGTGGGGGCCACGGTTCCTCGTCCCCTACCAGCAACGGCAGCTTCTTGTGTTTAGGCTAGGCCTTGCTGTCACCGAGCGCTCGCGGCCGGTCCTGAGCGGTGGCGGGGCCTGTCGTGTCTTCCAGGTGGTGTATAAGGAAGCCGAGAAGAGCCCACGCCTGGCACTGGGCAGCCTTGCCTTCCCTCCGCCCAGAGCAGCGGCCAGCCCCCTTGCCAGCACGGAGAGCAAATGTGAGCAACCGAGGGCGGGCATTTGCTGGTTTTCCTTTTCTTTTTTTTATGAAATAGAGTCCTCTTTGTCCAGGTAGATTTCACATGGTCTTTTTTTTTTTTTCAATTCGTTTCTCCTTCCTGGTGATGCTCATAGCCAGAGTCTTTCTTACCCCATCAGTTAGGGACCCCCCGGGCACTGTTTTTGTGGATTGAACACAAGCTCTGGAAATCCAGCTGACAGCTGGTGCTCTGAGGGCCAGATTTTTTAATGAATGATAAAATTTCCGTGGATGAGCCAGAAGGGGTCAGGAGGCAGGCAGTGGTAAAGGGCTCGCACTGGAGCTCGGAGCTGGTTCTGGATCCTGGCCGTGTGGCAGCTTACTCATGCTTCAGTTTCCTCGCCTGTAAAAGGGGCATAATTAGGGCATCAAATGAGCTTTAAGAGAGAAGAAATGTAGGAACAGCCACGAGGTCTTAGAAGGTTGCCTGCCTGTCACAGGGCTCAGTAAACACACAGGGACAGGGAGTGCCCTGGACACAGGAAGTGCGTCTACTTATGTGAGCTTTATCATTGTCATTTTACAACCTGCTGCTTTGGGTTTTATAATGTTTTTATTCTCTTTTAAGACTTTATATTTTTTATATTTTTTTTTGCTGAGGAAGATTCGCCCTGAGCTAACATCTGCACCCAGCTTCCTCTACTTTATATGTGGGACGGTGCCACAGCATGGCTGACAAGTGGTGTAGGTCCTTGCCCAGGATGTGAACCTGTGAACCCAGGCCACTGAAGCAGAGCGTGCAGAACTTAACCACCGTGCCACGGGGCTGGCCCCAAGACTTTATTTTTTTTAGAGCAGTTTTAGGTTTACAACAAAATTGAGTGGAAGGTACAGAGAGTTCCCACATGCCCCCTGCCCTGACACACTCACACCCACCCCAACTGTCATCATCCCCACAGATGGGACATTTGTTACAGCCAATGACCCTGTGTTGACACTTTTGTATCACTAACACCACACGGAGCATCCTCACTGCCCTAGAAATCCTCTGTGCTCTATGAGGCTTTTGCTACATCTGAAAAGTCTAAAAACAGAATATTGAAGGTGAGATTGAAGCAGATTGTAAATAGATGCCAGAAGTGGAGAGAAGACGAGAAATGCCAGGGTGTTTGCGCTGCTGAGACCGTAGCTGGGGCAGGTGGTTCTGGAACGTCCCTACCCCTTCCCTGCTGGCCCGGCGCTGCTGTGCTCCTGAGGCTGCGGGGCGTGCCCCATGGGCAGGGCGTGGCGGTGAGGGGGCCTACAGTGGGCCTCTGACCACTACAGCCAGGTTCCCATTAAGCCCTTTTTTCGATAAAATTTTGCCCCAATGCTTTTAGTGTCAAGTCGTCTTTTCCTGCCATCTGAACTGAGCAGACGAGGGTAGCGGCTCTCTTCCTGGCCGTGGGGCCGGATCCCAGACCATGGTGGGTCTTAGACATGCAGGCCCTGTGCTGAGACTGTGACGGAGTCTCCTCCCTTTTGATATTCTAGACGAGATCACCTCGGTGCCAGTTGCCTTACAGACTTTGAAACCTGTTGCTGACAGAGCGAACCCTAAAATTGGCATAGGCGCGCTGGCCTTCAGTCCCGACAGCTACTTCCTGGCGACGAGGAACGGTCAGTGGCCGAGGGCCCATGCTGTGTTGTGTCCACTCAGTTTCCTTGGGTGCCCAGGCATGCAGACGGGCTGAGAGGAGGATCAGGTGACGGCCCTCCGCACGGCCTCCCGTCCTCCTGCTGCCGGCGGACGTTCTGTCACGGCGGCTCCGCAGAGGAGTCGGGCTGCATCTTTGTCAGAGCAGCAGCGGGTCCCCGTTCCACCTCCGTGCCCCGCCTCTCTGCTCTTCTTCCTCTGTGTGAGGTAAACAGGGCTCCAGGCCCAGCTGCAGCTGTGGGCCTGGTTTATATAAGAAGGATTTTTACATTTTTAAAGGGTATAAAAAAAAACCCAAAACGTGTGTGTGGCCAAAAATCTAAGGTAGGGACGGTCCACCCCTGGCAGACACTGGAGCACCAAGGTCCACCACAGAGCCTGGTGCAGAGGCCAGTGCTGCACCACATGCCCGTGGTCTGCCTCCTCAGTCTGTCTTCAGCGGTAGACCCCAAGGGGGGGTGCTGAAACAGGCAGCGAGGAGTGACGAGCCCCGGGCCTGTCTGCATCCTCCGTCCTCAGACAATGTCCCGAACGCCATCTGGATCTGGGACATACAAAAGCTGAGGCTCTTCGTGGTGCTGGAGCAGCTGTCCCCAGTGCGCTCCTTCCAGTGGGACCCGCAGCAGCCGCGGCTGGCCATCTGCACGGGAGGCAGCAAGGTGTACCTGTGGTCGCCGGCAGGCTGCGTGTCAGTGCAGGTGCCCGGGGAAGGTGAGCACTGCCCCCTCGGTGGAACCCTAGCAAACGAGCGCCTTTCAGCAGACACACACCATGGCTCGTTCGGGGCACTGTCTGGAACATAGAGTGAAAGTCACTTCAGCCTCTGGGTGAACCTCAAGGCCAGGCCCCAATGTGCACAGCTGACACAGGGCCTGCTGCTCTACGCTTTATAGGCTGGGCAGAGGCCCACCGGAGCTGAGGTGGCTTTGGGCCTCTAGCTAGGTCACTCTGGGCCCACCCACACGCCCATGGGATCTGGGGCTTCGCTGGCCCGGGGACCCTCACATCTCCCACTCTTGACCCTCTGGCCACCTGTCTTTCTCCAGGTGACTTTCAGGTGCTTTCTCTGTGCTGGCATTTAAATGGGGACTCCCTGGCCCTCCTCAGCAAGGACCACTTCTGCCTGTGTTTCCTGGAGACTGAGGCGGGGTCCGTGCAGCCGTCAGACAGCTGGGCGGCCACAGGTCGGACCTGTGCGTAAGCGGCCTGTGTGAGATGGACGCAGGACCCCTTGGCCGTGTCAGCAGGGGAGGATTGGAGCTTCTCTGGGGCAAGTTCTCCAGCCGTGGTGGTCCACGTGAAATGATTTACTTTTATTTTTTTACAGCAAGGCTTTTTTGTAAATAGAGATGGTACAAAACTGTAATTTTTGTTACTTAAAATAAATATTCAGTAATTCATAAAATAGCTAGTCTTGTTTTCTTGAAAGGTTTGGGTCACCGGAAGCCCTTCTAGGTTAGTTTAAGTTTATTCGCTGTCTTGGGGAACATGACTGGCCCAAGCAGCCGGCGCCCTCCGACCCCCCAGGCTCGCTCCAGAGCGGCCGTGCCAGTCACTGAGGGTTTCTGGAGCGCAGCTTGGGCTTCACGTGGGCCTGCTCTGGGGTGTGGCGGGGAGCCCGGGCGCCATGAAGGTGGTGCCACAGAGGGGGCAGCAGGGTCGGGGTCGGGTCCCCGACCTGCTGAGTTGGTTGTAGTGTCTCCACCCTGGCTGGCTGCCCAGAACGATTCCAGCCGTCTCTAAACCTTGTCTGGTGTGTTTTGTAAAGAGAGCTGTACAGGGTAAGTCACTTAGAATCCTCATGACTGTACGTGCACAGCAAGTTGACAGGTTTACAAAGCTATTACAGAAACAGTTAAAAGCTTTAAAATACACTCATTTAAGAGGGAACTTTCTTGGTGATTGCACCTACTTTAATAATTACAATTTCAAGAAAGAAACACCACCATTCAATTCTAATGTCTTTACTACAAGACAAAAAGCAGAGGCTCAAGGCCCAGGCGGGGCTGAGGCAGCCCTTCAACTGGGAGAGGCTGCTGCACTCAGACTACATCCATGCCAGTTAGAGCTGCACCCGCCAGAGTTGTAAAGGAGGAAGAAACCCACGAGCCAGCATCTTGGGTTGATCAACAGATGCTTCCAGTCAAACCAGGTAGCTGTGGCTGGGTGCAGGGGCGCGGCCGTGGGCCCCCACGTGGAAACGCGCCCGGCGTGTGGCGGCCCAGGCACGTCCAGGGCGAGGCTCTGATACAGCTGTTTCTACGGAGAGCTGCGGTAACCAAGGCGGGTGTCAGCTGCTTCAGGAGAATCTAAGATGCTTCCTTTGAAGTGCATTCTTTGAAAGCAAACCACGCAGTTCCCTCTTTAAATACGAATATGACAATACAAACTTAGAATACATATAGTTGTCAAAACTGTGTGCAAAGAACTATCAAGGTGACTGTCTCAAATTAATGAACTGTCCTAAAGTGATTTTCTGCAAACCTTTTCGGGCCTGGGAAAGATGCCATAAGTATTAACATAATATAGATTAATTTTAGAAAAAGTGTGACTTTAGGTCAAACATATTTAACACAAAAGCAACTGTTCATTCCGGAGCTGACGAGGCAGACTGGCTCTTGCTTACTTCACCAGTCTGCTGGCTTCTTTTGTATTTAGCTTTAAAAAAAAAAGGATTAAATTTCAAAATACAAAATTTGACACCAAGTGTAAACATATTTGCAACTACAGGCACTGGGGTATGAGGTCCTCCCCGGATGTAAGAAACTACACAGCTGAAGTGCTAACAGGTGTGTTCTGGTGGAATCACGACGTTTATTAACATGCTGCAAGGCTGGGGTGGGAAGGACCACGAGAAGCCACATGGAGACACTCCAGGAAGAACACGAGAACTGAAGTCCTGGACAATGGGACACCAGCCAGCACGGTGACAGCTACACGCATTTTGCTTTTGTCTGTAGCTCACATCAGCTGGATGTTGAAGAATATAATTCACCTGACTATTCTAATCGCACTCAGATCCCTAAAGGTAAGCGGCCGAGCCTGCAGCGGCCGCAGAGCTGCCCCAGTCGGACCCTGGAGCCCCGCGGCTGCCTGGCCTTCTCCAGGAGGAGCTCCCCGGGTGCGTGTCTAAAAGCCAATTCTGCCTCTGCTCATGGAGTAGCCCAGCTTGGCCTCGTTGTTGATGAAGGACATCAGGCCCACGTAGGTCTCGATGAGGAGGGGGCGCTCCAGGACCAGCACGCCGTTGGCCTGTCCCGGCAAGGGACTCTCTTTCTGGGCTTTTTTGACAGCTTGAATTAACAGAGCTTTGAAGCTTTCCAACTTTAAAGAGAGAAGACATGGAGCTTAATCAGCGATGCATACAAAGAAAGACCCCACTCATCCGTGTCAGCCCTCCCAGCCTTCCAGCCACAGCCTGGTGGCCCTCAGCTCCCCTCCTCGCTGTGGCTCTCTAGAAACGTCACCTCTCCCCTCTGCACACAGTGACTGGCAGCAGCCAGTGCACGCAGATCCTTGCTCCCTGCAGGCCTTGGGTTTGCCATAGTGACCTACCTAGTCCTCACCACCACCACCAGACTAGTGAGCAGCCCACAGCGCACGGCTGGCAGGTGGGGAAGCCACCACCAGGCCCCAGCGCCGTGCTCATGACTGGCCCGGAGGCCTCCTCTCCTGGTGAGCATGTGGACTGCCTGGCTCTAGCACAAGCTGGGGTCACCCTGAAGCCCTTCTGGGCCCTTCTGCAAGACAATCATGGCTGCAAGGGGCCACGTTATAGAGCTATGCTGACCAGTAACCACTAACCACACAGGGCTATTTAAATCTAAGGTAACTAAAAGTTTTAAAAATTAAAAGTTTATTTTCTCAGTTTCACTAGCCACAGTTCAAGTGCTCAACAGACACATGTGCCCACCCTACTGGGCAGTGCAGGCCTATGTTTCTGTCACCACTGCGCAGCGCTGCTGTCACGGCCTGCCTTACTTGGCACAGAGAGGTCGTCTTCTCATCCACACCGGCCATCGGGTGCTCTATGAAGGTGGTGTAGGGCACATTGGTAGACCAGGGGTTCCATCTGTTTATGAAGGAAGGGCGGCTCTGCTTGTCCCACTGAATGCGAATCCCAAAACCTTCTCGCCTGTGGAGTTAGAAGACATGAGCCAGACCCCAGAGCAGGCCACAGCGCTCCCACGCCAGCCTGGGCACCCACGGGGTATGATGTTAACAAGCTGTCCCGTGGCTAAAGACCTACGACCTTTCACAACAGAAAAGGGCTTGTGGGCTTCAGCAGTATCAGCAGTCTCCAGCAACAACTGCTCTAAGTACTGTTAAACATGACAAACGGAATATACTGATTTGGTTAAACTAAACTTCATTTTCACACAATTAGTAAAAGAGGTAATAGGAACATATTATACACAGGATAACTAAATGAGTGACAGTTTTATAACTTTAAGTCCTTTTTCCTGAATGTTTTATTGTTGGTTAAAATTTTTAGCTCATCTTAGCCTCCTGAATTCCCTATTCAAATCTCTAGACCAAAACTCTAAAATTTACTGTTTAATTGACTATACTGATATCTAGGTTTCTCCTATTTCAGAAAATTCCCCTAAAGAATGAAGATCAGCTCTTGAAAGTTAGGCCTTAAACATCTTCAAAGTTAACCCTCAGGGATATCTGCCAATTAAAGCGACTGTTACTTCTTTCTTTTAAAAACTAACCAGAGCAGGACTTCATGTGACGGAGGTGAACTGGCGGTGTCAGGTCTACTTCAGTATATCTGGAATTCATCTGACTACAAGCCTAACAGCTACGCTTTGTGCCAGGATTCCTTACAAGGCACCCGCTGCCCAGAAGTCACTTCCACTCTAAGAAACTATTGATTATGAAGCTGAGGCATCATGTTTCTCTCTAAGGGCAGACACAAGAGCCCCTGGGGGCTAGCTTTAGACAGGCCGGCTACCAGGCTCTGCTGCTGGGCTCTCTGCTGAACACTCACTTGTTGAGCGATTTCGGGGGGAACTGGAACTCTCCGTAGGAGATGGTGTCCACGGCATTTAGGGCTATCCGGACCACCCGCTGGCACTGCAGGCTGATGAAGTCATATTTGCAGATGAGCAGCGCCTGGTCGGTGATGAGCACCAGCCGCTCCTTCTCGTTGTTCCAGTGATCAACCCTGCCCGCGAACGAGATGGGTCACCCCCGCGCCAGCGAGCGATCAGGGCCTCAGGGCCAGGGTCGCCCTCCCCCCCGCAGGACGCGCGCCCCGCTTACTCGGTCAGCAGCCACACCCCCTGGATGTCGCCGTCCTCCACGGGCCGGACAACCATGCGGATCTCCTCCACCGCCTGCTCGATGGTGCCCGGCTGCGGGGTCGAGGGCAGAGGTCACTCTGCGTCCCTCCCCGTCTGTCCCCCTCCCCGTCCCCGTCTGTCCCACTCCCCTTCCCCTCCGCTCACCCCCCGCCCCCAGCCTCACCCGGAACACGAAGTACTCCTTGACGCGGGCGCGGCGCGTGGGGTCGTGGACGCTGAGCGGCCACAGCGTCTGTCGCAGCGGCGTGCCCGCCCCCGGCCGCCCCGCGCCGGCGCCGCCGTCGCCGCCCGCCCCGACCTCCTCGCCGGCCGCCAGCAGCGCCGTGGGGCTCGTGCCCGCCGAGTCCACCGAGTCCCGTAACTGCAGCATCGCTGCGCCAGCCGCAGACCCCGACCCCGGACTTGGACCCGACACGGCCGCTGTCGCCGTAGCCGCCGCCCGGCCCCGCCCCGCCTCGCGGCCGCCGCGATTGGCTCCGCCTCGCCAGCCCCGCCTTGGGCCCCGCCCCCGCCCGCCGGCCCTCGCGATTGGCTGTTCCCCAGCCGTCTTCCGCGATTGGCCCCGCTCGCCGCCGTTCACAATAGCTCCCGCCCTTCGCCGCCCAGGAAGCGCACGCCGCGCGCACGCCCACTTCCTGTTTACGGGACGGAAGGGGCGGGGACGAGGCTGGTTGCCAGGGAGACGCGGAGGGTCCGCGGGAAGGGGTGTCAGGAGCCGAGCGCCCCTTCGCCAGCTAAACAGGATGCTCGCGCCTCCCGCGCGCGGCGGCCTGGACCCCCGACCTCCGACACGGCGTCCACGTCCCTCTGTTCTTCAGTCCCTGCTGAGGTGCGGCGGACATCCGAGAAGGGGCCTCGACCCCCTGGATGCGGACCCTAGCCCCGAGGTGACCGCCCCATGGACGCGGATACCCGCCCCGGGGTGACGGCCCCTGGACGCGGACCACGACCCCGGGGTGACCTCTCCCTGGGCGCGGCCCTCAGCCTGGAGGGGTCGGGGCTTCGCGCGGAAGTGTCCCCTCGAAGGCAGAGGCCGCGCGGGCTTCCAGGATCGGAGGAGCCGCCGCGAGGCAGGGCACTCTCTTGGGCCGGTGCCTTCAGGGGTGGAGCAGCCAGGGCGGGCCCAGCGCTGTGCTAAATGCCTGCGTCCCGGCAGCCCTCACTGCGCCCTGGAAGCGTCGCTCCCAGGACCCCTGTTTCAAGGAAGGGGACGCGCAGACACCGGGCGGGGTCTCCTGCCCAATCACTCCATCAAGGGCTGAGCCAGGATTCATTCTGGGTAGGTCTCCGGGCCCTGCTCTTGTCTTGGGGGCACTAGAATTGCTTCTGTTCTCCCTGTGAGTGATCTCCAGGAGCTAGCGCCACGCTGGGCATCTGCCATCCCTGCCACGGGGCCTCAGCTTGCTGGTCTTGGCCCCCACAGGCCCCTCTCATCGCCATCCCCTTTGCACTGTCATCCTGGGAACCCAAGGGCTGTGCATCCATGACAGTTTACAGTCCCTCTCATCGCCATCCCCTTTGCACCGTCATCCTGGAACCCAAGGGCTGTGCATCCATGACAGTTTACAGTTCCTCCCAAATGTAAGCACCTGTGATCCTCACCCAGTTGGTCACTTCGGACTTCTGCTGCCTCTACTCACACCACCCCCTTACGCTCCCCACCCAGAACTCCTTCTTGCCTCACCCCTAGTGTGTCCATGCTCCAACACCGGGTTTAAGACCACCCTCCCCAGGAGACATTGAATTTACCACGACTCCCTCACTGTTTTGTTCTTTGCTCTCATGTAATAATCTGATCTGTGTGTATCGGGCCATTCTGCCGTGTGTGTGCCCTGTATATAATCCGCTCCATGTGTGCTGGGTCATTCCACTGTGTGTGTGTCTGTGTCCTGTATATTGATGTGGATCAAGGCTGCCCCAGGAAGAGAAGCCCAAGGCGTCCTGGCCTACATGCCGATCTATACGACCCGATTCATGTCTAAAGTTATACGGCCATGCAATAACCAGACCCCACCTGCACTGATACCATTTAATGATTTTTTACATCGTCTTTCCTTTGTCTAGTAGAAAATAAGTCACGTACCCATGCCTTATAAAATTAGCCCTACCCTCAAGACATTGCAGCCTTTCACTGCCCTGGGGTCCTGTCCCCATGCTATTCTCTGAATAAAGGAGCACTACCACCAGACCTTGAGAGTCCAAAAATCTTTCTTTCGACTCCTTGGCTCACCAAGCCCGCATCATATATAATCTGCTCCATGTATGCTGGGTCATTCTGCTGTGTGTGTGTGTGTGTCCTGTATCTAGTTCACTCTGTGTGCTGGGTCCTTTTGGGGTGTGCGTGTCTGTGTGCACCACTTGTTGGGAAAGTTTGATGGAACTAGTCCCTTGCATGTGATTGGCGCTTTGGGTTTATAAACACTTCCATAGTTCTTTGAATTTCGCAACAGCCCAGGGATGTAAGCACGCTATCGTGTACTTGCTACTGTTGAAGAAACAGGTTTGGAGAGTTCTGTCACGTGCCTGCAGCCTCACGGCTGGCACAGCTGTGCCAATTAGCAAAATCTCTCCTGAGTTGTGCAGACGTAGGTGCTCTCACAGTTTGTGAAGGATTCAAGGTGGCCTGGCCTTTTGTTCCCCAGGACCCGCCTCGAGGGAGAATGCTGTGGCTCTGTAGGTCCTCAACAGCCACTTGCTACTCAGATGTCAACATCAGCAGAAATGGGAGGCGCCGAAATACCACAGATGCTGAAATAGCTCTGCACTTGCTTCCTGGAAAAACAAAAAACTTGAAGAGTGCTAAGTGACTGTGCAAATACAGGTAGCAGAGTGCTTCTAGACCCCCGGCCTGCTCGGGGGACGGGGACTGCTGCCTCTGTGGGCCGGGGAGCCCCTCTTTGCAGGCAGCCAAGCCCGGGCTGAGTGTGCTCTGCCCAGTCGCTGCCAGGTGGGCCTGAATCAGGCCCCCGAGGGGCGGCCTGAGCGCTTGAGCTTGAGGTGCCCACTGAGCCCTCTCCTGAGTCTCCCTTCGGCCTGGAGAGGAGTCGGCGCAGAGCCAGCAGCCCATCCATGGTGGCAGCTGGGTGTGCGCACTCAGGAGCCCGACTGCCTGCGCTTGAATCCGGCTGCTCTACTCCTGCCCAGGTAGACTTGGATGCTTAAGCTCTCTGTGCCTCAGTTTCCTTTTATGGCTAGTGTAGATAGTGATAGTTCCTACTTCCAGTGGCTGCTGGGAGGATTAAATGCGTTAATACCTGTGATGTGCACGGCACCCTGCCTGGCCCCTGTTAGAACCATCTCGGTGTCCACGGTTGTTGATGCTGGCCGTTGAGCCTCTGCCAAGTGCCACATGTGTTGAAAATATTACCTTTGCTCCAAACACACGTGCATGGTGGGAGGCAATACTGACCCCCTTTACCGAGGAGGAAACAGTCCCAGAGAGATGGTCACTTTGTGAACGTGGCACATCAACAAAGAGCTGGGACCTTCTTCAGCCCAGAGCCAGTGCTCAGCAGCCGCCCCTGCTCCCTGTGCTGGGGCTCCCAGGAGGGGCGTGGGGAGAGAGCCCGTCCTCCACTGACACACTCCCCGCTTGCTTCATGTCACCAACAAACAGTACACTTACACATGCTCGAACGTGAGAACGAGGGAAAGGCAGCGTTTCCTTTGACAGCAGGACTTCCTGGTGACCTTGATCAGGGTCATCTCAGCGAGCTGGGGAGGGCGTGAGAAGGGGAACCGAGGTTCAGGGGTCAAGGCTGAGGGTGGGAGGGTAGAAAGCCAACAGCAGAGACGTTGGTGCTCCGGAGGAGCTTCCGGGAGGTGGCAGCAGTGGTGAGGTGGAAGAGGACCCGAGCCATTTTCACAGGACTACCAGTCCCTGAGGGCCCAGCCTGCTCTGGGTCTCAGCTCCGGCTCATCCTTGCGTAGCTGTGGCTGACCTTGAAGGGGTTACTTAACCTTCCGGCTTCCCTTTCCGTGTCTAGAAATTGGGACGATAAAACCCAGCTCACAGGTTGTCACAAGGCTTAAATGCACTAATACGTAGAGAGAGAGGACCCGCCTGAACTAGCTCTCAGTCAGTGTTTATACCCCTGCCCAGCCAGGCTCCTTGAGATGCTCAGTGGGTGTCTGTGGAGTGAATGACAAAAATGAAGTTGCAGGAGGACAAGGGCCCAATTAATGGAACCAGATCCTGGCGGGGCTGGCAAACCAGAGCCTAGAAGCCACCCACAGTCCCCTGCCCCGTGGGCCTCTCACAGGGGTCAGTGTTAGCTCACGGCAGGAGGACACCCTCTGCCAGGGGACAAGATGGAGAGAGAGGAGACTGGTGTGGACAGGTGAGGCTGATAATGGACAGGTGAGGGTGGCGTGGATAGGTGAGGCTGGTATGGACAGGTGAGGCTGGTATGGACAGGTGAAGGTGGTGTGGACAGGTGAGGCTGGTATGGACAGGTGAGGCTGGTATGGACAGGTGAGGGTGGGGATGCAGCGGGAGGGGGCATTGAGGAGGTCTCAGGACATCTATTTTCTTCATGGGGGCGGGGATGGAGCTGGCAATTTTGGTAGCTAGGTGGCTTGGAAGAGTGGTGATGAGCAAGGGAGCTGAGTAGGGGCGGTGGGGGGGGGGGATCACTGAGCAGCCTGGAGACCTTGGAGAGGTTTGCAGTGGCGCCTTCCACCCAGCAGCTGGTGGGAGTGGGAGAAACCAGTAACTGGACTGGTCTAGACTGGGGGTTTGCTGGGTGGCTGTGGTTAGAGATAAAGGACAAAGGAGAGGCCAAGATCCTGTGAGGGAATATTTGCCAAGAACTGTGAGGGGTCAGGAATTTTGCCCCACTTTCGAGGTAACAGGCTGGCCTCCCACAGTTCCACGGATGCTGGCAGAAGACACAAGACCTCTGGGTCAGAAATGAAAGACCTTCTTATGCACAGGAAAACCAATGGACAGCCGTCAGCATGGTGTGCTGGTTCCCGGAGCTGCAACTCCCACAGGGGTGATGCCACTGTGCCTACATGGGTGCTGCACACAGGGCAGGAACCCAGGCCTGTGGGCAAGCTTGGTCCTTGTCCCAGAGACAGATGTTACCTACGCTCTCAAGATTTCTCTCTGCAAACGTAAGCCTGAGAAATGGTCCAGGAAAAAGTGTCAGGGCATGGTGTTCCTGGCACATCCAACAGGACGTGTAGGAGTGTCTCCCAACATTGTCAACATGGTGGACCTTGACTACAGACTTCCCATCTGGCTAGAGATAGCAGCAGATCTAACAGGAACTAGTGACTAGGAGAGTATGGAGGGATGAAGAGCAGAGACCTGGGTGGAGTGAATGGCTGTAGGGTGGAAAGACCTGGATATCCAGAAGCTGTGGTCTGTGAGTGGGGTGCTGGAATTGGAAATATCGCAGAGAGAGAGAGAGCATTCTGGATGCCTCAGTGAATGGGATAAAGAACTCTGGGCAAGCGGAGGCCCAGGACTAGTAGATGAATGGGTCCTGAGGTCCCCAAGATGTTGGCAGGAGTAGGCATGACAGTGAGATGCTGACCCAGGTTTCAGGGCCTGCAGTGGATGTGGGGTATAATCTGTAGGTCCATAAATTTGAGAAGTGATAAGGGAGATGACTGTGTGTGTATTAGACAATACACAGCATTTGATGCTATATTCATGTCCTGGGGCTGCCATACCAAAGTACCACAAACTGGGGGCTTCAAACAACAGAAATTTGGTGTTTCACAGTTCTGGAGGCCAGAAGTCCAAGATCAAGGTGTCGCCAGGGCCATGCTCTCTCAAGGCTCTGGGGAAGAGTCCTTCCTTGCCTCCTCCAGGTTCTGGTGGTTGCAGGCCATCCTTGGCGTTCCTTGGCTTGTGGCTGCATCAGCCCAATCCCTGCCTTTGTCATCACATGGCTGTCTTCTCCCTGTCTCTGTCTCCTCTTCTTATAAGGTCACCAGTCGTGTTGGGCCAGGGTCTACCCTCATGCCCTCATCTTAGCCTGATTACCTCTACAAAGACTCCATCTCCAAATAAGGCCACATTCATCGATATTGGGGGTTAGAACTTGAGCATGTCTTTTTGGGGACACAATCCTCCCCTTAACAGATGGGTAATATATGTGCAAACAATGAGAAGTTTCAAATGGAAATCGTTGCTCTCCATACACACGCCTTGGTCATAGGGTAGGGAAGCTGGCTCGCGACGGGTCTGGCTGTGAAGTTTCCCTGGGCTGGGTCCCCCTGTGTTTGAGACACTTCTTTCCTGGGGCTTTTGAAAGGTTGTTCCCACTTCCATCAGCAGGTGGCAGAGTCACCCACACGGGACCTCCAAATTGGAGCACAGTGCACAGTGCTGTGTGTACTTAAGCCCGAGATGAAGTCATTATTTATCTTCTCTTCCTGCAGAAGATGCCAAGTCTCAGCTGGGAAGTGTGGATTCCTTATCCTAACTTCCAGATGCTGTGGTTCAGCAATTTACAGAATCAATGGGTCCCACCTTTGACATCTGTCTCTGGTGGAAGTAGGGGTCTGGGGTGTGGTGGGTCCAGGCATGTGCCAGAGGGAGCCCCAAGGGTGGGACTTCAGAGCTGCAGGGTGCTCCGGGGGCCAGGGCCCCCAGGTTGGAGGGTAATGTGCAGCCCAGAGAACATCCCCATTTGCGGGGTCTGTGGGCCGAGCTTACCTTCCAGAGATAGCTGCCTTCTGGGCGAAGCCTCTTCCTCCTTGAAGGAATCAAGCTGTGCAGTCAGCTGGCCCCAGGGCTGCGTCCAAAGCTGAACAGTGCTTGGCAGCTGTTGTGGCCCCTAGAGACCCAACTAAGAGTGGCTGTGTAGTGTATGGTAGACACTGCCCTCGACCTTTGACTTTGGCAGGTCACAACAGAGGTAGGGGCAACTTCGACAAAGAAACACCCAGATGGGGACGTTGGCCTTCGGGATCAAGAGGACAGGCTTCCGAAGGTCTTGGCTTTAAGGCTCAAGAGCAGGATACGGAGAGTTAGGATGGGACAGAGTTCTCTGCAGTTTCGAAAGGCCAAGTGGTTTCCTTGGCAACTTTCATCACATCCTACTCTGTTGAGAGCTATAGCCACCACATGAAGTTCTGACACCACGGCAAGCGAGAGCCAGGAGGACACTGGGGAACAGCAGGATAGGTTTAGGGGCCAGGAGATCTTGGAAAGAACGTTGCCTGAGACTGAGGTGTTGGTTCTGTTCCGGACGGCATGGCAGGTGAGGGACAAGGAGACGCCTATTGCCTCGTTCCTGAGAAGTGCAAGGGCTGCACCGCCAAAAGTGTGTCCAGCAACAAAGTTCTGTCCCCAGACTCGGCTTCAGGAGGAGCCTCTGTCTGTCCCGCGGACACGTGCTGCTGAGACGCCCCGGCAGGAGGGGTCTGTTGGGCTCCCCGTGCATGTCCGTCTCCTCTCTGGGGGGGGGCTCCCCCAGGGCAGGCACTGGTCTGCGTCGTCACAGCTTGTATGAATTTCCTGTGGCTGCCGTAAGAAATGATCACAGCCTCAGTGGCTAAAACAACACAAATCTGTTCTTTCACAGTCTGGAGGCTGAAGCCTGAGATCCAGGTGGGGCAGGGCTGGCTCCCCCCAGAGGCTCTGAGGGAGGGCCGTGGGTGCCTCTCTCAGCTTCCGGTGGTCACCGCAGTCTCCCGTGTTTCTTGGCTTGTAGAAGCATTGCCCGGTCTCTGCCTCTGTGTGGCCGTGTGCCTTCTCCGTGTGTCTCTGTATGTCTCAAATCTCCATCTCTTTCCTCGTTTTCTTTTTTTTTTGAGGAAGATTAGCCCTGAGCTAACACCTGCCACCAATCCTCTTTTTGCTGAGGAAGACTGGCCCTGAGCTAACATCCGTGCCCATCTTCCTCTACTTTATACATGGGACGCCTACCACTACATGGCTTGCCAAGTGGTGCCATGTCCGCACCCAGGATCCAAACCAGCAAACCCTGGGCTGCCAAAGCAGTACGTGCAAACTTAACCGCTGTGCCACCGGGCTGGCCCCTCTCTTTCCTCCTATAAGGACACCTGTCATTGGCTTTAGGGCCCACCCTAAATTCTGGATGACCTCATCCCAACATCCTTAAGCACATCTACAAAGACCCTGTTTCCAAATCCAGTCACATTCTCAGGGACTGGGGGTTAGGACTTGGACCTCTCTTTTTCGGGGACACAGTTCACCCCACTGCACTGCTGGACCCCATCACCTGGCACTGTCATGTGAATGGGTGAAGGTTTCTGCTCTCGGTGTTGGCAGGTGATCTAAAACACCCTTCTCGATGCTGCCCCGGCCCCGGGTAAGGGCAGGGATGAGTGAGGAGGAGAGCCTGCGAGGGCGTGCGGGCCAGGCCTGTCTGCTTTCCAAACAGCAGCTGTGCATGTTGACCCAGCCCAACAGGCCTGGCGGGTCAGAAGCTGAGCGGGAACCAGCTTCTGAGATGCTGCCCTGCTGTTTCTGTTTCATCCATGCGGACCAAGGCACAGAAAGGCACCCCACCTGGTCCAGGGCGGCACAGCTGGTCAGCAGAGGAACCCTGACCCAGGCATCTGCTCCAAATCTCCATCCTACCCACTGAGCTTGGGGGCCCGTCACACGGCCTGCCTTAAGTTTGTGTAGACCGCTTCCTTGACTTTGGTTTCTTTTCTGGGGCTACCCAAGGACTTCCTACTGAATTGGCAGAACGTCAGGTGTAGCGTTTCAGATGCCAGACTTTGCTGGTCTGGAGGTTCCTCCACCTCTGGCTCCAATCAGAAGTGATGCTGATTCACAGGCAGCCCCCGGGGGGCCTGTCTGTGGACACCGGCAGAGGCTGCCTCTCTGGTACAGAGCACAGACCCCTAGGAACCCCTGCACGCGGGCCTCTCATCGGAGGGCCTGAAAATGCCTTTGGCGCTACTTCATTTGCCTGCTTGCTGTCAGGAGAGTGTCTGTAAAACCTCAGCCCAGACGGAGATTCTCCTCTTGGACAGCCGACAAGGGGGTGCGGGAGCTTGAGAGGCTGTGTGGAGCCCTCTCCGTGGGGCCCTGTCTTCCCTCCCTCCAGGGATGCGAGTGGACCACAGGAGAGGAGCAGCGGGTGGCTCTGGGCCGGTGGGAGGAAGCCGTTTGTATGGAAACGACCAGCCCGGCTGTGGGGGGCTCTCCCTCCTCCCCATGTTATTTTTCTTTGGACCAGAGGCCATCTTTATTGTTTCCCCGCAGAGAATGAGACAAAAATATTGAAAAGCAGCGTCTTTTAAAAATGCTTTTCCCCACACCCTGCTGTGTTTGCCTGATGTGAAAGGGAACGGTGCTCTCTCCCACCTCTGCTTGGGGAGGCTCCACACCAGGCCCAGTTCCACGTGAGAGCCCGGAGAGGCCACTGGGGTGTCACCAGCGGGCTAGTGAGTGTCTGCCAGGCCTGAGGTGGGGCTGCTGTCAACGCCTGGCTTCCTCGCTGGTGCCTGCTGAGCAGGGCTCTCTTTCTGGCCCGAGAGGGTTGCCTTCCGTCGGGTGTCACACACCCACCAACACGAGGGATGGTGATGAGCAGACGGTGTCTGTACCTGCGAAGTCGAGTCAGCGAATCCCAAGGTGGAAGGGGGACGTCATGCTACAGGTTGGCAAAGGCTTCCGGGATGGGAATTTGGGCTGGGACCTGAGACCCGAGGTGGGCAACACTCCCTCCTGAGCTCCAGTTCGACTCAACGGGAGTCTGACGCCTTGGATATACAGAGGCTTGTGAGCACAGCGCGGGGCCCAAGGGCTTCACTTCTCCAGCCCTACAGCAGGGGCAGCGCCCCACAGTGCGGGCTGCCAGCCTCTTCTCCCCCGCCAGAGGGTGAATCTTCCCACGATAACTCTTGCCCTTCTCAAGGTTGGATTACTGTGAAGCCGTCGGTTCTGCTGGCATTAACGTATACGTTTAGTGCAATTCCAACAAAATGTCCAGTGCAGCTTTGAAGGAACTGCATAAAGGGACTCCAAAGTCCATTTGAAAGAATGACGGGCGGGAATTACTAGTGTCGTGTGTGGGGGAACATAAAGCAGGGACAGGGAGGTGCTCCATGCAGTCACCTACGCCTGTCAGCAGCAGCTTCTGGAAGGACGACCATGGTGCACCTGTCTCATTGCGGGCTGCAGGGCAGATGGTGAAGCCACTTGGAGGTGGCGCCAGAGTCAGTGGAAGTGCCCACAGGCAGATCCTATTTGCAATTTGTCCAGTTGAGATGCTGTGTCACGTGGGTGGAAGCAGGCTGGCCAGGTGGCACCGGCACAAGTGGACAACTAGTGAGAGTCCTGCCTTCCGGCACAGAGCAGGGTAAATCCCACGTGGAATAAATGCATACAAAAAGTCAGTGAAGAAAGAACATATTCATGATCTGTCTACACTAACTGCTTAATTCTAAGCAATGGAAGAAACAGCAGAGTGAAAAACCATACTTTCTTTTAAAAAAAAACTGTTTAAACTAAAAAACAAAACTATACGTTTGAGTACACAAAATTAGAAACATATCATCTGGAAGCATCGTCAACTGTATTAAAACTGAAAGTACAGACCAGGAAAATGTCTGCAGCGTCTCACACACTGTCCCTTTATTTCGAAAATGGACAGAGATAGATAATTCTTAGGGGATATTTACTGTGTGTCATCTGTTTGGTTTGGTGACCCTAAAAGAAAACTTCCTTGAGTGAAATCCGCTTATGAGAGAGCACTAAACACATACGTGCAGCTCGGTTACTTGTTTCACGTATAAAGTCTAAGCATCCCTCTTGTGGCACATTGGTCATCTGTGCAGAAAACACAGTAGGATTCGAACCATCAGATGCTTACCCATTGCCCCCCTCTCAAGTTTCAGACTGGGCAGAGGAGACGGGCGGGCGTGCTGGGGGCAGCATCAGGGAGGCCGGACGGCCTGCGTGAGGGTGGCTTTGCTTTGAGAGGTGCGGATTCATTCTCCACACCTACACCCAGGAATGTTGGCTCTGTCTGGGGGTGGCCACAGACCTACTGAGTGGATTCCTGGGGAAGGGCAGGTGGCCGAGCAAAGGGACTTCCAGCAAGAAGAGCACACCCTTTTCCTACCTGCCTGCCCACCTGGCACTTGCCTTAGGGCTGTTCCCTTGGTGCCTGTACTAGATGCCCTGGACAGTGGGGTGGGTGGGTACTTCAGGGGCCCTTCCAAGTTGGGGGCAGGAGAGGGACTGGAATGTGTGCACCGGGTCATGTATTTTTGTACAATTAGCAAAATAACTTTTATTTACATTGCTTTTCTTAAAGAGGGCCCCCCAATTTTATATATTTCAGGCCCCACCAAACATGGATCCACCCAAATTCTTTCCTTCTTCCTCTGAGAAACTGGGGAATTTTATGAAACCATGAGTCACCCTCACTCCACTGTCTGGGGGCAGGATGGAATTCAGAGGAGAGGCTGGTGACATCTTAAAGGTGTTCACTCAGTCATTCAACACGCACTTATCGGGCAGGTCCAGAAGAGAAGGGTAAGCTGTAAAGATGGAGAAATGGGTGGACCTGCTGGGAAGCTCTTGGGGTTCACAAATGCCTACTTGTACCCCAGGACTGTGGATACAGCACCCCAGGAGTGTGGGGCACTCAGAGCCTGTCTTTGGAGGACGAGGTGTCAGGGAGCCTGGGAGAGTGTGTGGCCGGGAACCCAGGCGTGGGTCAGCCCTGCTGCTGTGATCCCAGCGAGGGGCTGAGGAGTAAGACTGGGAGCCCAGCAGGCACACAAGGGTCACGTTTGGGGTATCAGCAAGCAGGTGCCAGCCTGTATTTGGGGTTTCAGAAGACAGTGAAATCACCCTGCTGTGGACTGAACTGTGTCTCCCCAAATCCACATCTTGCAGCCCTAACCCCAAATGTGACTGTATTTGGAGGGGCCTTGAAGGAGGTGATGAAGGTTAAATGAGGTCAGGGGGTGAGGCCCTGATCCTCTAGGGCTGGAGCTTTATAAGGAGAGGAAGGGACCCCAGAGCTTGCTCGTGCTCTCTCTCTGTCTCCCTGACCTGGCAAGGACACAGGGAGGGGCTGGACCCTCTGCAAACCAGGAAGTGGGCTCACCAGCCACCCCACCACCAGCACCTTGATCTTGGACTTCCCGCCTCCAGAACAGCAGGAAAACAAACGTCTGTTGTTTAAACCTCCTGGTCTGCAGTGTTTGTTACACAGCCCATGCTGACTGAGATGCCCTCCCTGCCATGGGGCAATCAGACTTCCCGGACATTTGTCTACTGTCTGCACTTGAGTGGTCTTCTCTGATTTACAGGCAACAGAGTAGGGGGTTTAGCAAAGGTCCCCACAGCCAGAACCCTGCGTTCGATTCCCAGATCTGCAGTTTACAAGCTGGGTGACTTGGGGGTGCTGCCCCCTGACCTCAGGTTCCCCATCTGTACAGTACAGTGGCAGCCGGCAGACCTGACAGGACACCCCCTCCCCCCCCCAATTAGGATGACTGTAACCCTCCAGGTGGTGTGCAGGACTCAGGTAGATGGGGGGCACTATTGCATCTCCATTGCTTCTGGACAGCTGGGGGTCTCTGCCTCCCAAGCCCCTCCAGCCAATGCTCTGTGTGAGGGTGGGGGTTCTTCAGCCTTCCAGGTCACTCAGACCCCACCAAGCGTTGGAGGAGGAAAGTCCCAAGGAAGAGGCCCTGGAAGGCGTTGCAAGTGAGGCTGATCATCTGTGGGCCTCTGTAGCTGGGCCTGGGGGGGGCTTGCCCTCCACACAGCTTCAGGTGACTAGGTGGGTGCCCCCAACCCCAGGCCATCGGCCAAGAACGCTCTGAGCAGAATAGGGATAAAAATGCCCTGAGGGCGGTCGGTGACCACCAATGTAGGTGCCAAGTGGGAGTGCTCAGAGGCACAGGGAGAGCTCGCCCGGTGCAGGAGGGGACAGGGTGCCAGAGGGGATGGTGGAAGGAGCATCCGCAAGGAGGACAAGGCAAGGCCGGTTCCCCAGGGTACTTAAGAGGGAGAAGGGCTGAGGGCTGCTCTCAAGCGCGGGCCTCTGGGGTCCGGGGTCCGCGGAAAACTGCCTTTGCAGGGGGTAAGGGGCGTGCCCCTTGGCGCTCCGTCCCTCCGGGGTTGGTCTCTCAGATCGCATGGGACCTGGGAATTGCAGCCTGAGGGGAGCGGGCAGAGAGAAGGGGATGCGCCGGCCCGGGGAGGGGGGGCTGGGGGCGCTGGTGACCGGTTGAGGACTGGAGCGGGCCTGGGGGGGACTGGAAGCCTGGAGGCGCCGGGCTAGGGGTAGGGGTCTGGGCGGGCCGGTCGGGCCGGGGGCGTGGCGCGGCGGTGGTGGGCGGGGACGGGCCGTGGGCGGGGTCGGGGCTGGGGTCTCGGCCGGGGGCGTGGCGAAGGCGGGCCGGCCTCTCGGGCGCGCGGCTCGGCGCGCACAGGGCTCGCTCGCGCGGGGAAGGTCTCCGCGCTGCCCCAGGGGCGCGGGCGGGAAGCCGGACCCTCCGCACCTGCAGCGTCCTCGGGCTCGGCAGACCCTGCGCGGACACCTGCGGCTGCGCCCCGTGCGTACCCCGGGGTCATGGTGCACGTGGAGGCGGCGGCTCTGCGAACCCCCAGGGCTGCCTGTGAGCTAGGGACCGGAGGAGGGACCCGGCGCGGGGCCGCGGGCACGATGCCTTTCCTTCCGGAGGCGAGGGCGGCGGGGCGCGCGGTGGCCCTGACCCTGGTGCTGCTCCTCCCTGCCGTGCCAGCGGGCGCCAGCGCCCTGCTCCGCCTGCAGCCCAGCATGTGAGTAGCGGGAGCGGGAGGGCTCGGAGAGACCCCGGTCCCTGGTCGGCTTTGTCCCTGGAGCTCTGAGAACAGTGGTTCTGCCGTAACTGGGGAGGGGGAGGTTAAGAGACAAGTTTCCGGGGTTGGGTCTGGGGGCGCTTCCGTGGCAGGGCCATCCCGCCTCTCCCCTTCCCCTTCCTCTTCTCTCTCAAGTCTGCAATGTGGGTTTGTACACTCAGGCAGATGCTGCGCTCTGCACCCGACGTGAGGGAATCTGAGTCCTTCCTTGCCGGGCAGGGTCTGGCCAGGGAGCCCAGCTTGGAGAAGGAAGAAAGGAAGCAGTCAGTTCCCACTTCCTCCCAAAGCCTGTCTCCTGGGGCCTGGGGGGCCTGTGCAGGGGCGGCTTGTGCCCAGACAGGGGGCCGCCCGGGAGTTGGTTTGTGTGTTAAACACGTGTGCTTTGGGGCTGAGAGACAGAAGGAATTCAGTACCAGAATGGGCAGGAAGAGAGGGTCGGGGAGCCAGCCGAGATGCATTTAATTTTGAAAGATGATTCCCCAACGGGCCGTTTAGCGGTCTCTTTTAAACAGCAAATCGATCCTTTGTTGGCCTCAAAGAACACTGGTGCCGTGGTGAGCCAGTCTGGAAGAAGAGCAGGAGGGCCGTGCTTCTGCAGGGGGCTGGGCCTGGGGCCTGCAGAGCTTGGAAAGGTTGTCGAGGGGCTGCAGGGGGGTGGGGGGCAGCCCTGGCCTGGCCCGGGTTAGGGCCTCCTGGAGGGCCTGGTGCACCTGGCCATGGAGGATGGAGAGGACAGGCTTCCAGGCAGAGCTGGGGAGGGGTCAGTCCATGCCCCCAGGACCCTCACCCTGGGAGCAGGCTCTGGGAGCCTGTGCATCCAGGAATGTGAGTGGCTAGGTCGCTACTCTCCACGTGACTTCTGCCGGACATTCCTCTTTCCTGTGATCCGTCCCAGGGAGCTTAGTTTGTCCAGGGAAATCTCCAGCCTCCGACGGGATTATCCTGGTGGCGGTCGGCCGCTCAGTGTGCCAGCTTTTTACCTGGTTGGCCAGGGACATCCAGACACCCAAGCTCCTGGGAACTCCAGGTTGCTGGCTGGGTGGGCAGCTGCTCTGCCAATGAGGACAGAGTGCTCCGCTCTCAAGAGGGGGCCTCCTGCCCTGTGCACGGTGCAGACTGCTGGTCGCTCTTCCTGGACTCCCGTCCCTGAGCCCCGGGAGGGGAGCCAGAGCCCGTTTCTGTGATGTCTGCCTGCTCACCTGGGGCTCCGGGAGACCCCTGGCCAGGCTGGGGAAAGCCTTTCCAGCCAGCAGCTAGTGGCCACATGAGAGGTCTGTCTCTCCCTGCTTCATGCTTTTCCCAAAGCCGCCTCTCCCTCCCTCCTCCCTGCTCTTCAAATCCTGGGCTCTTTCAAGGCTCCGCCCACTGCTCCTCCTCCTCCTCCTTGGGGAACCTCCCACTCGCAGAGGTGGCTGCCTCTCTAGGGGCCTCTGTCCCTCTTTCTTGGCCCTGGGGTGTAGCCACTTGGAGCTTCTATCCTCAGACCGCCCCACTCCCACTGAGCTCCCTGCTGCCCACGCGGGTCTTGTAAGCACCTGGCGCATGCCCCGACATACAGTTTGCCCCATGGGTGCCACTGGTTCAGCGGGGTAAGGGGAAGGCTCTTCTGCTGGACCCTGGAGCCGTTTCTCCGCTGGGCTGTGGAGAACGAAGTGGCTGGTTCTTTGGCTCCCATAGGCCAAATGTGTCCAGATTCAAAACATCCAACTCTTATTTGTGCCTCTAAACTGAATTTCTGCAGCCGTGGAAGAATGGCTTGCCTTTCTTCCTGGGCCTGGAATGACTGCTGACTGCATGCAGGGCTGGCCCAAGGCTGCTGGCTGGACTGTGGGAGCAGAGTCTGGGGACGGGGAGGTGATGTGCACACACTGGGGCCCTGGCCAGCCGTGGTCTGGGGCTGCACAGCTCGGAGGAGGCATCCGCTCCAGGACTCTGCTTCCCCGGGACTGGAGTCTGCTCTGGGCAGCTGCGCCAGGAAAATGGCCAGTGCTTCAGAGTCAGCTAGTTATATCGACCCCTCCCATCCAGGGAGAGATGGTCCCCCAAGCTCAAGTCCCCACCTGGAAGTAGCTCTTGGACCCACTGGCCCTGAGGGCTGGAACGGCCCCATTTGCCAGGCTGAGCCTTCCTCGGGCCGTTTGGAAGCCCCCTGCCCACCAGGCAGGAGTCAGAAGGCTGAATTATACTTTCAGGGAACCGTGGGCAGCTATTGGGAGCCTCCCCTTTGGGGCCCTGCCTCCCCGCCTCTCCTGGTGGAAGGGGACATAGTGCACATGCATCGCCAGCTGCTGCGCGCCAGGCCCTGTGTTTGGCGCTGCACACGTGGTGACGTTGCACTTACTGTCCAGTTGTCTAGTGGGAGGGACCCCAGGGGTCATGACACTCTCAGGCCCTGGGGCTGGAACTGGGCTCACCCAAGCCCAGAGCGAGAAGCTTCCCCACATACCGGCTGCACCCAGGCCAGGGGATGCACGTTCAGAGGCCAGCTGTGGGGGTACAGACGGGAGCCCGGGAGCACAGGCGTGATGGAGACGCTCCTTGGCAGTGTGGCCTCCTGGACACGGGGGTGTGTGCAGCCGACCATCCCTGCTTGGGCCAGGTTGGCCATCCCTAGTTTTCTCAGCCTAACTGCCTCACCCTGAAGCCCAGGGGCCTGGAACACCCACCTGGAAAGATGCATGTCGTGCCCACCCTCACCCCCAGCTCTGGGCGAAGCCCGCCAGCCTCCAGGAGCCGTGCTCTGTCTGGGAGTGGATGGCCCCGTGGCTGCGATGAGCCCTCTCCGACGGAGCTGTGTTCACTTTGTAGTCTCCTGCCTCGTCCTGACTTTCCAAGCTCTGCATGGCCTGCCCCTCCTCCTGCTGACCCGTGGCCAGACCACTGCCCCAGCTCCCCCTGCAGCCCCTGGCGCCCCTAAGGACCCCTGCGCTCTGTGATGTCACCTCCCTGAGGCCCCAGTGCTGCATCCTGTGTGCTGAGCTGGGGTTGGCAGGAGGGCATGGTGGTGACATCCCAGGGCATGTGGGACCCTGGGACCCAGAAACACAGGGCCTTCCTCTGAGCCAGGGTCCGTGCCAGGTTCCAGACATGCAGTCTCATCTCAAGAGCACAGGAGCTATAGAGGCACTTGCTGCCATTGCACCCTCTTTACAGATGCTGAAAGAGGCTCAGAGAGGGCCAGTGACTTTCCTCAGACTGCGCAGCAGGCCCCAAGCCTGGGTTGTTGGTTCTAAAGCTTGTAACTGCTCTCCTCAGTGTCACCTCCATCCTCAGAGGATGACGGAGCCACTCATGATGGCCACCCACAACACGGGGGCTGTTTCAGGGTCAGGCTGGGGCCTGCTGCCAGGAAGCTCAGAGGCCCGCTCCCTTCCACTCTTGACTGGGAGTGCTGAGAGTAGGTATTTGCCTTGCGAGGCACAGGTGTGGGCAAAAGAATTTGGAACAAAAGTGATGCAACACCTGTAGCAGTTCATTTGGGCTGATTTCAGTTTGCAAATGGCACTGTTTTCCCTGAATAGAGAAGCAGTCGTTTGCTGCCCGCGTGCGCCAGCATCGGTAGCGATACCAGCTCACACCCACAAGGCTGTCAGGAGCCTTCTGAACTGGCTCATTTAACCCTCACGACAGCCTGCGAGGTCAGGGCTGAGTCCTCATCGTCCAGCGAGGAACCGAGGCGCGGAGACATGCTGCAGCTCGCGCTTCTCCTCCATGTGCATGGGAGCTGAGGTCCAAGCCCAGGCCGCCTGGCAGCAGGGTCTGTGCTGCGAGCTGTTGGGCTAGTGGATCTCACACATGAGTGTGCCTCAGTATCCCCCAGAGGGCTCGTTACAGTGGGATGCCCGCCTCCCCAGCTTCTGAGTCAGTGGGTCCAGGTGCCCAGAGAATTTGCATTTCTGATGAGCTTCCAGGAGAGGCAGCTGGGGACTTCCCACTGCATGGCACTCTGCTCCCTGGGCGAAGGGCGAGTTCAGAGAGGGTGTCTCGGGTGGCAGCCATGGGAAGGCAATTCCATCGCTGAGGTGAAGGACATGGAGGGCCCATTCCCTGGAATCCAGGGAGCTGCAGCTGCAGGCGGGGCACCCAAGGGTGCTGTGGCCTGGGATGAGGTGTGCAGCCCCTGCCCAACCACCCGTGGCAGGAGGAGAGCGAGAAAGGGCAAGTACCCAGCTTCTCTCTCCTCTCGCCCCCCCATCTCCTGCTGGTCCTCCCGTGGGCAGAGCCACCTGGAGCCAGAGGGCAAGGATGTGTGTGTGCGTGCACACATGTGTGTATACACACGTGTACACATGTGTGTGCGCACATGCTTGTGAGTGTGTGTATGTACGCATGTGCATTTGTGTGCATGTACTTGCATGTATGTGCACCCATGCTTGTGAGTGCATGTGTGTATGCATGTATGTGGGTGTGCATGCCTGTGGCCGGCCTTGGGCCAGGGCAGGCCAGAGTCTCCGAGTGCTGAGCCTGGGAGGACCAGCCAGCCCAGCAGACCAGCCATGGACATTGGGGCCTTGTCAGGATGATGAAGTCCCTGCCTGGCGTGGGGTGGGAGGGTGGAAATGAGGCCAGATGATTTTAGGTACAGGGGCTGTGGGCTGTGCCGATGTGGCCTGGCAGAGCGGGGACCTCAGGTGGGAGTTGGGGAGGGGCCTGTGCCCCATTTTCCAGGCCTGCTGTGCCCCCAGCTTGGAAGGCAGACTCATCTGAGGCGCGAGCCTAGAGCTTGGCTCATGCAGGAGGAGGCGCCTTGCTCTGGGCCGGACCCTCTTTCTCGGAGGCCCTGTGGAATCTGGCCGGCTCAAAAACCCCATGGAGCAGTGAAGCCTTGCCATCTCTCCTGAAGTTTGCCTCTGTGGGGACCACCCGGTCCCTGAATCAGGGCAGGCGAGGGGCGGGCCGAGCTCTGGACATCTTGCTTGGCCTGTCTCCAGGACGCCTCTCCCCTCACCTTCCGGAGCAGGGTGGGCCCCTTCTTCATTGTCGCACTCACCACCACTTCCTTCCCGAGCGGGCATGTTCGTTGTCCACACGTTCACCTGTTGGGGCTCAGGAGGGCTGGGGAACCCCTGAAGTTGCAGGGATGGTGGTCACCGGGAGCCGGCCGTGCCCCTGCCCCGCATGCCCCCACTCCACGCTGCCTGGATACTCCCCTCTCTTCCACACCTTGCTGCTCTGCTTGTCCTGCCAGGAGCAAGCTCCCACTTAGCTGCGTGCCCCAGCATGCCCAGCTCGGGGGACATCTCTGAGGCCGGGATGGTGGGGCAGAGAGAACCTAGGAGTGCCGTCAGAAGACTCAGGGTCAACGTTGTTGCTGTTCCTGCTGACCCCCAGTTCCCTTTTCAAGGGGGCAGTGGTATCAACCAGTCAGGGTCTTGGGAGGATTGGAGCGATGCTATGGGCAGCATGTGGCCCATGCGTGGGGGAATGCTCAGATGTGGCCCTGTGGTCATTGTTCCTTTTCCTTTTGAGCCCCTGTGCAGGCCTGGGGTGGGCATCTGGCTGGGCATCCTGCCGTGGGGACTGGCCTGGGGTCTGGACCCCGCTCCGGATGACTGGACACTTGAGAGCAGGCATGCAGGGGGACTGCTGCCTGCCAGCTGTTGGTAGTCGGGGTGCTGACTGTCTGTCCTCTGTCCCAGGCCCCACGTGTGTGCTGAGCAGGAGCTGACCCTGGTGGGCCGCCGCCAGCCCTGTGTGCGGGCCTTCAGCCAAACCGTGCCCGTGTGGAAGCCGGGCTGTGGGCGGCAGGTGTGGTGTGTTGGCCACGAGCGGAGGTATGTGCTGGGGTCCCGAGGTCCCTCATGGGAGTGGGGTCTCTGCTCACACCAAAAGCAGCATTGACTGCCCAGGAGCGAGGTGGCCAGGGCGGGGGCTGTCCTGGTCTCAGGGCCACCTGCAGCCCCCTGAACCCCTCATCTGAGGTCAAGGCCTCTCACAGGCCCCTTGGGGTGAGGCTGCCACAGTGCCAATTCCCAGACTGTAGCATTCCTGCTGCGCAGGCACCCGGGCCTTGGTGGGCTGGGGGGCACTCTGCAGGGAGGAGGGGCTCTGAGGGGGATGGGGGGCCCTGTGGGGGAGGTGCAGACCCTTTGGGGAGAAGGAATACCCTTCGGAAAGGGAGTCTCTGCGGGGGAGGACCCCATGGGGTCGACTGGGGCCCTGCAGGGAGGGTGCTTGTCACTCAAGCAGGTGAGACATGGGCGCCCAGCCTGCTGAGTTCCTGGCTGGAGACGGCTGCTGCCTCACCCTGGGCCTCGTTCCCAAGCCCGTGCAAAACCTTTTATTGCTCAAGATTTTATTTCAAAATCAAATGCAGGGTGTGCCTCTGCATACCTCTCATCTTCTTATAGATGCGGGTCCTGGACTCTGCCTGGGTGCGAAGCTGGATGGTGGAGGGGGCTCAGCTGGGGCAGCTCTGGTTTGGATGAGGGAATATGGGGCTGTGTCCTCGGATGGGTGTGGTATCCAGCCTCTCGGCGAGGTCTTTGGGAAGTTGCGTGCGTGGTGTTGTCTGTGTGGGGCGTGAACCTGCTGTGTCTGACCCGGGAGCCCCAGGGCGGCTGGTTTGCCCCATGGGGGGTGTAGCTTTCATTTTGAACGTGGGTTTGCTGTACGATACATACGTGTTCATGGGAGAGAAGGTGCAGCGGAGCTCCAATGGTGGTCCTTGACCCCGAGGACCCTAGAGTGTCTGGAGAGTTTGGGTTGCGTAGGGTAGCTGGGAGGACGGGCTGCTGGAGCCAGAGTAGGAGTGCTCGAGTTCCTGGGGCGCGCAGGCTGGCCCGCGGCCGTGAAGGGCCCCCCGAATGTGCGGAAGCTGAGGTGGAGACACCTGGGCAAAAAGAAGAAAGCTCTCTCGTGCTTCCCCCAGAGGCACATGCTGCAGCCTGTCCTCCAGCCTCCACGCTCTCGAGGATGTGTGTGTGTTTACAAAACGGGACTCAGGTCCCGTCCTTTGCATCCTCCTCCGCAGCTCCTGGTGAAAGGGTACTGCTTTGGAAGCAGCTAGAAGCCCTGTGGACCCAGGACTGGCGAGTGTGGTGGTGGCTGCACTGGGGAAGCCCCCGTGGTGGCGGTCAGGTGATTCTCGTCGCCAGTCTCCAGGCTGGCCTGGGCAGGGCGGGAGTAGCATTTCCAAAGTGGCTGGGTGCCTGCAGCGTCCTGGCGGGGTATCTGGCAGGGCGAGTCCAACTGTCAGGGGGCCATGCTGCCCGGCCATGTGCGGGCAGGGCCACAGGCTCTCTGCCATGCTGCGTGCCTGGGGGTCTGTGCTCTGTGTCAGGGTCTCCTGGGAAGGCTCAGGAAGGGCCTGTGCACAAAGTGGATTCGGGGATCTTCTCCTCGCATGGCCCAGCTCGAGGGGCCTGGGAGCCTCCCTCCCCAAAACACGGTGGTCCCACTCGGGGATCGGCGGGGGCAGTTTGCTTCACTGGCGGGGCTGGGGGCAGCTGGGTGGACGGGTAGCCGTCTGGTCTGCCCGGCTCAGGGACATAGCCGAGGTACCCCTTCGCTCAAGGTGAGTGGGAGCCGTCTCGCCACCTCTGTGCCCACGGGCGGTCAGGTGGCCTGTGGGGTCTCCTGGACCCAGCACCCAGTGTTTGGGAGGACCCAGCCTCACTTCCCTTCTGGAGGGCCCTGGGCACCGTTAACGTGTCGTATTCCCTCCCATGATGCCCACGACTGAGCCCACCGAGCCGGCCGTGGGAGGTTCCCAAATGCCTCGTCCGGGGGTCCCTCCAACAGCTGTCCAGGCTGTGGCCGGCGCCGAGGATGACCTCTTGCTGACCTGCTCCTGTTCATCCTTCACCAGCCCACAGAGGCTGCGGCTTCCCTGTGAAGCTGACCCTGAGCCCCCACCCTCCCTTCCCCATCTGCCAGACCAGCGTCCAGCCCTCCTTCATCCATGTCCCCCTGCTCCTAGTGTATCAGGAGCATTTCCCCGATAAACCCGCCAGCATGCAAGGCCACCCCAGGCAGGGGGGCTGCCCAGGCTGCATCAGGGGCCTGCTGCCCTCTGGGGCTGTGGTCCACGCAAAGGAAGAAAGCGGGGAGGGAGGAGGGAGGAGGGGGGAGGTCATGGCCAGAGCACCGAGCACACACAGTACCCCTCCCCTGAGGGCCCCCTGAGAGCCCGCCATGCTGTGGCTTGGGCTCAGAGGTGGCCACAGAAGGTGGAGGGTCGGGCACCAGCCTGATAGCCACTGTTGACCGTGGACCTGCCATGAGCCAGGTCTGTGGTGGCGCCTGGGAGCCTGTGTGAACTGTTTCCTGTGGGAGCTGTGTCCTGTGTGAGGTGTGTCCCGCATGAGGTGTATCCCATGTGAGGTGTGTCCCACATGAGCTGTTTCCTGTGTGAGGTGTGTCCTGTGTGTGCTGTGTCCCCTGTGAGCTGTCCTATGTGAGCTGTCCCGTGTGAGCTGTATCCCACGTGAGCTGTATCCCATGTGAGCTGTAACTCATGTGCTATCCTGTGTGAGGTGTCCTATGTGAGCTGTCCTGTGTGAGCTGTCCCGTGTGAACTGTATGCCATGTGAGATGTCCCATGTGAGCTGTGTCCCATGTGAGCTGTGTCCCATGTGAGCTGTCCCGTGTGAGCTATCCCATGTGCGATGTCCCGTGTGAACTGTATCCCATGTGAGCTGTCCCATGTGAGCTGTCTCCCATGTGAGCTGTATCCCATGTGCCATGTCCCAGGTGAGCTGTGTCCCATGTGAGCTGTCCCGTGTGAGCTGTGTCCCATGAGCTGTCCCGTGTGAGCTGTCTCCCATGTGAGCTGTATCCCATGTGCCGTGTCCCATGTGAGTTGTGTCCCATGTGCCGTGTCCCATGTGAGCTGTGTCCCATGTGAGCTGTCCCGTGTGAGCTGTCTCCCATGTGAGCTGCAGGGGAATGAGGGGTCAGCTTTCTTGAGGGCCGTGGAGGCACAGGCTGACCAGATCTCTCCAGGGATCTCTAACTTTCGAGGACACAGGGGTGGCCGATGGGCTGGTGGGCCCCGTCTTCCGGGTGCCCGAAGGGAGCAGCACGTAGCCCCGGGAAAGGGATAAATATTTACGGTGGAAGGCCCAAACACTCTCCGCTCTGCCAAATCCTGTCCGCTGCTGCGGTCGGTTTCTGTCCAGGCAAGTGGTTTCATGTCCTGCCAAGGCGGGTTTTGCACAGCCCTCCCGAGGCGCCCTGTGCAGTGTGCACACACTCACGCTTCCGGGCAGTGGCCCTTGTTTGTCTATGGGGTCTGGGTCCCCACGGTGGCCCGAGAGCTGAGCCTCTGCACGCAAGGGTGTGTTTGTTCCCTGGAGACGGGAGCTCAGGCCCTCTGGGCATCCCAGGGGCTCAAGGGCTCTTGACCCAGCGGCTGTTGGCCGCTGTCGGTCTCTGTTCCTACAGACTGCAGTGGGAGGGGGAGGGGTTGCTGTGTCTGGAGGCTACAGGGTGGCCCCAGGGGTGTCCCCTTCCTCTCCTTGGGTGACTCCACTCTCTGTCCCTCTCCCTCCCTCCTGCCCCCACACGTCCATGTGTCCAGTCCTGTCCTTGTGGACACCTGAAGAGGAGCTGGGGTGTAGGAGCCCTGCAGTCGGGGGTGCAGCCAGAACCCAGGGCAGCGTGACCCGGCTGAGTGGGGGTGGGGTGGGGGCGGGGCAGCGTGTTCTCTGGCAGAGCACGGCACGAGGCCACTGTTGCTGGCTCCCGGATAGCCGTGCACCCCCTTGCTGGCCCCTCGTCCACGCGGGTGTGGCCCGGCCTAGGGTCATAGACCTTCTACCTGCCTCCAAGCCTCCACCTGCTCAGCTGTGAAGTGGGGACGCTTGGAGACGCAGTCTTGGGGAGGCGGTGTGGCAAGAGTGCTGGGCTCTCCATGGTCAACACTTCCCTTCTCTCTTTCTTTTCTAGAACCGTGTACTACACAAGCTACAGGCAGGTGTACACCATGGAGACCCAGACCGTGTTCAGGTGCTGCCCAGGGTGGAGCCAGCAGCCTGGTGACCGGGGCTGCCTCTCCCGTGAGTGCCCTCACGCTGTCTTGCCTGTCACTCTGCAGACACTATATCGGCCCTTGGCAGAGGCCGTGTCTAAGGGACCGGGTTCCTCCGGCTGCGGTGGGATGCAGGCCCTGCGTTTCCTCGCTCGTGCGACTGCTCCCAGCAGCATGAGCAACGTCCAGGGCCTCTCATTCAGCCACTCTGTCGCCACAGGCTGTTAGAACGAGACACTGACAGAAGGAACGGTGGATTCCCCCGGTGCTGATGCTGGCAGGAGCTGCAGAAAGAGCAAGCTTGGGCTGTGGGGGCTCTGAGCTGGAGGGTCTGGGGCTGGCTGCTGGCGCCTGAGAGCCTGGCATCAGGAAGGGGTTTGAGGGTGGCTGTGGGCCACGAGTTGGTGTCCGTGGGCTCAGGCGACTCTGAGCCTGGCTCAGGGTGGGTGTTAGGGGGTGTGACCCCTGGACCACCTGCCTGGCCATGCCCATGCCCCTGCTTTCGGGATCCTTCTGCCTGCTTTGGTCCCAGAAAGGTCTGGTGCTGGGCAGTGGGCCCTTGGCCTCTGTGGGCACGCGCGACTCCTGTCCCACCTCCCACTTGCTGGCACCCTGGGCCCAGTCTTCCCATCTACTGAGTGGAGTCAGCCGCTGCCTCCCTCAGAGAGAGAGCGGGACCCCTGAGTATCAGCACATACGAGCGGCACCACACCGCACATGACAACCCAACCCGGGGGGCACCAGCAACCTCTTTTATAGACAAAGAGGCTGAGGCCCTGAGAAGCGGGCTGGGGCTGGAAGTGACTTGTCTGATCCTAGCGGGTGGCTGTGAGTCCTCTGCTTCATAAAGGAACAGGGCTCACGGCAGTGGAGTCCAGCTGCAGCAGCTGTTTGGGAAGCTGGCCTGTGGGTGTGGGCATAGGTGGGCCTGCAGGTGGCTGTGGGGACAGGAGGCTGTGAGCACAGGTGGGTGGGTGTGGGCACGGGTGGGCCTGCAAGTGGGCATGGGCACAGGTGGGAGGCTGTGGGAACAGGGGACCGGCAGGTGAGGCTGACTGGGTAAGAGTAGTCAGCATCTCTTCCCTGGAGAGATCGGCCCAGAGGCCTGGCCTCCCCTGGAACAGTGACGTGGCATCTGGTGACGTGAGGTGAGGGATGGGGCTGGGCTGTGGGGAGTGGCTGGGGTCAGGGCTCCCCTGAGTCGGGGGCTAAGTGTGGGTGGGTCGTTCTGTGGCTGGGACGGGAACTGGACACAGCGGTCCTCATGGCCCCTGGGTCCCTCCTCACACAGAAAATGAAGGGGCCCATAAACGGGGTCCAGAGACGTCCTCATGCCAACTCCAGCGGGAAGAGGGGAAAGGAAAGGATGTGGCAATGTTTTTCCAGGAGAGGAAATGAACAATTCTCTCCAGGAAGGGAGTTGGAGGACGCAATAGAAGGAAGCTGCTCAGGGGCCTCCGGTGCAGGCAGGAGAGGCGCCGGGGCTGGGTGCCGGCCAGCTGGGCCCTCGGCGAGGTGGCCAGGCCCCGACAGCAGCCTTCTCCCTGGCGCTGTGATTGCAGTGGCTGATGGGAGACGGTCTCTGCTTCTGGCATCTGGGAAAATAAAGGGGTCTGTTGAGTGGGGGTGCAAGGCGGACATCAAAACTGAGGTCCCCCGGGTTCCTGCTCTGAGGTGGGGCTCCTCAGGCCTGCCACAGGTGGCTCCAGTAACTGGTGAACCAATAATGGGCGAGCAGAGGGAGTGGGGCCTAGGTCTGCCACTCCTGGGGTTCACGGTGGGGAGCGTGGCCTCTCACACCCAGAAAGGGACATGGGTGCACAAGTGCAGTGCAGGCTCAGAGTGGGGGGTGTGCGCACCCCTCATGGGCTGGGGGAGGGAGCCGGGGGGCAGGTGCAGGTTTGCATGGCAGCGTCCCCATGATTATTGTCTCCTCCTGCACCCCTGAGCTGGTGTCCGGTCATCCTTGGTTTCACCTGTGTCTTGGAGTAACCGTTCCAGGGTCAGGTGAGGGAAGTGCAGGGCCAAGGCCCAGCCCCACCCTGGGAGGCCAGGTTGACCTCTCCCTACTTCGGATTTGAGGCCTGAGTGCTGGCTTCTTGGGAATTTGGGGCTCAAATTGGGACAGGTCCACAGGGCCAGGGTTGTGACAGCGTTTCATCCCCAGTCTAGCTCTGTGTGAGCTCCGGGCCTATCCCACAGCTCTGCCTTCTTATGCCTGGCCTGGTGGGCCGGCAGGGGAAGGGATGCAGCGGGGGGCCAGGCCACACTGCTCACTGGGAGGTGGGGCCCCAGAAGGGCAGAAGCACTTCAAGTTCCTCAGCTTGGGGAGGGGTCTCGGCTGGGACCCTCCCCAGGGCAGCCTGAGCCTCGCGGAGCTGAGGGAAATGGGCTGGGGCCAGGCTGAGGTGGTGGGGAAATGGGGGGCCAGGCCCGGGAGGTCCAGGTTGTCACATCCGCCGGAGACACAGGACAGGGTCCCCATGTGTATCCTGAACTTGAAGCTTTGGCTTTCTTGGTTGTTTGTTTTTAAAAAATCATTTTTAGGTCAGGATTTACTGATTTATGCTTTTGGCTTTTATCTGTTTGTTTTAATGATCCAGGAAAAGCCCTGTGATCTGGCCTCTTGGGACCTTGCTTGTCCCCCAGTGTCTGGGTCACCAGTGCGTGCAGGAGACGGGGTGGGGGTTCTCACGGGTGGGAGGGGTGTGGGCACGTGTGCATTGGTTTGTTCATTCATTCATTCATTCTTGCACTCCTTCATTCGTTTGGCTTTTGCTCAGCTGCCACCAAGCCGTGGGTATTCACTGCCTGCCCGTGCGGAGCTCAGGTCTGATGAGGAGGCTGGCTGCTGGCAGATTCTGATGTGACAAGGGTGTGATGGGGAGCACAGAGCCAACTGGGGCATCGCTGTGAGGACGGGCAGGCGAGGCCAGCCAGGTGGGGCCTGGGGTGTGAGGGAGCTGGCGGGAGCCCCGGGCAGGAGGAGTGTGGGCGGCTGGGGAAGGCACCTGCACACCTGGGAGATGCAGCTTCGTGTGGGGCAGTGTCAGGGCCCTGGGGTGTGTGTGTAGGACCGAGGAGAAGGCGCAGTGCCTGGGCGAGACAATGGCAGGAAGCTCCGAACGCTGCTGGGACTTCTCCGAGACCCACTTAGCAGCACTGTGACCAGGCCGTGACCGAAGAGAAGAAGTGCTGGCTGGGCGGGGCGGTGCTGCCTGATGACCAGGGGCTTCCCCAGGATCCGCGTGGCCCCGCACACGTGCGCCCGGGGGGCAGCTGGGCTCTGACCCCTTCTGCTGTGGAGGCCCCGTCTCCCTGCTCAGTGATTCTCTGAATTCCATGTCTATCAGTGACACTCAGGTGACACATTTTGCCTGGAGCTTCCTCATGTTTCAGCTCTAGTTGCCCTGGGTCCTGGCTTCCCCTCATTGAAGGGGGGGACCCTGACTGCACAGACGTGCCAGGCCTGGAGTAGCTGTGCCGCCCAGACCCCCAGCATGCAGACCCTGAGGTGGATGCCCCCAGGAGTGAGGTGCCAGGAACACCATCTGCAGCTCTGGTCTCGAACTCTCTCCATGTTGGCTGGGCTCAGTCCATCCGAGGAGGCCACAGGATGGAGGGGCACAGCCTGAGGAGCCACACCAGCTCTGTGGGATGTGAAGAGCTCTGGGAAGGGGATTCTGTGGTCCAGGGAGCTCTGAGCAAAGCACGGTTAAGCAGGTTCTGTTTTTGCAGGACTTCTCAGAGCCTTTAATATGCTAACAGGCACTGTGGATTCCTGAGACAGACTATGTAGTGTTTTCCAAACTAATTCTTTCTTTCAAAAGAAAGGAAGGAAAAGAAGCACCAAAGTCAGAATAATAAAAGTGCCCCTGAAGCATTTGCTGGGAAGTGCTGACACGGGCCATCCACTTGACGAACATTTGTGGCGGCCCTGCGCTGTGGGTGGTGCGCGAGGGTGGCAAGGGCAGAGACTGGCTCCAGCCCTGTTCTCAGTGAACTCATGTCCTATGGCAGGCAACACTCAGGAAAGCAAGCAAGCGGTTCTGTGGCAGCAGGTGTGTGAAAAATGCTCCAGGGCGCAACGAGGCGGGAAGGGGCCCAGGGAGGGGCTGCTGGCTTGGATGGGGGTCTGGGACGACCCTCTGTCTGGGGCATGGATGGTCCTTGTGACGTGAGCAGTGGGCCTTGCTCATATGGGCCTTGAATAAACTCGCATTTACTCTCTCACGGTTCCGGAGGCCAGACATCTGAAGTCGAGGCCTCGGCAGGACTGCGAGCGTCTGGGAGCCCTGGGGGAGGAGCCCCTGCATCTTCCGGCTCCTGGCGGCTGCTGGCGGTCCTCGGTGTTCCTGGGCTTGTGGCTGCGTCACCCCAGTCTCTGCTCTGTCTTCACGTGGCCGCCGTCTCCCTGTGTGTCTGTGTCCTTTTCTCTCTCATAAGGACTTCATTGGATTTGGGGCTGATCCCCATGCAGTGTGAACTCAGTCCTTACCTTAGTCACACCTGCAAAGACCCTATTTCCACACAAGTCACTTTCTGAGGTCCTGGGTGGACATGAATCTTTGGGGGACATGATTCAACCCATCGCAAGGGGGCAGGTCCTGGAGCTCTTGTAAGGATGGGAAGCCGGTGCAGGGTTTGAGCAGAGGGGGGACACGGTCTGCTGTGCAGGGCAGAGGCCAGAGCAGGATGGCCAGGGGCTCACGATGGCCCAGGGGAGAGGTGGCGGACTCGGCCCAGGGTGGTCAGGGCGTGGGGGTGAGAAGTGGCGGGATTCTGGATTTGTGGATGGAGTGGGCGCTGGGTCTGGGAGTCTCTGCCCTGGCTGTGCCTCCGAGAAGTCTGGGGTCCCAGGACCGTGGAGGCCTCCAGACCCCCTGTGTGTGCCCTGGGTGGCTGGGGCGGCCTGGCCCATGACTCTGGAGCAGACCCTCAGAGGTCACTGCACCCTGGGAGGACACTGAGTGTGGTGACCCAGAGTTTTCTCCACAGGCTGTCCCTGCCCCTCACTGACTCCTGCTTTCCTGCTGCCCGGGGGATGCCAGCCCGTCTGGGGGATTGACATGGTCTGTTGCTGCAGGAACCCAGGAGGGGCTGTGCCATTGCCCCCTGCCCAAGTGGGCTTGGCCGAGGGGATGGGAGCCCAGACCGCTGGATGCAGCCCTGGGTCTGGGTGCTAACGCGCCTTTGGCCTTGGTACTTATGGTCAGGGGCCCCTGGGGCAGGGCCTGGGCTTGGTGCGCCTGTGTCCAGCGTCCGCTGCTGGTAGGTGAGCCATGCCGGTCTCTCTTCCCTCCTCTGTGATCCTGTGGCTCTGGGCTGCTGGTTGGAGTGGCAGGAAGGCCGCCGTGAGACCCCAGGGAGGGCCGCCCTCTGCTTTCCTGCCTCTGCCGTTCGCTTTTCCTTTTCCGTTCTGGACACCCGTCAGCCCCACGCCCAGCGTGGGAATTTGCAGGGCCGGCATCTCGGCTCTCCCGTCCTCGGTGTGGACACAAATGCCCACGCAGTTGCCGGGGGTGGGGCATGTTGTTCTGCTGAGCCCTGACCCCCCGGGTCTCTCCAAGCTGTGGAGTCACATGCAGACTAGCATGGCCTGGTGCCCACGTTTGCACACCCATGCCGCTCCTGCATGGGACCTGCTGTCCACCCAGACAAGCTTCCACACTCACAGCCTCACACATATGTGTCCACACACATGCACATGTGCCTGGGTCCATTCAAACACACATGCTCACACTCACATATGCTCGCTCACACGTGTTCAATCACGCATGTGCACACATGCACTTGCATGCATGTGCTCATGCTCACACACCTGTGCACGTAGGTTCATGTTCATTCACACGTGTGTATGTTCTCACACTTGCACAAGTGTGTCCATACCCACATATGTGCGCTCGCTCATATGTGTGCTCATACTCACAGTCACAGTCCCGCTACAGGGCACGTGGAGCCCATGTGGAGGCTTTGGAGTCCTCAGGACGCCTGGTGGGGGGCAGGGGCGGGGCGGTGGCCGACAGCCTGCCCACTGAGCCCCGGCCTCCGGCTGAGACCCACGTGGAGCTCTGTGTCGTTGCTATCTCAGACACAGTCCTGGGACTTACTTCATGACCTTAGCAGAGGGTGGGGGAGTTTCACTCATCGATTTGGCCAGGAGTTACTGATGGTCAGTTGGGTTCTGGTCCCTTAGGTGGCCCTGCTGATTCACCGTGACAGGACCCCGAGCCTCTCCCGGGGGCTCTGGTGTAGTGGGGAGCACAGGTGATGAGACACAGAGATGCCACTACCACCTGGAGCAATCCTAGTGCCAGGTGGAGCTGGCAGTCCAGGTCTAGCCCTTCTGGAAGGTTTCAGGTGCATGGCTCCTGGCCTGCCGACCACCTTTGGGGGCTGGCATGGTGGGGGTCAGGGAGGAGAGGGAGTAGGCAGAGATATGCTGCCCTGCTCCCGTCTGCTCTCAGGGGCTCACAGCCTGGGATGGATGCTGGCCTGGAGTGGGCAGTGGGCTTCTGTCGTCATCATCAGGTCCCCTTGCTCTGCCACCTCTCTTATTGACAGGACACGATCTCCCAAACCCATGTGGCCAGCTTGTGTCCCAGACTTGCTGCCATGCAGCAGCTTTGGGAGCTGGGCCTGACTCTGGGCAGAGAGAGTCTGTCCACCCACCTGTCTCCCGGGACCCACCTGTGTGGTGGGCGCTGGTGTCGGCACATGGCACAGGGGGCTGGCCTGGAGGCCTTGGCCCTTCTCTGGGAGCTTGGAGCCTCAGTATCCAGCGTGGAGCTGAACTGACTCCCTCCCTGTGGCAAGGGTCTGGGTTGGGGGAGGTTGAGGTCGGGACATGTGGTTGGGGCTCCTAGCCCCCAGCCAGCGTTGAGTCGTGGGCCAGCAGGTTTGGGTGGCAGGAACAGGGACAGAGGGACAAGGCAGGAGGGGCTCACGGCCTCGAGGGGCCTTGGGTTCCCAAGGAAGTGGCCTCCCTTCCTTAGCCACTCCTGGCCGTGAGGTGGGCACTGCACTTCCCACGCCCACCTGCTCACAGGCAGCTCTTATCAGTGGCTTGGGCGAGGCTTAGGAAACGCTGCCCAGCACCCTCAGCCATGAGATGAGAACCACGCCTGAGCCGCAGCGCTGAGTCCTCGTGGGCTCTTGTGCTGAACCAGCCTGCTCTGCGGGGTCTCTGGGCCACCGTGGTGGAGGTGCCAGGGGATGCAGGCGACTGCTCACTCTCAGGGCTGGCTTTGAGAAGGCCCCACGTTTCTTCCCTGTGCACATTTGGCAACCTCGGCCCTGTGTTCACAGCCTGTGGCGGGTGGGTGGCTTAGCAGACTGGGAGAAACTGGTCAGCCTGGATCACACCTGCCCGCCTGGGCTCGCTCCAACTTTCCACCAGATGGCTGCTCGGGGGAGAGAAGAGAGGGAACCGGCGGCCCGGCCGGGCAGCAGTTCCAGGGAAGTGGCCCGGGGTCCAAACTAGCAAAAGCCAAGCCCTTGGAGAGGAGGGGGTTTCCATAGTCAGCCCGTCCTGGACGGGGCATTGTGCTGGGCGCTGCTCCAGCCACTCGTAGCGGGTTCATTGGAGGTCCAGCCATGCAGATGTTTCTGGCCTTTCTCCGTAACAGACAGTGGCTGTTAAGATGCCGCAGAAAATGTCTAGACGTGCTGCCCTCGCCCTGCCACCGTGCTCCCCAAAGCTGCCGTCCTGCACCCGGGCCCGGCCAAGAGCACCCTCGGGTCTGGACACCCCTCAGGGCCCTCCAAGCCATTGATTCTAGGAATGTGGGCAGACCCGCCCAGCCTCACCCCAAAGCTGGGACGGTTGGGTGATGGTCACCATCCCCGTGCCTCCGGCTCTCAGTCTGTACACTTGGGAGAGATGTTCTGCATCGTGGGCAGGGAGACCCGTGCAGCCCTGGAAGTGGGCTCTGCAGATGGGGTGTGCTTCTCCAGGTTCAGGTGATCGTTGGAGGTGACAGGGACAGTGCAAAGGGTCGTTGAGAATACCGAGTTTGATGTGTGCAAATGGCCTGTAAGGGAGCGTAGCCCAAGTTTCTAACCAACTGATAAGTGTCAGAACTGGAACTTGAACACATGTCTACAAACCCAAGCGCCCTCGCCCTGCTGAAGCCTCTGGGGCGGTGGGGAGCCAGTCAGGGTTTGGGGTGGCAGTTACTGGGGGCCTTCTTCAGCTGTGAGCGTCTCGCCCTAGCTCAGGCCTGCCCTCCGCCTGCACGTGGCCACCGTGGCCCCGGGTCACCTGCACCTGAACTTGCATTTCTCACACTTGTGGGTTCGGATGGTTCCTTCCGGGGCCCAAGGGCCTGTGAGTGCCGTCTCGGCCAAGCTGACAGCCACAAGGGACAGTCCCCAAGCAGAACTCCTGCCTTGGCCCTGGCACACAGCAGGTGCTTGTAAGATTCATTGTTTTTTTTAAATTAACTAATAGTAAGTATAAAACCAATTCGTTACTTAGAAACCTCTACATTGTTTAGTGAAGCCCCGTGGCCCCCGTTGGACAGCATGTGGTGAGTTTGACAGTTTGTGAGTTTTACAGTCTGGTCTCCAGGAGTCCCCTGGTCTTCCTGCTGTCCGCCCCTCTCTCTTCATTACACGGTGCCAGCCCTCTGCCTTGGAGGAGACCCAACGCTCTCTAGAGCCGTGGGCGGATGCCCCTGAGCTCCGTTTCCTCAGAGCGAGCTCTTCCGCCTTCTGACTGTGGGTCTCTCTCCTCGCCTGTTGGGGGCTTCTTTTAGGGGCTTGTCCTTGTGGCGGAGACAACGTGCCACCGCCGTCTGGTCTGTGCTGTGCCCTGGAGAGAGACACCACCGTTGTTTGCTGGTTTTAGTGATAGGGGAAGGGGTGGGCTCTGCTGCTGACCGCTGCCCTGGGGTCCCTGACCACTGCCACATCCTTCTGACACGAGAGGCAGATCCCCGTGGTGCTGCCAGGCCTGAGGGGTGGGGTCCTGCAGGGCTGGACCCCTGGGTGCCCTGCGGGGGGCCCTGTCTCTTTGTGGCGGTGCTCTGTCCTGCCCCGAGCTCCACTCCTGCCACGTGTGGAACGTGCCCAGCACCACTCCGTGCCACCCCTGGCCCTGGTCCCGGGCTCTGTCTGTGGTGTCCTTGTCTTTCCAGCATCCCACGAGCCTCGGAGCCACCAGGAGCACCCCTTCTGGGTTTGGGGCATAGCTTTGTGCATCTCTGTTGTGAAACCTTTTCTTTTTTCCCATCTCTGGCTGTGCTGCCGTTTGCATCCCTCTGTCTTGAATCCTGAGCTCCTGTCCTTCCCCCTAAGGCTTCTCGACAAATACCTTGCCCACTTCCAGCTCTGCCTGCCATTAGTTGTCTTGTTCGTTTGCTCATTCATTCATTCATTCATTCAAAAAAACTTATCAAGCACCTTCCAGGTGTCGGTGGCGCGAGGAGCACGACGGTGAGCAAGGTGGAGTTGGTGCCTGCCCTCGGGGAGCCATGGCCAGGGAGATAAGCTGTCGCCCCGGTTAACTGCTTGGGTGCGGTGGAGAGGCCCTATGGTGGGAGACTGCAGGGTACCACAGTGCTGATTTGGGGATTAGGAAGACTCCCTGAGGAAGCGACTTCTCGGGAAGAGAGAAGATATCCAGGCAGACAGCAGCCGAGAGCTGGGCAGGGTCTGACGGGCGGTCAGGGGGCTTTGTGCCAAGTCAGTGGGAAGCCACCAAAGGGTTTTCCACCATTGCCATTGTCCGATTCCTGTTGTAAAATATCTTGAGGGCTGCGGGTAGAGAAAGTGGGTAAACAGGAGCAAAAGCCAGGGCCAGCTACAAGGCATCTGTGGGGAGCGATGTGGCGGCTCTGACCGGTGTGGAGATGGAGGGAGATGGTGTGCTCGAGGTACAGCGGGGGTAGAACCCATTGGCCTGACTGTGCGCTGGACACGGTGTGAGCTGTCGAGTGCCCGTGAGGGTGGCTCCTGGGCATCTGGCCCGAGCCTCTGGGTGATGGTGACACTGTTTACATTGACTGCGTGCTCAGAAATGACAAAGCCGTCTCTCTGTAGACACTGGTCCAATGGGCTCGTCCCGGGTCTGTCCAGCGATCTCATAGCTGTGTCAGCCTAGGGTGGCGATGGATGAGGGATGTCTGTCTGGGACACAGGACAGACAAGGGGTCCCCTGGCCCATGTGCTTGTCGCTGCCCGCTCCAGGGGAGGGATTTGGCTCGATTTACCTCGAGAGATGGGGTTTTCAGCCCAGACCACCGGGGATGTTGCATGGGGACAGTAGGAGTCGAGGTCTTGATAGGGCTTTTCAGAGCTCGTTTCCTTTCCTCTGTTTAGGATTAGTCTGGGGGGTGGTGGAGCAGGGTGTGGGATGAGGGGCAAGTGACCACTGTGGGCACAGGTTCCAGAGAGGGCACCTGACATCCGGGAGGGCCGGGCCAGCCTGGGGGATGGAGGAGCCACAGGCTTCAGGCAGAGCGCCCGCCCAGGGGAGCAGGAACAGGCTGCCGGGGCTGCTTTCTCCTGAGCTCTGAAACCAAAATAAGAAGCGGACGCAAGGCAGAGCGCTGGCAGCTGGGGCCCCAGGCTGGTCCTTAACGTGGGCAGGACCTGAGAGGGCCCTGGGGGTCACAGTCCAGGGGGTGGGCTTCCAGGCTGGGTGCCTTCTCCCCACCCCAGGCGTGGCCCGTCTTGGCGGTTTGGGGCTGGAGGTCTCCGGGACAATGAAGTCCTTCTTAAGATGTGAAAAATAAACACAGCTGGCCTCTCTCCCTCAAGAGAAGTGCAGGGGTCAATAGGTTTCAGACCCTCAGCACTTGGGATACTGATGCTGCATGAGTGTGGTCTCCAGGATCACTATGTGCTTCCTCACCACCCCTCTGTGGCACCCACTTTGTCCCCCAGCCCCCACTCCCACCCCATTTCGCTCATATCCTCCAGCTGCAGGTGTGGGCAGGCAGGAGGAAGCCAGTGGGGCCTGCGTTTGCCGGGCATGAATAAGCGCCAGCTGGTACCTCTGCAGGGTGGCCTGAGGGGGGAATCCCTCCAAGACTGGGGTTATGGGACGTAGAGGAGGAAGATGCATCCTGAACAGGACCTGTTTCTCCCTGGGCTGGGCCGGGTCCTCCTGACCCCAGATGCTAAGTGGGAGAGTCCTGGGACCTGGTCCCTCCTCACTGGCTGTGTGACCAGGGGCCACGTGCAGCATGTCTCTGAGCCTCGGTTTCCTCATCAGGCACAGCACCTGGTCCAGAGCGCTGCTTGGACTCATGTGCCTGGCCAGCATCCCTCCCCCAGGGGCTGTCTGGAGCTCCTCTCCCTGCTCCTGCTGGCAATGCCATCAGTGACATTTAAGCTCGCTGAACCCACAAGTTGCACCAGGCTCGGGAGCTCTGGGGGAGCAGGTCACTGTTCAGAGTGTCCCCTCACCCAGTGAGCACCCCTGAAGCCTCTGGACTCAGGCCTGGGTCGTTGGGGTCACGGGGGTGAGGGTACAGCCCACCTGCCTGGCCTGGCCCTCCTGCACGTGGGGGTGTGAGGATGGTGGCTGCAGGGCCGAGAAAATTGGTGCGGAAGCCCCCCCAGGAGGTACTTGGTCTAGCCGGAGTTGGGGTACTTGCTGTGATGGGGGGCAGTGGGCAGTTTGGGACTGTCAGGCCGCAGGGGAGCTGCCTGCCAAGCCTCAAGGACCTGTCCTTCCCCACCTGGAGCCCCCGACCTGGGCCAGCTGCAGCCTCCTCCACCCACACTAGTGGCCTCCTGCTGGGAGGGTGGGGCTCATTAGCATGGGTGGGCGGCCTCTGTGGGCCCAGAGGGCTGGGGCGGGGAGGTCTGGGAGCAGGCGGTGTCCTCTGGAGAGTGGAGGAGGCAGCTCTTCCCAGCCCTGACCTCCAGCCCAGGATCCCCCCTCCTCCCCTCCCCAGGGCCTGCTGGCTTGGGCTGGCATTACCCCTCCTTGGGGTGGGACCAGCCTGAGAGTTTCCACCATCAGGGTCTTGCAGGGGCTGGAGAGGGTCCTTAGCCAAGCTCTCAGCCCCACTTTCAGCCATGGCCTGTTCCCCTGCACCCCGCGCTCCCCACCCTCTTCCCACAGGCCCCACCCCCCACTCCGTCCTTGCCTCCAGAAAATACCCTGGAAATCTCACATCCAATTGAAATGAGTTGGGGTGTTCAGGTTCCAGTGGGGGTGGGGCAGTGTGTGGCCCAGGACAGCAGAGCTGGGGCAGTGACCTGAGGGAGGTTGGGGCTGCCTGCCAGGGTTGGGGGCTCAGCCCTCAAAGTGCATTCAAGGTGCAGTGGGGGGAGGGGCTTTCCTCTCTGTGTTGAGGGTCTGGGTCCCATCCAGGCCCAAGACCTCGGCTTATGGGGAGATTAACCCAGTGGGTGGGGGTGGGGAGGTCCCCAGGGACTTCGTGTCCTGGCCAGGCTCTGCACCTCCTCATGTGCCTTTTCTCCTCTCTCCACAGCCAAATGCAGCGCTGGCCTCTGTTTTAACGGTGGCCGCTGTGTGCCTGGCTCAGCCCAGCTGTGCCACTGTCCCCAAGGCTTCCAGGGCCCCCGCTGCCAGTATGGTGAGTGGAGCCCCCTCCAGGCACTGAGGCTCTGGCTGTGGGCAGAGGGGTGGGGGGCACAGCTGTGCAGGGGCAGTCCCTGCATGGACGGGCATTCTCAATCCCCTCACCCTGCTCCCTGCAGCCCATCTGAGGTGGTTGGGAGGAGGGAGTGGCCCTGAGTTCCCTTTCCTAGGCAGATGCCTCTGTACCCCATAATCTGAGCGACCACCATCCAATCCTGCCTCTGTGGATGGGGACAGTAGGCGCAGAGACAGCAGGGTCCAACCGGGGTCGCTGGGCAGGCCGGGAAGCAGCCGGTCCCATGGGTCTCTGAGCTGTACTCCTGCTTGCTGGAGGCTCTCATGTCCTTAATGTTGAAAGGTGGGGGACATCCGGGGTCCCACCTGGGGCGATTGGTTGCATAAACCTTGGTGCATCTGTAAACTGGAAGCCTGACACATGGTAAAAATCAAGCCCTGTACATGCCGTCCTGCGGGGAGATGTTGATGATTCCGCGGGTGGCGGGTGGGGACAGGCTCAGAGCAGGCGCGTGGGCTCAAAGAATTTTTGGAAAGAAAGGTGCATGCAAATGCATGAAAATTGTCACAAGAACCCCTGCAGTCCTGCATCCTCATTTCCGTGAGTGGTGGGTTGGGGTGGCATGAGAGCTCCTCACGGCTTTGTTCAGAGTCCCTTCGTTGTACACGGAGCCCGCAGGGCCCTGCTGGGACAGGGCGCAGAGCCGCGGCCACCCTTGAAATGAAATACTCCCAGATGGTTTCTGGCGCCTTAGACTTGCTGCTGGTGAGCAGCTGGGGCTTCTTCCCGGTGGATGCCGGGCTTACATCCTGGGAGCGCGCTGCCACGCTCCCTGATGCCCAGAGGGTGACCAGAAGGAAATCAGGAAATCAGGCAATAGGGGGTCCCCTGTTTGTAGAGGGGACCCCTGCCCTCTCGCTGTTCCCTGTGCGAGCACACGTGGTGCCCCCCACCCCCCCAGCGCTGGGCTGAGGGCAAGGGTCCTGGGGAGGTTCTGGGCCCCAGAGTTCTGAGATGGGTGCTCATAGTCAGGGGTGCCGGCAGTTGTTGGAAAGGCTGGCTGTTGGGGTGACTCTGATTGCTTACCGAATGTCCTCTGTTAGCTGGAAGGTTCTTTGAAGAGCCAGCTCTGCAAGCCGACTGCTTCCTGGGCTCTGGGCGGCTGGGAGGTCTGCTGCCCGGGCCATGCAGTGAGGCCACTGTGGTGCTCAGATGAAAGGGCCCCTCCAGGGGCTGGGCATCCCTGCCCTGAGCCCTGTGCCGCCCTGGCTCCAACTCTCCTTGTGGTTTCAGACCCGGAGCTCCTCTGTGGGCTGACCAGAGGTGACCCCACCGCACTCCCAGGCAGGCTGGGGTCCAGGCCAGGATAGAGGGGCCCAGCTGTCATGCCTCGCCTCTTCTCGCCTCTGTAATTATGACCCCAGGTGGGTGTGCAGAAATGCTTCAAGGACATTCCGTCTCATTCCTCTAACCTTTGAGAAGTGCACACGGCTTGCCTTCAGTTTCGTTGGGAGTATCACGGCTGTGTGGGTGGGGTGGGAGGGTAGTCCAGGCTTGAGCTGCCTTTGGGAAGGTGCTGGGATGGCTTGTGACTTGACCGTCAGCAGCAACAGACCCTGCTGTGGTCCCTGCTCCCCTGCGTGGGGAGGTAGGGAGGCTGTGACTCTGCAGTGTGGCCTGTCCTGGGTCACGTCATCTGGGAAGCAGCCAGGGAAATCTGCCCTTGCCCATCAGGGCCGGTCTTCCTCTAGTCCCCTCCCGCTCTGCCCAGCTTTCTGTCGACCATCAACTCCCCTCACCGCACCTTCTAGCCTGCTGCTCTGTCCAGGCGCCCGACTGAGCCTCACGGGCCGGCACCCTCTCCCACGGGAACCTGGCCCTTAGCCTCCTAGGTACCAGAGGGTGTAAGGGCTTGCAGGGGTGTAGTGTGGAGGGAGCTAGGCATCCAGCAGGGGAGGGGGCTCAGGCATCCAACAGGGAGCTCGGCATCTGGGGGGTGACTCTGTGTCCAGTGGGAGGGGGCCTGTCTCGCCCAGTCCTGGGGCCCCAGGATGGCCCCTGCTGAGTGGGCTCAGATCCACACTTGGGTACTCCAGGTGGTGTGGGGGCTGCGCTTATGTGCTCTGTGCCCACCAGCCTCTTGTAACTTTGGCTTCGGGCTTGGCTTTGCCTCCAAAGCAGCCCCGGCTCTCCTTGCTCACCATGGGGATGGCCTCTTGGGGCGGGAGGAGGGCCGGGAAGCTGATGCTCTGCCTGCATCACCTCGTTGCATCCTCACTTCGTCGTCTTGTGGAAGAGGAAACTAGCGCCAGGGAGGCCCGGCAGTTGCTGCCCGCTCAGCAGAGCTGGGGCTGGAAGCTCGGTCTCTCCCAGTGAGCACTTGGAACCTTCTGGCCACGTGCTGTCTGGGTACAGTGTCTGGCCTTGGTCAGGGTGGAGCCCAGTTGAGATCTGCTTCGGGGGAGAGAGAGATAGATCCCCAGGTCCCCACCCTGCGTTGACTCCCAGGCAGGGCAGGCAGGAGCATCTGCACCCGGAGAATTGGGCATGTGACCACCCTCAGCCCTGCAGGGTTGGGGCTTCCTGGGAGAGTGGCTGCTCGGGGAGCAGATGTGACCTTCAGGGAGCAGTAGATACATCTGGAGAGTGGCTGCCTGGCCTCTTCCTGGGGCACTCTCTCCTGGAAGAAAGGCTGAGTGTGCAGAGCTGGATATGCAGAGCTGAGTGTGCAAGCAGAGTGTGCAGGGCTGGATATGCAGAGCTTGGTGTGCAGGGCTGAGTGTGCAGGGCTGGGTATACAGAGCTGGGCATGCAAGCTGGATGTGAGGGCTGGGTGTGCAGACATAGGTGTGCAGGGCTGGGCATGAGGGCTAATTGTGCAAGGCTAAGTGTGCAGGGCTGGTATGCAGGACTGGGTGTGCAGGACTGGTGTGCAAGGCCAGGCGTGAGGGCAGTCCCGCCTGCAGGGGCAGTCCCTGTCCTGCTCACGCCCGAAGCTCTCCAGCACCTTCCTGTCCCTCCTCCACCTGGTTTGGACACCGAAGACCTGAGCTCCAGCACAGTTGGGAATATTTAACTAACTCCCCAATTGTGATTGATTCCAGTTTTGAAAATAGAAGCCATATTTTTTGGTTCCCTCAAATTCTTTTGTTTGAACAAGAGTCAGGGAGGGAGAAAGGGACCCTGCAGGGCTGACTGTGGAGAGCAGAGGGGGGTACCCCTCAGAAGAGCCCCTCCCTCTGCACGCTTGGCCCCCCCGCCCACGGTGGCTCAGCTTGGACCCACCTCGCGCCTCCCACCTCGCCTGGAAGGCTTTCTGCGGAAGCAGCAGGAGCACAAAGGGGGCCTGTGCCAGCCGGGCTGAGGTGGGGGTGGGGGCTGGCCTGGGGCCCTCGGTACAGTCAAGGCCTGGGCGCCGTTTGTCCAGGGCGGGCTTCCGTGCCATCCAGATGTGCCTGTGGGACCAGGATAATGTACTGGACCCCAGTTCCCCCTTCTGTTAGGGGTATAAACTAGCAGGTCCGTACAGGTCACAGGTGTCAACGCAGGTGAGGCACGGAGCGCCCTGGTGGGGAAGGACCACAGGATGGTGGTGACGTTTTCTCCCCAGTGGCCTCGTCTGTTGGACTCATGTGAGGGTGTGAGGAGTGGATGACAGGGTGGCCAGGATTGGCCCTTGTTCTTGGGCTAACTGTGCACACAGCATGCCTGAGCTTCCGTGAGGTGTGGCTCCCACGTGGCCTCTCCCTTGGGGTGGCCTGGGATTGGGACACCCTGCAGGACTGCTGCTCAGTGGAGCAGGGAGGTGGACCCTGGGGAGCCCCTGATCCTTATTGGACTCTGGGGGTCCTGCTGGAGCATCATTTCCATCAGACCGACCAGGAACGGTTCTCACCAGCCAAGAATAGGCTTCATCCTCCCTTTACACCCAGATCACACTGCGTGTGCTGCCAGACGGAGCGCGGGAGGACGCCCCCAGCCATGTCTGCTGGTGACGTGTGCTCTGCCTGGCCCCTGGGGTTGAATCTTTAAGGAAAAACAGGCAAGAAAAATGAGTGCTTAGGAACACTAACTGCTTAATATGGCTTTCTTTGTGCAATAAATCGTGACAGAATGACCACTAGTCATTTCTCATGGCCTAGGGGACAAGAGCAGTCCCTGAGAACTGAGGCCTGGGTCACTTCCAGTACCTCCTTAGTCTAAGAAGCTTTGCCTCTGGGTCTCCTCTGGGCCTCAGTTTCCTTACCTGTAAAACGGGCGTGTTGGATGGGTCTCTGAGGCAGTTCTGGGAAGGCTCCTTGGTCCAGCAGAGGACCAGGCGTCAGTGCTGCCCAGCAGAGGTCTGGTGGTCCCGAGGGCTTCCTGGAGGAGGTGGGCCTGTGGGCCATGGAAGGTTCGGGGAGGTTCAGGTGAGTCAGGGTGGGCTTTCCAGAGGGGAGAAAGGCAGGGGCACAGGAGCAGAGAGGAGGGAGTAAAGCAGTTTGGCCCGGAGGGGCTGCGGGGGACCGCAGGAGAAGGTTCAGCCTGGAATCCGAGGATCCGAAGCTTCCCTCTCTGAGCCCGTTGGAAAGATCTGGAACCACGAGGGCTGGCCTGGGGCTGGCCTGGCAGGTGCCCCTGGGGACCTGCTGTGGCCTGCACCTGCACCTCCTCCCCAGCCCAGCAGGGAGAGATGTCAGTGGTCCCCCCTGGAGCCTCCACACCCAGGCTCCCTCGGGTGCCTGCCTTTGGAAGGAGCCTCAGTTTCCCCACCTGAGCAGGAAGCTGGCAGATGGGGGTCCCTGGGAGTGGGCTGGAGGTGGCTGTGGGAGCCCTGGTGGCTACACCAGGAAGCAGAGCAGGGTGGGGGCGTGGGGGCAGGAGGCAGGCCGGGCGGGTCCTGAGCCCCCAGCCTTGGCTCAAGGGCGACTCTGTTTCTAAATTGGGATAATTGATTAATGGAGAGGAAGCGGCCCTTCCAGGCCACCCTTCAGTGCTGCCCACTGTGTCTGAGGGTGGGAGTCTGACCGCTGGCCCCATGGGGCTGCTCTTGGCCACCCGCCGTGACCAGGCCTGGGAGCTGCTGTGCTCCTGGAGTCTGGCCCTCGGTGAGGGGTGGGAATGGAGGGGCTGGCCAGCCCATCCCACCCACGGGGGAGGCTCCGGGAAGGCCGGGGCTCTGGGGCACGGACGTTTCCTTCCATAGCCTCCCTCCATCTTGTCTGCACTGAGGGCACCATCCTGGTGGGTGCTGGAGCTGAACGGGCCAGCTGAGGCCACGTCCCAGCACCCCTGCAGTCCTGCCACCTGCCACGGGGTCACTGTTCTGAGGCCTGCAGCCCCAATGCCCCTAACCTAGCCTGATTCCCTCAGGAGGCAGCTCAACTCCGTCCTGTGGGTGTGGTCTGGGGTTAACCTGTCCTGACCTGCCTCTGACCTGCATCCTTGGCTGTGGTCCCAGGCTCCCCGTGCCGTTCTTGGCATCAGCCTCTGGGCCTGGCCAAGCAGAAGGTTTTCGCTTTCCCCTTTAGGGCTGGAGTGTCTCAGCCACCTTAGCGTGGTGGCCGGGCCATTTGAGGGCCATGCTGGCTGTCAGCACGAGGTCAGCTGGCTTCCGACCTCAGGGATTGGAGTGCGTCCTTCCTGAGCACCTGACCCCGTTCACCCAGGTGGGGACGCGCCTCCTCACTGTGGCCCCCAGCCTGAACTGCCCTCAGGGTCCAGCCTTTGAGGCACTTGGTGCAGTTTCTGGGTAATGGGAAACCCCGTGACCCAGCAGCTTGCTGTGCGTGGCTCTCCTCTCCCCGCGGTGGCCCCTTGCCCCGCTCTGCTCTGCTCTGCTCCCCGCCAGAGTGGACAGAGTGGCTGTAGCCTTTGGCTTCTCCCCACACGCCCCATTTGGCTGCCCTCAGCCCCTCCTTTGGGGACAGTTCTCGGAACCTCCAGCGAGCTCTGCTTCCCTGTGGGAGCTGGTGCTGGGCGTCTGCCTGGTGGCTCTTGCTGCCTGTGGGTTGAGTGGAGGGTGTGGGTGGCTTTGACTATGCCCTCTGGCCTTGGTCCCTCCTGGCGTGACAGTCGGCTGGGACAGGAGTGGCTGCTCCAGGTCCTTCCTGCACTCAGGCTGGGTCCCTGCAGGGCAGCGCGTCTGCAGGCAGGCTGCTCCAGGACAGCCTGGGGACGGCCCGCACTCAGAGTCCCCGCCCGTCTCTCAAAGCGGCTGACTCTGGGAAGGGCATTCATGTTCCCCCAGTGAGTCGGCTAATTACCAGGTTCGTCCCACTCCACAACACCCACAAAGGCGCCTCTGTCTGTTGGGAGGACTGTGTCTTTCCAGGCTGGCTCCCTGCACAATGGGCCTCTCCCAGGGCTGGCTTCTGAGATGGGGTGGGCTTCTAATGACATAATTACGACAGGAGAAACTAAGAGACAGATCCTCTAGGGCATGGGGGGGTCTGTGAGCTCACCCCACCTGCCCCCACGCCTCCCTGGGACTGCCCCAGGCTAGAGGCCCCACCTGGCCCTCCCGGTGGTCTCCTGAAAGGACCCTGCCAATTTGCCTTCCCCTGCTTTGGCCACACTGTGTGCCCCTGCCCTCCCAGGAAGCTGCCCCAGACTCTCCCGGTGAAATGCTCTTCTCTGGACCACAGGGGCATCCTGGCGTGTGCCCGGGGGCTGGGTGCTTGTCCCGTTTTACAGATGGGGCCACTGAGCCTGTCAGTCCCTGATTTGTGAGGTCAGTGATGGGCTCACTGGTGGCAGACAGCCCCTTGACCCACAGGGTGGGGCTGGATGCTCCTGGAGGCCCCTGCTGGGGTGGGGGAGCCTGGATGGATTCTAGAGGACCCGTGCAGCCCGAGTACCTGGTGTGGGTCCCCAGATCATCACTGCCTCGGATCTGACAAAGTGTGGGTACAGGAGCTCCCCCAGGTGTGTTTGGGCCGAGGGGACCTTCTCCAGGCAGCCCACTGGGCCAAGTGGAGCCAGACAGCTGCCCACTCACCAATCAGCTGCAGTGCCTCATTTTACAGCCCCCGGCTGGCCACGGTTGATGGCTTGGCACTTCCTATTCTGGGCAGAGGAATAGCTGGGCCAAGCCGAGTGGGGTGGCAGTGATGGCTGAGGCCGCCTGGTCCCTGGCCCTTGGAGACCTGCACTGCACAGAGGTGCTCTTGCATGCCCTCCTCCACCCTCTGGTCCTTGAGACCCTTGCTGGCTCAGGCTTTCTTCACCAGTGGAGAGGAGCAGAGGGCAGAGCCCCAGCCCAGGAGGCTCGATAAGTTGAGTGTCTGCCCTGGGTGCTCATGGCCCTGCAGTGGGGCGAGGTGGGGAATTCCACACCAGGAGGGCTGAAGGATAGGCAGCTGGGTCGGGGCATGGGGGCAGCAGAGGTGGCTGGAGAGGGCCAGGGAGGGCAGTGCAGTGTGTAGGGGTCCCTGCACTTGGAAGAGACCCTCACAGTGCACGCCACTGGCCCTGCCCTTGAGACACTGTGTTTGTAGAAGGGAACTCACATAGGGAGCTGGAGCCACCTGAGCCGCCTGAGCCCTCCAACCTTCTTCCCCCCATCTGGGTGGACCCACCAGCCTGCTTCCAAAGGGGCTGCCTCCTGGGGACCCCCTGGGGTATCCAGGACCACTGCCCAGGGCCCCACTGTGTTGGGCCCCTTCTCATAACCCCAGGAATCTGCCCCCACCATGGGAGCTTCCGTGGCAGGGCTCACCTCTCACCCCTGCGCCCTGGCGGGATGAGCACATTAATGAGTCAATAAAATGCAGCCAGCTGCAGAGCCTGCTGGGTCTAAATTCCTGAAGACTTGCTGCCTGGGGCGGTCCTGCTGTCAGGAACCCGCTTGGGGGCTGGGTCAGCCTCCTCAGCACTTGGGGTCCCTGTCTCCTGCTGGCAGTGCCCTGAGACCTTGTGGAGGGAGGGCTGGGGTGGCAGGCAGACAGCTCTGGGTGAGCCCCAGGGCCCTGGCTGCTTTCTGGGCCCCTGAACGGGCGTCTCAGTCTTGTGTCCACTCCACCCCGCTGTGCCCGCTGAGCGCCAGCCGCCCGGAGCCGTAGCTGTTCAGGAGCAAGTTCCAGGAAATGTGCTGATTGCCCGTTTTCCGGATTCCTGGGGCCCGTGTCTGTCTTCCCCTCCCAGTGGGATAATTAATGAGGGGTCTGCAAGCGAGGGAGCTGGCATCGGCGTTCCGGAATCTGCTCTCGGGTCTTGGCGGCTCCAGGCATTCCAGAGCAGGGCCAGGCCCTCTGCGCCCGGGTTGAACTGGGGTCTGGGCAGCGTCATGTGGAGCCAGGCCAGCTGATAACAGGGCAGTTCCCGCGGAGGAGGAGGTGCAGCCGGAGGGTGTCGCCGACCTGCTGGGCTGGTCTCCTGCTGGCTGTGCAGGAACTGCTGCCCAGGTCTGTCTCCTTGGCCCACAGCTGCCCCGCTGGGAGCCAGGAGCAGCCGGGAGGTCAGAGCAGGATGGGCCTGTGGGTCAGGCTTCCACAGTGGGGTCCCCCCGCGGCCAGCCCTGTGGTCAGAGGTCTCAGGAGGGCCGAGGCCGCCTCCCCATGGAGCCCCATGCTGCTGCCGGTCCTGCTGTGTGTTGGGACTCTGCAGAGCTGACCTGGAGGGCCAGGAGGGAGCACAGGCCAGTTCCTGGAGGGGGCCAGGGCACAGGCATCCCACACATCTGTGTGTACCTGTGCACATCCGTGCTCTCCCTGGTGGGTGTGGCCACCCTGACGTGGGGACCCTTGACCTTCCTTAGGAAAAGGCAGTTTGTGTTGGCACGTGTGGGCCCATGGGCCCCCGGGGCAGAGGGCAGTCCTGTGGTCCCTCCATTTAACCAGGCAATTGAGAAGGTTCCAGGACAGTGGACATCTCTGTGCTAAGCCCCGGTTCCCACCTGCGGAGCCCGTCCCTCGCCCAGCCTGGGCTCAGTGCCCCCACAGACAGAAGGGGAGCCCCCTGCTCATCTCAGCTCCCTGGGCAGTCTGACGCCTCCCAGCATGGCCTTGGCCTTGCCTTGGGCTGGCTTTGTGCTGGTCATCTGTAGGCTCCCTTCCAGAGGGCAGGCAGTGCCCTTTCTGCTCAGAGGAAATGAAGGGCGAGGTCTGGCAGCAGACCTACTGAGGACGGCATGGCTTGATCATCAGGCCAGCGCGCTCCACGCCGTGTCCCCTGACAGTTGCCGTCCTGCACAGAGGGGATAGGACTTTTCCGTTTGTGCTCCGGCTGCATCCTGGGAGGTGTGCAGGGTGGACGGTTCTGTCCAGTGCTGGCTGCCCTCAAGGGCCTGTCACAGGGCCAGTGTTCTGCGGGACCGTGAGTCACAGGCCTTTCTGTTCTTCCTGGGGCTTCTGGACCCAGTGCCCGGGGTCTCAGATCTGCCCGCCTGGAAGTCAGGGCCTCCCTCCCAGCATCAGTCGCTGCATGCGCCAAGGGGACAGCTGGGGTGGGTTCAGCATCAGAGCTCCTGGCTGCCCTGACCTGCTGGGGAGCCCCCTGCACAGCCCCTTCCTTCCTGCCTCCTCCCCATGGGGCGAGCTCACACCCGAGCGCCACTACTTTAGAGTCTGGGTGCTTGTGTCCCGTGCTGGCCTGCCCACCCCCAGCCCTCTCTGACTGGACTTGCCCTTCTCAAGGGCTGTCCGAGAACAAGGCAGGCTGGGGACAGGGAGATTCAAGCTGGCTCTGGGCTGGATCCAGGACAGACACCAGCTCCCAGGGCTGGTGGGCCAAGGGTGGTCAAGCTGCTCCCCCCTCGAGTGGACATCTCTGGGTGCCCTCAGGTGACAAGGGCTCATGGGAGGGCAGGAGGTTGTCCTGGGGAGGAGGTGGCACAGACGACATGGCCGGTACCCACATGGCACTTAGTACCCAGTGCCAGCTCCTGACCCATGCAAGGGCCCTTCTCTGGAGCCCCTGCTGGGAGCGTGGCCGGCTCATTGGGTGCTCACACAGCCTGACCCTGAGTGGAGCTGCATGCGGGGTCGCTGCCCTCTAGACCCCCTGCCAGAGCTATGGGACTGGGGAGCCCTGGTGAGTGTGGCGCTCTGCTGAGTGTGGCGCTCTTCTGAGTGCTTGCACTTTCCTCTGGGGTCCTCCAGCTCCTCGACACAGGCTCCCACCCCAACTTTGCAGATGGGGGCACTGAGGTTTATGAAGGGCAGTGTTCATGGCCAAGAGGCCGTCTTCCCACCTGTCCTGCTTCTGGGGGACTCCGGCAGGGCTGGGCTGAGTGGTCTGGTTGTTGCTCGGCTGAGCTGCAGGGACAGGTGTGGGCACAGGGTGGGCTGCAGGCCATGCCGACCTCTCTGCTCACAGCCCCCCAGACCCTCCCATCTCCCGTCTCCAGGGAGCACGCACAGAGTCGGCTGAGCTGTCTGGATTCCCGTGTGAGGGGGAGGTGCCAGGCTTTCTGACCCTTTCTGCAGCTTGTGGCCAGAGGATGCCCCACCCTGGCCCAGCCAGCCCCGGGATCTACCTGCTAGACCATAAACCCAGAGCCATCAGGAAGAGCCCTGAGTGCTGCAGGCTTCCAGGATGGGGGACCCAAACAGGGACCCCGGCCCATCACTCTCCTCCTGCCCCCTGGCCCTCCTGGACAGGCTGCGGGGTCTCTGAGGTCAGTACATCATGGCTCGAGGGGCCAACAGGCCACAGAGTGAGACCCAGAGCTTGGCAGGTAGGGTGAGTGGTCAATGAGGGCAGGTCTTGACCCTGTCTTTCTGTCCCTGAGGCCGAGAGCTAGCCATGATCATGGTTTTGTTGCATGAGGCTGGTGTGGTGATGCCCCCAGGGACTAGGAGGGCTGTCCTGGGCGGGTTGGGAAGTGCTGGCCATCATGCAGCCGAGCCCTGCCATCACCCCCAGGAGGCAGAGGGCTCATCCTGGACACCGTGTCCAGCTGGGGAGCTTCTGAGGACCATGCCAGGAGGGTCTTGGGCAGTGTGGCCCCTGTATCCTGGGAGCCTTGAGGCTGGCCACCTCCCCTAGCCTTTGGAGGCCACAGACACACCTGCTCCCTTAGGGGTGGGCAGAGGTCAGGTGGATGGCATCGGGAGGTGGGGGGGCGATCCTGGGCAGAGCTGTCTTCTGCAGTAGCATGGGCACCTGCTCATCCTTGAGTGAACGTGGTCCCGTCTCCTTGTTTCAGAGCCTCGGCCAGGCCAAGGCCCCAGGGAGGGTCCGGGTGGGGGTGTGGCACACAGACAAAGTTACCCCACCTGGCTTCCCTGTCTATTTCTGAAGCCAGGGCTCCAGGAAGTGGGCAGCTGGGCCCCACGCCTCAGACAGCTTCCCTGCCCGGCTGTCCCAGAGCAGAGGCATCTCCCCAGGTGGGTGGGGATTTGGTTTCCCCCAGATGCTGTGGGATGGTACTTCTGCCGGGGCAGACCAGGCCCCAGGTCAAAGGTGGCTGAAGGATGCTGTTGGATCCCAGCCCCTCCTTTTACAGACTGAACTGTGGCCTTTAGAGAGGGCGGGTCTGCCCAGGGCCCCTCCCTGTGTGCTCCAGGAAGACGAGCACCAAGCTGGGCTCTCTCTGCGCTGTGTGAATGAATGAATGAATGGATGAACGAGTGAATGACATGGGGGATCCAAAGGTGCTGGGTGGGGTAGGCTTCCCGCCAGGAAGGTGCTGTCCCCGAGGCCCAGGGCACAGTCATGGTGGGATGGGCGGGGGCAGCTGGCCCCACACACCGAGCAGTGTCCACGGGGCTTCACCCCACACCAGGCAGACGTTGTCCACCCGAGGCATGGCTTTGTCCCTGCCCTTCTCAGTGCAGGGCACTCGCCTGCCCTCGGGCCCTTGGTTGGTGCCGGGGTCTGAGAGTGGTCCTGGCGCTGGAAGCCCCTAGAGGGTCCAGGATGGGGAAGGAAGGTCAGGGGCTGGCTGGGAACATGGGGGCCCCAGGCAAACGGGGCTCAAGAGCCTCCCCTCCCCAGGACTACGGGCCCCCAGCCTCTCAACCCAGGGCCAGCTGATGGTGCCCTCAGCCCTCCCTGTCCTTCCACAGCTGTCCCCGGGCTGCAGGAAGATGCTAGAACAGCCACAGGGCGGGTTGGGGCTCAGGGACCCCTCCTGGAAGGGGCTCCTGCCCCAGCGGAGGGCCACCCACTGTCCCGCCTGTCTTCAGGGCGGGCACCGGCGCCCCCTGGTGGCGATGAGAGGCCAGAGCAGGCGCCCAGGCTGCCTGGGATGGAAGGTCACTGTGAACACGGGGACAGAGCGCCAGGCTTCCTGCAGTCTTCACCCACTCCTGGTGCCAGCCCAGCCCAGTGACACTTGGTGTCACATCTGACAGCTGCTGAGGCCTGAGGGACACAAGTGGGAAAGAGGATGAGACCCCGACAAGGGGGTCACAGGGCAAGAATGGGGAAGGGGCGGCCAGCCTGGGGGCACACCCCATTCGTTCATTCACTCCTTCATTCATTCATTCATCCACCGTGTGCCAGGCCCTGGGCTTGGAATCCAAACAGAACCGCTGCCCTCAAGGCCTGCGTCCTGGTGGGGCAGGCGGCAGGAAGCAAAGATAATGACTCGGGAGCCATAGCCATGAGGAGCCCATCAGGAGCGGGTAGAGCGTGACTGGGCGTGGGGGCTGCATCAGTGGGGATGGCGGCGCCTCCCAGGACTTAAGTAGATGCGGTGGACACATGCGTGAAGACCTGCGGCAGGTCTGGGGCGTGGACACAGCCGGCACAGGGAGGCGGGGGGCCAGGTCACTGAGTGTGGCAGGTCACAGCCAGAGGTTTATTCGGCGTCTGTCGCTTGGTATTTGTGGAGTGTTTGCTTCTGTCAGGACTACCGCGAGTTTTAGGTTGGGACGGGCAGCAGACTTGTGCTTTAGGACACTGCTGAGGTGCTGAGGCCGGAAGTCCAGGGAGCCACTGTGGCTGTGCTGGGGCCGGGCTGGTGGCCAGGGTGCCGTCAGGCCAGGGCAGAGAGACGGAGCCAGCGTGGTGGGGAGAGGATGATGGCTGTGGGTACCAGTGCGGGGAGGGTGGGCATACTTGCTGATGGGCCCCTGGTGGGGGATAAGGGAAAGAGGCAGCTCCCAGGGTCTGGTTGGACTAATGGGGTAGATAGTGGTGGCTTTGCTGGAATCAGGAAGACCAGGCCAGGAGCAGGCCAGCGGGAACGTGGAGCTTCTCTTGAGGCTTCTGTGCCAGGAGGGGCAGGCCTGGCAGGGAGGTGTCCTCTGGCCACGGGGTTTTGCCTGGTGCCCTGGGGAGTCGGGGGCTGTGGTCTCTCAGGGCATCTGGGCACATGCCTGGGCAAGGCCACAGCCCCCCTTCCCAGACGTGCAGACACCACAGGGCTGGAGCATCTGGACGCTCAGGTGGCTGCACCAGCTTCCCTCCGGTCTGTGTCCATCTGTAGAGTGGGGGCTGCACTGGCCGACCCTCGAGGGCCTCTTGCATGCTGACATCTGGGCGTCAGCCTCACTTCTCCTCCTCGGGCTGTCTGGGGAGCTAGGGGAGGGCTCTTTGCACAAAATGTGGAGCTCATACTCAATCCGGATCCCAAATGAAGTGATCATCACCACCTCATTTCCTTCTTTCTGTCAGCATCTTTCCACAGGTACGTGCCGGCCTTCCCTATGTGCCAGGTGCCACTGAGGCTGCCGCACGAAGTCCCGGGGAGGCGGGCATCCCACCGCCAGAGGTGCGATGTGGGCTGTGGAAGGGGACGTGTAGCCTGGGCCTGGCCTGGTCTGGGGGTGGGGCAGCCGATCTGTGGGGTGGCTCTTTGCTCCTCTGCACTTTCCTAAAACTGTCTGTCTATCTGTCCATCTGTCCAAGCCCATAGGTTTGGGGTGCCTGTTGGCACCAAGAGTGGGGCTCAACCCTGGGACGCATGGACCTGCCCTTGTGGCCTTAAGTGACCTACAGAGAGACAGGCGTGAATCTGGAGGGCAGTGAGGATAGTGCTGAGGGTTTGGGCAGGTGGACAGGCCACCTATGGAGGCACAGGTGACATATGTGTGTGCCTAAGGCCTGGGCTGGGCTCCCTTCCCAGGCTGGGCAGGGGGCTGAGCCGGTCAGCAGAGCAGAAGGCCTCTGGGGAAGTGGCTCTTGTGTAGGCTAAGAAGGGGTGTGGGTGAGAGCCAGACCAGGGGACAGCAGAGGTCCCTGCGTGGGCAGAGGGATGCCTCTTTGGGGAGCTCTTCCAGCCATGTCCCAGGAGCTCTTGGGGAGAGCAAGCTGCCCGCCCAAGGGTGCATCCTGGGAGGAGCAGCTCCTCGCCTCCACTGTAACCTCACCCTCAGGAGCCAGCCGGGGGGCGGGGGATGCTGCCACCCTGCCTCGTGTCCTGGTCAGGGGTGGGTCTGGCCGAGGGGCTCCCGGAGGGGGAGGTGCTTGGCTGACCAGAGGCTCAAACATGTCCAGCCCAGGGGGGGATGCGCCCACCAGGGAGGTGTGAGGGGACAGCTGGGCATCCGGCAAGGTGTCGGAGCCTGGCTAAGTGCTCTCACCCCAGTGTGGGTGGGCTCCCAGTGAGGCCCCAACCCCATCCTGGCCTGGGCTCTGAGCTCTGCTTCAGGAAATAATAGAGGAGTGCTGAGCCCCCACTTCTCGCTGATCTTGGCCTAGAGACTGAGCAAGAGAAAAAGAGAGGTGTCACATCCTGTCATCCAGACCAGAGGGTGGATGCTGTGTGTCGGGGCCCTGCAAGCGCTCTGGGTTGTACCGTTCAGGTCTTGACTATTTGGGGGATTAGAACGGCTCTGAGTGGTCCCCACGTGAGCCTAGAAGTCCAGGTTCTTGGCACAGAGAGAGAAAGGCACACACATGCATCCACGTGAACACACATGCATGCTCACACATGAGCGCACACATCTGTGTGCGCACATGCACGTGCATGTGCACATATGCCTGCACACACACTTGTGCATACACATACACTTGTGCACACTCATGCACACACAGAGGAGAGGGCTGAGAGTGTGCATGGCTTGGCCCACCCCAGCCCTTCCTAAGCCTCACCCCCTGCCGTGGGGGCCACTCAAAGCCGGGCACTGGCCTCCAGGCTGCAGCCGGGCTGCACTGCCAAAGAACCATCCCAGGAGCTCGGCCTCGGGGGGGGGTGGGAGTGGAGACCTGGATGTTTGGGGAACCAAGGAATGTTCTTGGCTCTCTTCTGGGCCTTTTACATTTTGTCTTGTTTTCTGGGAAATAAATGGAAAAAAAAGTCCCATTCCCACATTTTTGGAGGCTGATTTGTATAAACAGACCAAACCCGATAACTTTCAGAGTAAACAGAGAAACTGCCCGACGTCGGGAAGGCAGCTTCGGCCCCAGGCGTGGCCCGGACGCACTTGCCTGAGCAGTGTCTTCTCCCATATCCATTTTTCCTTCTGCTGCTTCAACATTTCTAGAGGAGGCGTGTTTCTGTGGGCACACGCTGGGCGTAGGATGGGAACGGTGCGTTTCCACGGGACCGGGTTGCCCCAGGGTCTCTGGGCCCGGGGTGTCCATCTCTAAACGGGCAGCGGGTCACCTGGCGGCTGTTGGGGCTCCGTGTGAAGGGCCTCCGAGTCCTCAGTGGATCTTGGCCCTGACAGAGGCTGTCACCACAGTGGCTCTTACTCACTGCCACATGCCAGGTGTTGGAGCTCTTGGGTTCTGGGCTGGTAGCAGAGGTGAGGGAGTCCTTTTGGTCCTGCCCCAGGTGGTTCCACTTCCTTAAATGCCATTAATGACGGCTTCGCGCCCACTGCCCGCTGGGGTCCTTCTTGGGAACCTTCAGGGCCCCCCGCTGACTTTGCCTGAACTTCCGTGATGCCTGACCCCCCACCCCATCTCGGGCCTCATGGGCTGGACTGGCCGCCGAGAGTCTCTGCTTAGCCCTTGTGCCTCGGCTGAGCGGGGAGCACCCCCTCCCTTCACGGGTTCCCAAAAGCTCTGCTTGAAGCCTGAATCTCCTTCTGCCATCTTCTAGTCAGAGCCTCTGCCGATGGGACAGTGCCCGTGTCCCATTCTGCAGGCTGGCTCCAGCCAGGCACGGCCTCTTCCTTCATGGCACCCTTGCCTGCTGGAGACAGGTCAGCAGATGCTTTGTAAAAACTCACAGCTTTACTTGACCTCCGCCACCTCTGTGCCTGCCCGGGGGGTACAGAGGGGCCAAGAGCTGACCCCTGCCCTGCGGAGCCTCTGGGTTCTAAATAGTGTGCACCCAAGCATGGGAGAGCCGGGGGCAGGGAGAGCCCAGCACCCCACTTGCAGCCTGTCCCTGTGACCTTCTCCTGGGAGACTGCCGGGTGACTCTGGAAATCCAGAGTGGGTGAGGCCTGTCTGACCATTTCTAGGCGACCCACTCTTGGTTTCCATGGTTGCCCTGGAAACCACAAACGCTGGGGGAGTTGATGAGCCAGCCTCTTCTGGCCCTGGCAAGGAACCCCTAAACATGGGGAGCTGTCCCTGCCTCCTTGAGCTTTCCTCTGGGAAAACCATGAGAACAGCTCAGCCTCCTTCAACACATTGCTAAGTGGAGGAAGCCCCTCTGAAAAGGCTGTGTACTGCGTGCGTCCAACCACATGACATTCTGGAAAAGGCAAAACCATGGAGATGCCGGGGGTTGGGGGTGGGAGGGGTGAGCAGGTGAGTGGGAGGATTTTTAGGGCAGTGAAAGTACTCCGGATGACACTGCAGTGGTGCATACATGTCGTCATGCGTTTGTCAAAGCCACAGAGCGTGGAACATGCAACCCGGAGAGTGAGCCTCTGTAAACTGGGCTGTGGTTGACAACGCTGCGTCTTTCTGGGGATTGGCCCCTCCGTTGTAACAAATGTAGCAGAAATGTAGCAGGCTGTTAGGAATGAAGGAGGGTGTGTGTGTTGGGGGAGGGAGCACATGGGACTCTGTACTTTCTGCTCAATTTTTCCAGAAAGCTAAAAGTGCTCTAAAAATAAAATCTATTAATTCGAAACAAAAGAAAACTAAACAAAAGCCCAGCCTTCTTATCCTTCGGGAGTGGCCTTGGCTGACCCGGCCTGAGGGCCCCCTACTCCCAGGCTCAGGGTCGGCCTCCTTGCTTTCTGCTGTTTTCTTGGCCTATTGCTTAGTGTGCCTCTCCTGAGGGTGGGCTCCATGGTTTCAGCCTCTCTGTCTATCCCTGGCCCAGAAGCCATTTAGTTCCTAAATGTCATTGTTACAAATGTTTGGAAGTTGGTATTTGAGTGGTCAAGCATCGAGATTCCCAGTGTTGTCCACGTGCAGCCTCTGAGCACGTGGTGTGAGGGGTCCCTTCTGTTGCAAGGCGACCCCCACTGCGCCACCCCCCCCCCCCCCCCAGGCTCCAGGGAAGAAAGGAAGGGAGCCGGTTAGGCAGTTCCTGGAGCTGTCACCAAGGGGTGACATTGGACCAGCGCAGCTTGGTTGCTGTCCAGGTGAGGATGGACAGGAAATGGGTGTCCTTCAGACACAGCTGAAGGGTCAAACGAGAAAGCCTCACTTTAGCAAAGCCAGACGGTAAATCCTGAACCCCCGGGGCAGTGGGGGAGGATGGTTGCACCACCAAGTTGTCTTCCTTGCAGAAGGATCTACGGGATTCCTTTAGACGGCAGGCTATCAGGAGCACTTGAGATGGGGCTTGGTGTTCAACGTCTGTCCTTGGAACCCTGGAAGCATGGCCATTGCCACCTGGCGCCCCTGTCCCAGCAACACCTCCTTGGAGGGACAGATGGCTTCCTCTGAGCCTGTCTGAGCAGCTTCAGCCCTGGGACGCCTCTTCCAGGAGGCCTCCCTGATGCTCCCCTGATCGCCCACGCTCTGCATGAACTTCTCAGGCTCCCCCTCCCCGTCCTGTGAGTTTTCCTCTCCCCGTCTGACTCGGGAGCCCGTGGAGAGCAGAGGCAGCATTTCCTTGCACAGGGGCCGGGCGTCTCCGGCACTCCGTAGACATCTGCTGTGGGAGGGAATGAGTGACAAGTGGACCCCTCGCCCGGCTCCCTCTGGCCTGCACTGGGGTGGGGTCTGACAGGAATTACCTTGGAATGTTCTGGCTGCCCCAGGCTGGGGGGACTTCTGACCTGCAGGAGAGAGAGAACTGCCCAGCGAGGTGGGCCGGGGGCCTGGCACCCAGGCTTGCTTAGAGAGCGGCTCCCCCTCAGGGCAGGGGCCCCTCCCCGGGCCAGTGCAGCCGGGTGGGGCACCCTCCTGCCGGCCCTGGAGGCCAGGGACAAGTTGCAGCAGGGAACAGCGCAAAGAGCTCTTCTCTAAGGAAGTGGGTTTTGGGTTTCCTTTTCCCAATTTTAAAGGTGGTCTAGTGGTTAAGATTCGGCGCTCTCACCACTGCGGCCTGGGTTCATTTCCTGGTCAGGGAACCACACCACCATCTGTCGCTTGTCACACTGTGGCAGCTGCGTGTTGCTGTGTTGCTGACAGCTATGCCACCAGGATTTCCAATACCAGCAGGGTCACCCCTGGTGGACAGGCTTCAGCGGAGCTTCCAGACTAGACCGACTAGGAAGAAGGACCTGGCCACCCACTTCCGAAAAAATTGGCCATGAAAACCCTGTGAATAGAAGTGGAGCCTTGTCTGATACAGCCCCGGGAGGTGTGAGGATGGCGCAGAAAGACTGGGCAGGGCTCTGCTCTGCTGCACACGGGGTTGCTAGGAGTCAGATCGACTCCCCGGCACTAAGAGCGACAACAAGCCTAATAACCATGTTTATTTTTCTTTTTCTGCCATGACAAATTGCCACAAACTTAGTGGCTTAAAACAACACATACTTATTCTCTCCCTGAGCTGGGGTCCTAAGTCCCACATGGGTCGCCCAGGCCAGAGCCGGGCCGTGGGGCTGCTCCTTCTGGAGGCTCCTGGCGAGACTCTGCTCCCTCTTGCCCAGCTTTCGAGGTGTCTTGTTCCGTGGCTTGTGGCATCTCCTCCATCGTCACAGCCAACGCGGCAACGTCTCTCTGAGCCTGTTTCTCACGTCGTCACTTCTCTCTCGGACTCTGACTCTCTCTCTGCCTCCCTCCTCCCCTTGTGTGGACCCCGAGATTACACTGGACCCACACAGATCGTCCAGGACACCCCCCTGTCATAAGGTCAGCTGAGTAGCAACCCCAATTCCAGTTGCCGTGTCGGGGGCCGGGCATAAGGACGTGGACATCTTTGGGGGCTATTATTCTGCCTGCCTGTCAGAGTAGATATGGGAGTAAATATGGGAAAACAGAAGAATGATCGTGGTCTCGCCTGCAGGCCTGGTGTTCTGTGAGGTTCTTACCCATGAGCGCGTCTGCCCAGTGGGGACAGCACTTTATTATCCTGATGTGATGCTTGCTGGGCCTCTGCTGTTCTCCAAAGTGAACCGTGTGGACGATAGTTGACATGCGCCCGCCACCGACTGTGTGGTCTTGTGTGTTCCCCTTATCGCAGGTGGTCATCTTGGTTGTCATGGGGACTGCAGGCTGTTCTGTGGGGGACGTGCCTCCTCCCTAACCGACCCTGAACTGCCGACAGGAAGCCTCATGTGTGAGCATCTGATCGGAGTCTGCGGGTGCCTTTTCTTTACAGGAATTTCTCTCTCTCCAGCTTGCTCTGGCTCTGGGAGGAAGAAACCATGCGAATTTAATTCCATCCAGCAAACAGTTTTGGACGTGCCAGTTACCATGACAACCTCATAAAATGTGTGTGACTTTTTCTGCCCCGGGGAGCTTATAGGGGTCTCTTTGGACCAAGGTCATGGAGTACAGTCTGGAAACTGGCCTTCTGGCTTCACACACGGAGCTCCAGTTTCCCCGTGGGCCGCCCTGCCCCACTCCCCATCCTGGGAACTCCTCGCGGGGCTGGGGGGCTGAACGTGGACCCACGAGATGGCTCATCAGCACAGCCAAGTCACGCAGTGTCCGGGTCAGGGCCGTCCACTCCCTCTGTGACAGGCTGAGCCCGCCTGGCAGAGGGGCTCCAGTGGCCACAGAGGCTGCTCTGGCTGTTCCCAGACGTCCTGCGGGGGGGTGGACTGGACACGAAGGCAGTTGTGGTAGGCCCCCACAGGGCCTGGCAGCCAACACAAGGCTTGGCAGCCAATAGCCTGCCCCCAGGCAGGGGTGGGACAGCTTTTAGAACTGGGGGCTTGTCTCAGGCAATTCTCTCTCTGATGGATATTCAGAAGTACGCCGGCAGATCCTCCGCCATGATTGTTCCCTTGGCCTTTGGCTGCCAGCCCCAGTCCTTGCCCCACCTGGCAGATGCTTCCCTGGGAGCCAGGAAGCTCCGCCTTGGCCTGGGCCCCTGGGAGGGAATGTGGTCCGGGAACTCCTGGGACAAGCTGAGGCGGGTGCCAGGCCTGCGGCTGGCAGAAGGCCGGTGGAGGACACGGAGAGGGCTCTGTGCGGCCCTGCGGGGCCTCAGCGTTGTCCTGACAGGCCACGCTTCCACGGAGAATGGTTGGGGACTGGGTTCCAGCTGTTGTGGGCCTGGGTCCCAGGCTGGGCCCTGGGGCTGTGCTGCTTCAGGCTTCTATTTGTGTCCCAAATGGAAGTGAACACTGACGGGGCTCATTGCTCTCCACGGAGTCCCTTGATCCCCCAGCTGTCCTCCCGCGTGTGCCTTCTTCTCCCCGGTTTAGAGATGAGGAAACTGAGGCCCAGAGGATGTGTGCAATGGGTCACGTCCACCCAGCGGCCAAGAGGCCAAGCCAGCCTGGTTCCGTGCCCAGGGGACCCCACCCCTGCTTTCGGGCATGCCTCACCCATCTTCCTCTGAGTGCAGGGGGGGCGCGGAGGGACAGAGGGGTGGGGGGTTGGAGGGAGGCGTGGATGTGCAGAGGGAGGCATGGGGGCGTGGACGGAGGGGTGGGGGGGGTGGAGGGAGGCGTGGATGTGCAGAGGGAGGCATGGGGGCGTGGACAGAGGGGTGGGGGGGGTGGAGGGAGGCGTGGATGTGCAGAGGGAGGCATGGGGGCGTGGACGGAGGGGTGGGGGGGTGGAGGGAGGCCTCTTTCGGTCTCAGGACGTCTGAGCACTGGCTCTCATGGGAAATGTCCCGGAGATAGGAGGAGCACACTCTGGGGTTCCCCCCTTCCTGCACTGCTGTCCAAGCCTGGGGGGGCGGGGGTAGGAGTGATGCGGCCACAAGCCCGGGAATGCTGGCTCCCAGAAGAGGCCCAGAGCCGCCAGAGGGAGCGTGGCCCTAGTGACACCTTGGTTTCAGCCCAGTGATGCAGATTTTGCGCTTCTGGTCTCCAGAACTGTAAGAGGAAAAATTTCTGTTGTTTCAGCCACCAAGTTTGTGGTACCTGGTTGCAGCAGCACCAGGACACTAGATAACTACCTCTGGGATACCCTGGGCCCCTTGCGTGACTTTGGGTGATAATTCCTGCTCCTTTGGGTGAAAGCCAACGGCCCCTCCTGCAGCCCTGCCCTGACCCAGCCAGAAGTCTGAGACCTGCAACCTCGATGCCCCGCCTTCCCAGCCTGGTCACTGCTGGAGCCACTTTCTCTCCGTGGGTGACTGGCGATGCTCCCAGCCCAGTGTCACATGTTTTGTCACCACTTCGTGTGGCCCCCGTGGCATCTGCTCCCAAGGCTGGCTGAGAGCCCCCACAGGGGCCTTGTCTTATCCGTTGCAGGGGCTGGAACCCCCAGCCACGGCATGCAGTAGTGTGCGTGGGGTGGGGTGCCAGTGCTCAGCCCCGCCCTGAGTGGGCTCCTGAGGCAGGCCCAAACCTTTCCCTGCTGGGGTGCCGAGCAGGCATGTCGGCCCACAGAGCAGGCTCGCACAGGGAGCCCCTCGTCCCGCTGCCCCCAAGGGAAGGAGGGGCCGGCTGGGCTCTGGGAGTGGAGCATTCCTGGGGAGATGTACAGGCACCAACTGTGCCTCCTGCCCAGGGGGAGGTTCCGCACGTTGGTGTCGTCTGGCGAGCTGGCTGTGGGGATGCTCCCGGGCACCCCTCTTCCCAGATGCCGGACCTCCTGTCCTTCAGTGGGCATGGGGGTGAGGGGCTGCCCACCCCTCCACAGGGGGGTACCTTTCCAAGCCCCTTGAAGCAACGGGCCCTTTGTGAAGTCCAAACATGAAGCTAGCCACCCTCCTCCCGTTCTGCAGCTCCTCCACCTCTGTCTCCAGGGCTCTGTTTGGCCAGCTCCGGTCCAGCTGGTTTTCGTCACCCTCTCGGCTGAGATCAGGGAGCAGCCCTGGCCTGTCTAGGTGACACCTGGCTGCAGGAAGGCAGGATTCTTGGCCTCCTCGGCAGGCAGGACCTCATAAATCCTGGCTCCTGACAGGTAGCCCAAGGCTGGGTGGGCGACAGGGATGAGGGCTAACCGTCCCCACAGACCGGGTGAGCCAAGGCTCGGCTGTCTCCCCTGCCTGGTGGGCTTGGGGCGGCCTCCCTTTGGGTGTCTCAGCTTCCGTTCTGCAGGGTGAGCCCTCCTCATCCTCATCAGCTCTACTTCATCGCGGGTGGGTAATGGAGTCCCTGTCTGCCCTGTGCCCTCTCCCCCGCCTCCTCCTACAGACTCCCAGGAAGGGACTTGGCATGCTCAGGGGACACAGGGCTGATGAGCAGAGCCCTCTCACCAGCAAGTATAGTTCCAGGGGTCACCAGGTCACTCAGGGCAGCCTGGGGAGGGGGCAGGAGCAGGCCGGGGTCCCGGGAAGGGGGTCAGGGGTTCCCCATGCTGAGGTTGGGAGTCGGGGAGTCGGAAGAAAGAGGAGGAGGAGACAGAGCAGGTGGGAGGCAGGACTCCCTGGGCAGGTGAGAGGCAGCCTGGCTCTGAGGCCCTGATGGTTAGTCTGGGGGCTGGCCTCCCCCGACCCTTGGAGGGTGGCTGTGCTTTCTCACTGCCCCTGCCGCCCTTGGACCAGAGGGGCTTGTCTACCCTGGCCACAGGGGCAGCTGAGTTTGTCTGCAGGAGGCTCATGGTGTGGAGTCTGGCAGGGTGTAGTTGGGGTCCGGCTGGCAGGCCACAGAAACGCCCAGCTCAGAGCCCCGTCTGTCTGGTCAGAACGCACGGTCTCTCCTCCATGTTGGGAGACTGCCTCTCAGGGTCCTGCCTCTTGTGTGGATTGGGAAGCGACAGAGGGTAAAAGCTGGGTTCCCAGAGGGTGGGCTCGGGCAGGCTGATGCCCTGTGGCTGGTTTCCTGGTGGGAAACCCACTGCCCAGCTAGTTTGTGGCTGGCGTGCTGCCACCTGTCCCACTCCCCTAGGCCAGCTCTCGTCCTCTCCTGTGGGAAGGCATGGCTGAGAGAGCCGTGTGCCACCCTCTGGGGGCACATAGGGAGGGTTAGGGGGCAGTGAATCCTGGGCAGGCCAGTGTGGTACAGGTCCCCTGGCTCAGAGCCGGCCCGTGGCAGCCGGGGTCCCGTTGGGGGTGGGGGAAGAGGGAGGGACAAGGCCCTGCATCCTGGGAACCTGCCTGTCTTGACCTCGCATCTGGCCAAGGAGGTTTCCATCTGTCACCCTGATGGCATCTGCTCCTGAGGGAGGCCCTGCAGACGTGTGCAGACCCGGCCGACCCTGGCCTGACCCTGCACTGCAGACTCAGTGTTTGGCAGAGCCTCTCCTTAGTAGCGGGGCAGGGGTGGTGTCTCCACATCCCATCCCTTCCAGGCCCCCCCGAGGCCCTGTCACTCCCAGCAGCCTCTACTCCAGAGTGATTAATGATGGCTGAGCGGTCCAAGCACGCAGCCTGTCCCCAAGGGGTCTCTGCGCTGGACCTGCTGACGGGGACTGCTACGTCCCCGGCTTTGTGCTCCTTGGAAACAGGCTCTGTCCGTGTGCAGGGAGGTGGGGGCCACCCTCGAGGAGCCCCAGGGCGTCTCACTGTGGGGAGGGACGGTCCCCGGGGCTGGTAGTGTGTGGGGCATGCCCGGCCATGTGACCACCCAGGCCTGGCTCTGGGAGCCTGGAGCCGTACGCCTCGCCTATGCTCCATCCAAGGCCCACAGTGGCCACCCAGCCCCGGCTGGGCCAGACTCTCCCATTCCACCCGCCTCGGTACCTCATGGCTGACCTGAGAGCCCCATCGTCGCACGCGGGCTGCTGGTAGACAGGGGTGTGGGGGGAGGATGGGGGGGTGGGGGGGTGGTTCATGGAGGCCAGCTCTTCCAGGGTGGGCACACTGGCCCTGGGGGCATGGGCCCCCTCTCGGCCCCCTGGGTTTGGGAAAGGTGCAGCATGCTGAGGGCTCCTCACTCTGCAGCCTGTGGTCGCCGGGCCAGCTGAAGGGGCAGGGTTTTCAGAGCCCTCTCCTGGACCAGGTGGCCGCTGGCTACCTGGCGCCTTTGCAGAGTTGCTGCCCCCTGAATGAGGGCCCCTCTGATGTGCCAGAGCCAACCAGGAGCCGAGGCCTGGGCCCCTCTTCCTTCTGTACCAAAACCCTGGAGAAGTGGAGTGTGGGACCCAGTGTGAGGAATACTTCATGTTTTTAAAAAGATTGGGGTGAAATTCACATAACATAAAATTGGCCCTTTTGCAGTGTGCAGTTCAGTGGCCTTTAGCACGCTCACAGCATGTGCAGCCACCGCCTCTGCCTAGTCCCCATTTTCATGCCCAAAGGCGACCCTGTGCCCATTGACCAGTGGCTCCCATTCCCTCCTACCTCACCCCAGCCCCGGGCGCCACTGAGCTCCCTGCTGTCTCTGTGGATTTGCCAGTTCTTGAGATTTCCTATAAGTGGAGTCGCAACGTGTGGCCTTTTGTGGCTGGCTTCTTGCACTCGGCATTGTGTTTCCGAGGTTCATTCACACTGTACCCGGTGTCAGTGCTTCATTTCTTTTAATGGCTGAGTAGTCCGTTGTGTGGATGGACCACGACTTGTTATCCGTTTGTCCACTGATGGACGCTGGGTTGTTTCCACCCTTGGGCCGTGGTGAGTAGCACTGCTGCGAGTGTTCTCGGACGGGTACCCATTGAGTCCCTGTCTTCAGTTCTTTGGGGCAGATGCCTACGAGTGGAATTTCTGGGTCACGTGCTGACTCTGTTGAACTTGTTGAGGGAAATGTTACTTTCTGCTGATGGAAGAGTCTTCCAGGGAGGAGAGGGCTGGGGCAGCCAGCCTTCCCCTCACCACCCTTCAGCCTGGCCCCTCGCTCTGTGTGACTTCTGTCACCACCTGCAGCTTTGAGGGCAGGGGTCCCTGGGGTGGGGGGTGGTGAGAAGGATCAAGGGCCAGCCTTGTGAGTCAGCATCTACATCCCACACTACATCACACACAGGGGCCTGGCTTGGGGGCCAGAGGCAACTCCATGCTGCAGCCTCCCTCCAGAAAATGGGGACGGTGCCCCCGCCCCTCCCCCAGGAAGGAGCCCACTCTCCCTGGATGGATCCTTAGAAACGCTGCCCTCCCCCAGGTGGCGGGGCACTGCTGGGCCGGTTACATGAGGGGTCAGGGTTTCGGGGTGCCTGCCTCATGAGCACTTGCTGATGCTTTCTGGAGCAGAGTGCTCTCCACCAGTGGCCAGATGGGCCTCCAGCTCCGGCTCCAGGCTAGGAGTTGTCTCTTGGCCCTCAACCTCCTGACCCAGCCTGTGCTCAGGTCACCCCTGTGACAAGCCGGAGTGAGGAGACTATCTGGTGCTCAGGCTGCTGGGCTCTGAGAGGGCCACCCCCCCAACTGGCTTCCGGAGCAGGAAGAGCGGTCAGACCCCTGGGTGGTTTCCTGGGTGGTGCGTCACCCAGGTATAATTCCAGATCTGCACAGGCCAGGCCAGAGCTGGAGTGGAGTCCTGTGGGGCCAGCTGCTGGGTCAGCTTCTGGGGGGAATGGGGGCTTCAGGGAATAGCCCGTTGGAATTTGGCTCCAGGATGCCGCACACTGGGGTCCTTGGTGAATCAATGGATCATTCTGGAAGCAGCCAACCAGTGAGGTTTGTGCTGTACATCAGTGTGGGCCGGTACTTCCCAGGATCTGCTCCCAGAAGCCCCCAGGCAGCCCCAGTCCCACATCCAGACCTGGAGCCCTAAATACCTGGTCCTGGGGGAGGAAGGGAGTCTGGGGGCATTGCGGAGGAGCCCTCACCTGCTCCTGGAGCCGAGCCTCTCCTTCCTGGGCCTGTGCAGGGCGCTCCAGGCCCTTACGCCGCTGGTCTCCCTCTGGCCACATGGCCTCTGCCCAGTCCCTGGATTCCAGCCCTGGGGCGCCAGCTTGAAGGGTCTGTTGTTTGCTTTGGTTCTTGATGGGCGACACCCACAGGTGGCTGCATTTCAGGATCTAGGGTGTGGAGTAAGCTTCCCTCCCGCCCCCCTGACTGCCAGGGACCCAGGAGGCTCCCACGGGGCACCTACGCTTCCAAATTCATTCAACGAGCACTTGAACACCTGCCATGTGTGAGGCTTTGTGCTGGGTGTTGGAGTTAAAACAATGCACAAAAAGATGAAGACTCCCTACCCTGAGGCCCACGTTCCGGAGGGTGCTGCGTGCATGGTCTTTCGCTCGTCTGTGGGTGACGTGGGATTAAACAGGGCGCCTCGAGAGAGGGCGTGCTGGGCAGCGGGTAAACAGGCCCACTGAGCAGGCAACTTTGAGCCTGAAGCGCAGCGTCTGGGCCCTTCCCCGGTCGTGGTCCCCCCCTCCCCATGCAGCCCACTACCCAGGATGGTGGAGTCGCTTACGTCAGTGTGTCCGAGCCCCTAGCTGGTTACACGGCGGGCGCTCCGCAGAGGGGAGGCTGCTGAGTCTGCCCTGCCGCTCCCTGGCCCTGGTCAGGGCCCTCCTCTCGGTCTGGCAGCCACTGCCTGGGGAGTGGGCGTCGCCTCTGCTTCTCTCCCGGGGGCTCATGAGTGAAGTTGCTCAGTGTTCACTGAGGGTCTCCTGCAGCCCCCTGCGTGCCTGGCCTGGGCTGGACATGGGGACCCTGAGACGAGTGGGACCCAGTATCCACGCTAAGGAGGCCCAGTCTAGCTGCGGGCTAACACAGGTGCTGAGCGGCTGGCCCAGTGCAGAGCCACAAGAGGCTCAGCCCAGCCAGGGAGTGGAGGGGGCTGCCTGGGGCTGCAGTGGCCACCTCTCACCCTGCTGTCAGGCGCGGTCATGGTGGGGTGCTCACGTCATGGGCAGCCATCCATTCCTGGGTGGCCGGGGACCCTGCCGTGAGCAACTGCGAGAGAGCTTGCTTGGTCTCCAGCCCCGCCTGTCTGATGGCATGCCCTCCTGGCTGCCCGGCCAAGCGGCCTGAATGTCGGTAGAGGTCTCGGAGCTTCTGGGCAGCCTCAGACCCAGCCCGTTCCTTGCCCACCAGGCCTGGCCTCTTGCTATCTCCCCAGGCCTGGTAGGGAAACCCTGGACCCCCCAGCTCTGACCCCTGGGCCCCCCGGCTCTGACCCCTGGGCTGAGCTGACCTCCGTTTCGCCCGGCGTAACTGTCCAGGAATTCCCAGGAAATTCTGTTGGTAACCTCAGCAGGCCTGGGCTGACTGTTGCATTCCAGCAGTCCCGAGGAGGGTTCCAGCCACAGCCTTTCCCGTGGGACTGTGGCCACCCCTGTACCCTGCGACCGGCTCGGGACCTTCCAGGGAGCTGCCCAAGGATGTGCAGAGATGAATGACAGGGCAGTGTGGCTCAGTGACTTGGCCTCTGTCCGGGGTCTCCTAGCCTGCTCTACCCTCCTTGCGGGAGCCCAGTACCCCGCCTGACTCACATGCCACATGATCCCAATGGACCAGTGTGTAAGGAGAGGTGTGGGAGCCCCCGCCAGGGCTGGGCAGCTGTGAGGGCAACTCTGTGTGAGTCCTCCTGGCCTCAAAGCTGGGAAGCCTGGCAAATCGACAGCTGCACCCAAACACACACAGAGCCCTTCTCCGGGGCTCACACACACAGCTGCGGCCCCTTTTAGGGAGCAGGGCCCACTCCTGGGCCAAGCTGTGCCCGAGTGGCGTTCCTGAAAAATCCCACTCAAATGTTGGAGGACCAGCTTGTCCTGGGTGCGGGAGGGGCCCTGCCAGCAGCGTGTCTCCCTGCTCCTGGGTTCACACGTCGGTTTCCGCTCTCGTGGGCCCTGTCTGGAGGAGTGGGATGTGCCCGTCTCTGCTGGACAATGTCCTCTTGTGGCATGCGGGCCCTGAACCTCACCCATCTGAGGCCTGGGGTTGGGCCGTGGCTGGGAGGGAGGTCCCCGAGTGGCCCGCCACTCACCTGTGTCATCCCCTCAGATGTGAGCAGGTGTGGTGCTGGCAGCGGGGGCTGTGGGGGCTGATGCTGCAAAGCTGTGGGGGCTTCTGCCCCCAGCCATCAGCAGTAGGGACACTGCCAGACTTGCTGAGGTAGTCCCACTGCCTGCCTGCCATCACCACCCAGCCTTGGCCTCCCTGCCCTGGCTGGTCCCCAGCCCCCCAGCCTGCTGTGAGGGGGGCCTCTCAGGGCTCTGGGTGATGTCCAGCTCCTCAGGGTCCTCCCCACCCCACTTGCTCACCATGCCGTTAGGAAGGCCCCACGTCTCTCCTGAAATGAGCCTCGGGGGACTCAGAACCTCATATGGGTGGGGGACACCTGGGGGCCATGCAGGGGGAATGAGGGGGCTCTGCCCCAGGGGGATGCAGGTCGGGGGCCCAGAGCTGCAGCTGGAGAGGGAGCGTGGGCGGCCAGTGGTGCCAAGTGCAGGCAGCAGGGCCAGCGACAGAGGGAGGGTGGGCATGTGTCTGGGCATGAATGGGGCGCCAGTGGGCACCCTGTTCCAGCAAGGCCCTGCTGGGGCCCCGGGGCTGGAAGCTCTGGGCATTCCCTTTACCGCAGCCCTGCCATCACTGACAGGCTGTCTGCAAAATCACGAACAAACAGAAAGAAAATTCCCCTGAGAGAGAAGAGAGAGGGAGAGAGAGAGGGGAACAGATTAGGGTTGAGGCGAGGAGAAGGCGGGGGGGCCGAGGTGGGGCCTGCGCCATCCCCCCATCTCCGCCTCACTCCTTCATCTGTGTTGTCGTCCCCCCTCACCTGCCCCCGGGGCCAGCTCTGGGCTGCTTGGCCCTCCCGAGAGCTGAGAGCGAGTGCCGGTGTTGGCCAGCGGGCATCTGCTTTTCCTCACCCCGTATCAGACAATCACTATCATCTCCCGTCTCCCAGACCTTCCTTTCCTGAGCAGAACGCTGCCTCCAGCTGTGCCGAGGCCAGCTGTGAGCCATCGGTCCATCAGAGGGCGTGGGCGGGGCACAGCCTACTGGGCCGGGTGTCTGGGCCTCGAGTCTGCCCTGGATGTTCTGTGGTGTCCCTGAGCTCCTGCAGGGGGAGGGGAGGGGAGCAGTGCAGCAGAGATATCACAGTGACCCAGTGCTCGCGCCCAGGACCTGGGCCCTGGCCTCCGGGAGAGGGCTCAGGAGCAGGGCTCGGTGAGAAGGGGAGATGGCCCCACGTCACCCACCCGCTTCCTGCCTTTGGCCTTGGTTTCCCGCTCTGTGAAATGGGCCCTACTCGGGGGGACAGAACCTGCCGAAGCCCATACTCCCACCTCAGGATGTACCCAGTGCAGATGGAGTTGGGGAGAAGGGAGGAGTACCCCTCCCCAGACCCAGGGTGAGGGGGGGTGGCCCAGCTGCCAACGCCCTGCTCTCCTGCTAGTGTCCTGTAGAGTGGGGGTGAGTGCACTGGTGTAGGGAATGCATCCTGGGGAACACACCAGGCCCGGGGCCAGCTCCCCGTGAGCACCAGCCCCCACCCCAGCTTCCCAGCCTCTGCATCCAGGGATGATGCCCACACAGACGACAGAGTGGCCCCTGACATGTGCCCCTCCACTGAGGTTCTCCTGGGCTTTGACACAGCAAAGGTGCCCCTGGAGGATCCTGGTCCTTGCCAGTGTCTGCTGCTGGCACCGGCCCGACCTCGCAGGCCTGGCCTCTCTGGGCCTTTTCCTCTGTATCTGGGGTCTCCCATGTGAGGGGCTTCCCGTCCAGGGGCCTCCCAGGTTGAGGCTGGGCCTCGGGTTTCTCATCCCTTGCCTTGTCCAGTCCTTGGCCCCCAGAGCCTGCTCAGCCTGTGGGGTCTGCAGCCTCAACCTCTGGTCTATGTTTGGGCCGCCCCTAGTCTTTCAGGTCAAGGGCTCGCACCAGGCCCTGGGGGACGTGCTGGGGCTGCCCCAGAGCTGGGGGTCTTCCGTCATGTGCTCTGGGCCCCAGGCCAGCACTGGCATGGCCAGTGATATGTCTGCAGGTCCTGTAAGACCACAACTCAGCCGCCAGCCAGAGCCCAGCACAGGGTCAGCAAACCCAGCCTGACTGTGTTTCTTAGGAGGCGCTGGAGTCCCTCCAGCCAGAGGCTCCCTAAGGACGGGTGAGGTTGTTACCATCTGGCAGAGTTGGCTGAGGACAGGCGTATGGACAGATAACCAGGGAGGAGGCCAGGCAGGAGGGATTAGCCTCCGACTCTGCGTCCCGCTGCACCCACCCCTTCCTCCCCACCCCTCCCTTTCCCCAGCCCTGGCCCCCCGGGAGTTTGCTGACCCCAGCTCTGCGTGTTTGGGATGGCTGGGGCTCCGAGTCACCGCATGGCCGGGAGGGCTCTGCCGAGCGCCAAGCGCCTGCTGTTTTCTCTGTCCCCGTGCCAGCCGGCCTCCCCCGAAACTGCAGCTCCAGCAAGCGAGCAGGGCTCCTGGGGCGCCGGCTGGCCACGTGCAAGCAGAGCCGACAGGAAATCAAGATGTTACTGCGGAGGCAAGGCTGGCTCTGCTCGCTCACACGTGGGGCGTGCGCGCCGAGTTGATGGTGGGTGAGCCCAGAAACCGCTCGGAGTGATGAATCGACGCTGTAAAACGGAACGCTGGTGCAGGAGCCTGGCGGAGGGCGCCTTGGCCCTCACTCCGGGGGCATTGCCAGGCCGGTGTGTTTGTTGTGTTCTGGGAGACCGTCCTGGAGCAGGAGCCGGGCACTCTGCTCTGCAGGGAGGCGGGGGCAGGCGCAGCGCCCGGGTGAGGCCACGTGCCTACTACTTCCCCAGCTTCCCAAGGAGGGCGCAGCCTCTGACAAATGCCAACCCTCCCCTGACCCACGGGCAGGTGGGCTCAGACCTGTGGTTTAGGGAGGCTGCAGGCCCTGGGGAGAAATGTGGGTTCCTCTGTAAAGTCCAGGGCGCTGAGCTCCTATCCAGGGCTGCCCAGCTTTCCATGTCAGCCCCTCTGGGGAGGCCACTCTGGGGCCACACTTTGCTGTCAGCAAGGCGCCGGGTGAGCTTTAGCTCAGCCCCTTGGGTGAGTAACTCTGAACCTCAGTCTCTTCACCTGGAAAGTGGGACTAATTCTCTTGCCTCTTAGGGCATTGGAGAGGACTCAGGGGAGATGCCTTGAGGCTCATGGCCCAGCGCCTGTAGCAAGCTCCTAGCCCCCAGGCCAGCTTCAGGGGAAACCCTGGTGGAGAGAAGACCTGTCCCCCCGGAGCTGAACCCATCCTCTGCCTTGGCCTTGGGGCACCTGCCCTCCTCTCCAACTTCACTGCCTCCTCCAGACCAAGGTCTGCAGGACTGTGAGGGGCTACATCCAGGCCCAGGGTGGGAGAGACCCAAGACCCTCCCCAGGCTGGGGAAGGGGAGACCGACATCCAGGCCCATGGTGGGGACCAGGACCTCCGTCGGGCCTGGGGGCCCCTTGGCGATGCTCCACCCCTGCCCGAGGCCCTCTCGTCTCCTCCCCTGTCCCCTCCGCTGTGGGCTGGTGGGGATGCTCAGTCCTGTAAACGCCCCCCACTGTGAGATGGGTCCAAACCTTGGTTGGGCCCGACGGTTTGGCCTGAAGACTGTAGTGACACTGGATTGGGGAGGATTTTTCAGTCCTGTTCTGAAGGAGAAATTAATGCTGGTGGTTGGAGAAAATCTGGGTGTCTCCACGGGGAGACGTGAGGCTCGGGGTGGGGCCTCTTGGGTCGAGGCCCACAGGCCTGCCTTCCCACGCTGGGCTGAGACCGTCCTGCTGTTCCCAACCCTCAGTGACCCCTTCCTTCCAGGAGATAAGGAGGGCCTGGGAGAAGGGCTGAGGGTGACTGCCAGGCAGGGCTGGGCAGCAAGCCGGCTTTCTCTGGGCGGAAGTCCTTCTCGGCCCAACGTGAGAACGGCTGGCTCTTTCTGTGGGTGTCTACCCCTACCTCTCAGCTGCTCCTTGGCTGTAGGGGGTCCAGGGCAGAGCTGGGGTCTTCAATGGGGTGTCTGTGAGGAGCCTGTGGAGGCTCAAGGCCTTGGCAGATAGTTACCGTGTCCCTGCACTCCGACCTCTGTGAGCCCGGCTTTGACGTCTGTGCTGAGCAGACGGTTTCGCTGTCCCCATGCTGGGAAGCCGCCCTTCTCCATAGCAAAGGGGACCTGCTCCAAGGTGCGTGTGCTCAGGATCGCACGGGCCATGGAGGAGCCTCTCGCTGAGGCCTTGCCTGCCCACCCCCGCCCCGCTCGGCAGTCACCATGGGCTCTAGGCCGTCCCCTGTCTGGGAAAGCATCCGAGGGATGCAGTCACTGTGGGCTCTACGCCGTCGCCTGTCTGGGAAAGCATCTGAGGGATGCGTCCGGACAAGTGCTTCCCTCTCACACCCGCTTAGCTGGAGAGAGGAGACTGCCAGGTTCTCCCCATCCCGAGGGAGATGCAAGAATGTGGGAAGTGACAGGCCTTGATTCCGAAGTCTCCGGGGCTCTGGCCCGGGCTGGGAGGGCTGTGGGCTGACCCAGGCCAGCTGTGCTGTCCTCCAGCCTTCAGGGGGTCAAGGGGAGATGCCATGGACCCTCATCATGGTGCCCAGCGTGGGGCCCATCTGCACTTCTGTTGGCCCTTTGTTGGGGGGCTTTCCCTGACCCCTTTGTGGGGGCAACACTAGGTCCCCCTGAGGGCAGGACTCCCCCGACCAGGGGAGTCTCTTGAGAGGTCTTAGTGCTGAAAGGACTTTTGCATTTTGCGGGGAAACCCTGCTCTTGCTGAATCAGGAGAGCAGGAAGGGTGGCAGCAACTGTTACAGTGGCCTCAAGAAGGCTGCCCGCCCTGTCCAGCCTGCACGCCAGCCCAGGCCCGGGCTGCAGCCCCCTGCTCTGGGCTGCCCAGTGCTCATGGCCGCCCTATGGCCCCCATTTTATAAAGTGGAGTGGGAGGCCCAGAAGGTGCGGTAGTGCATTTGGGGTCACACACCAGGGGGAGCCGGGCGTGAGGGATGAAGTCCAGGGCCGTGCTCTGGGGGTAGGGGCCCAGCGCTCAGACCCCATCCAGGGGGTCCCCTCCCTTATCCTCTGGACTGCCAGCTTCTTAGGAGCTGGAGGGGGCTGCTTGCTCACTCCCCGCTGTCCACACTGGCAGTGCCTGGCACGTGGTGGGCATTTGGTGTGTATCTGTTGAGCAGCCTGCCCTTATAGATGTGGAGCCTGAGGCTGGAGAGGAGGCCTGGCAGGTTCATGGCACCTGGGCTGTGGAGCCCAGCATGCACTCAGGTCTTCCTGTCACAAAGACCCTGCCTCGTTCCTGCGAGGGCTGGAACCTGGGTCTGCCCAGCCAGAACGTCTGGCTGCCTGTCCTCCGGACACGGTGAGGAAATCTGACCGTGAACCACAGTCCTTTGAGGCAGGACAGCAACGGTTCCACCGAGGTGCCTGCGGCCAGAGGCCTCCTCCGTCAGAGGTGGTGAGAGTCAAAAGCTTTCATTTCGCAACTCTGGCTCCCTTTGTGCCTCTGGGGAGCAGATTCTGGCAGGTGTGTTCTTGGTTAAGGCCAAGGCAGGAGAAGTAATAGCCGTCAGCGTCAGCAGTCAGAGCCAGCCGGTGACAGAGGCCTGCCCCATGGGCCTACCCTGACCCCCCGAAGCCCAGGGCACTGGGCAGTTTCCCGGGAGGAGACCCCAAGATCTGTAACCTGCAGGCATCGAGTTGGCTGAGCTCTAGGTGTCTACAGCTGGCCACAGGACCTGCAGGTGTAGGCAGAGGGGCAGGGGACAGAGCTGGATGTGGGAGCCGGAAGGGCCGGGCTCGCACTCCTGAGCCCCGACCTGGCACAGGTATGACCCTCGGAGGCCGCAGTCCTCAGACTCAGGGAGCAGAGGGAGGAAGTGTGGGTGCGGCTTCTGGCAGGGCCGGAGGCGCGGAGACTGGCGTGTGCAGGCCCAGCCGGGCGGGCAGCCCTCCTCCCAGCCTTGCCCGGGAAGGGCAGGCCTCACCTCGCCATCTGACGGGGTGAGAGAGTTCTTCCTGTCCCTTCTTCTCATCCACCGCTGGGTCTGGTTCCCTTGCCCGTGTGTTTGTGCTCACCTGGAGGGCCCCCTTCCACCGGAGTCCGGCCTCCTAATTGGATTCTCCTGCTGCCTGTATCTCTTGGCTGCCTCTTATCTCTGTCCCTCCTGTCTGTAGCTGCACCTTCCCGCCACGCCTCCATCCGTCTCTTCTCCAGGCTTTCCTGAGAAGGGGAGCTGAGCCAGGCCTCCGCCCCCACCCTCTCACCCCCTGCTACTCCCGACCCTGCTGGGCAGCTCCGGACCCCACCCAGTCCTCAACCAAACCCCAGAAACCCGTGGTCAGATCCTCATGGCTCCTTGCTCTCCAGGGTCTGGCCAGAGCCCTTCTGGGCGTGGGGTGGGGCGTGAGCGTGGGCTGGGGGTGGGAGTGGGGTGGGCGGTAGCACTAGAATCCAGAGGGGAAGGGCTTTTCCTTCCTCCTGGCGAGGAAATGAGATGCCTGTAATAAGACCCTCAGGGCTAATGCGTGTTCCATGTAAAGACCTTAGGGGGAGGGTGTGGACGCTCAGAGCCAGGGACTGACCCCTGGGCAGAGCTGGGGAGTCCTGTGGGCTTAGCAGTTGCCTGTCTGTGTTTATGTGGATGGCGGGCTGTCCCCAAGCTCAGTCTGTACAGCAGGTGGCCTTGAGGACTCGCAGGCAGCCTGGGGGCATCAGAGATAGGAGGGGCTGATGGGTAGCTCTGCCAGCTTCAGGTTTGGGCACCTTGGAGGGCAACGTTGGCTGGCCCTGGGCACCCGGCCGGATCAGGCTGTCACCCCTGTGACTTCAGAATCCTGTGATCTGCTTGGCCTTTGGGTGGGAAAAGGACAACAGGAGGGGTGACCGATGGGCCCAGCAGGCTGTTGGGGGTGCCTGGGCAGTTAATTTGCCGGTTCGTTCTGGCCGGCTGGGTGCCTGCTGCGGGTCAGGGCCAGTCACACGGCTTCAGCCAGACTCCCTGCCTGGCATTCGCCCCTTCTCGGGCTTCCCTGCCTCTGCACCAGCAACCCTGCACTGCCCAGATGTCCTCTGACAAGGCGGCCTATGAATCCTGCCCTTTGCCCTCTATCTGTCCAAAGGCCAACCCAGGCCCACCTCCTCCAGGAAGCCTCTCCAGCGCTCAGCCTTCATCATCTCCTCTTCTCTGAGTGCAGGTTGAGCCCCGGGGCTATCCATGCACCCTTTCTTTGGTCACTGCTCCCTGGCATCTCGATGCCCCCAGTGAGAGCCAGGCCTTGGGGGCTGTGCCCGTGGTGGGACCCATGTCAGTATTCCAGGGTGCAGGCTCTCCCGGGGCTGGACCTGGCCTTACCCGGCCTTCACATGGCTACAGGGGAGTCCCGGCAACAGAGAACCGCCGAGAGGACCTTGTCACGGACAGATACACGTATACACACGTGCGGCAGCCTCTGGCATGGCTCTGGGTCTGGCCGGCAGCAGGCGCCTCCCCGGGTGGCGTGGGTGATGGAGGCTGCTTCATCTTGAGCTCCCCCAGGGGGCCCATGTGTGTAAGAGGAGGGGGCTGCCCATTTCCGCCTGGCCCCAGCCAGGGGCAGCCGCAGGCAGGAATGGCAGCTGGGCTCTCGGAAACAAGCGTGGTTTCAATTTTCCTTCCTTTGGCCTGGGTGAGGAGCGAGAGGGTGATGGGTTTACCACGAGGCCGGCGCTCGGCTCCTGAAATAAACTGCAGCCGCGGCCGCCCTGGTGGAGGGGGCAAGGGACGATCTGGGGGCAGTTCTACTCCGTCTGCATGGAGGGGGAGGACTGTGTGTGACCCCAGACTGTAAACTGACCTCCTGCTCTAGGCTGGGCTCTGGACATCAAGGGTGCAAACAGCCAGGCCGGGTGTTTGTCACCTGGGGGACCAGAGGTGGCCAAGGAGGGCTTTTGGGCTGAGAGTCCTTGAGCACCCTAAGGCAGATTGAAAGGAAGCCAGAGAGGTGCGTGGCCTTCTGGCACCTCCCTTGCCCCTAGGGGGGCCTCTTAGGGGCTGGCTGATCACTGGCCTGTCTGTTGACAGTCCTCGTCCCTCTGAAGCTCCCGGGTGGCACCCACACCCCACACTGCTCCCCCTGGCCTTCAAGATCCTCCAACTCGGCCTCTGCCCTCCCAGCCCTGAAATCAGTCACGTGACCCACCCAACTTCAGCGGGAGGGGGAGGGGAGTTAGCGGAGGTGCTGGCGAGGCCTGGAGTCTTGCGCCTCCTGCCAGTTGCTCCACACTCACGCGGCCTCGATCTGGGTCCACCTGTCCACCTGTGAGCGGGCACGGCCTGGCCCCAGCCCCTGCGCAGTGCCCGGCACAGAGGACACCGTGGGTATCTGTCGGTGGTGGGCTACTGCCGCCCCACCCTGGGCCAGCTGTGCCGTGGACCTTCACCTCCAGGCGTCTTGGGATCATGGGCAGTGACTTCTCCGAGGGCCACTCCTCTCTCTCACACCTCCACCTGCCTGCAGCGGGTTCAGTTCCTCCTGAGACTTTGGGCCCTGGGAACGCCCTGTCCCCCGGCCAGATGGGAAGGACCAGGGTCCAGATCGTGGGTTCCGCCCTCAGAAGCTGCACCAGGTCCCATTGGAGGGCCTCCTCAGCTCGTGCCTTGACCCCTAGGAACCTGGAGGGGAGGTGTCAGGCAGCCCCCACACCCACAGCTGTCTTCTGCTCCCAGGCCCAGCCAGACTTCACCTGGCACCTGCTCTGCATTCAGAGGCCGTGGTGGCCTGCGGGGTGCCTGCCTCGGTGGGTTAGCAGCGTGTGATCAGGTCCTGGACCTTGAGGCAGAGCAAGGTGGGGCCTTGAGAGGCCTCAGGGAGGACTTCAAGGAGGAGGTGTTTGTGAGCACCGAGGAACAGACACCCCACATTGGGGGTGGATTTTGCAGCTTGGCCGTGTTCTGGTTCCTGCTGGCCCCCAGCAATGTGGCAGGTCTGCCCTAAGGCCCTGGTGTCAGGGGCCTGTGGTGGGACGGATCTAGCACTAAGGGGGAGCCATGGCATTCAGGGGGCAGCATTGGGCCCTTGCCCCAGCCCGGGTCCTGGCAGAGGAGCCCGGCATCCGCCCAGCTTGGAGAGGAAAGCTGGAGCCGGCCTCGCGGGTGGGGGGCGGCTCCTTCTGCTGACACACAGACATTCCGCTGGGCAGAGCCGCCCAGCCGCCTTTCTGCATTGGGAAAGCATTTCCCAAACAGCTTCCAGACCCCACAGCCACAGGCCTGGATGCGCTCGGCGGCACTGGGCAGGGGGGTGGGGAGGGCAGTGGCGTGGCTGTGAGCACTGTCTGGGCTGCCGGTGGCATTCTGCACTTGGCAGGCTGCGGGCCCCCATGGCCGTGCCCCAGTCCCCATGCCCGGCCTGGTGAGGATGGAGGCCCAGAGCCGTTGGCACCCCCAGTCCTTCAGGGAGGTGCTGCCAGAGCTCATCCATACCACGAGTTGTCCCGGGCTCTGAGGACCTGAATGTAACCTTCAGTTGGGTGGGGAGACATCACCGCACCCAGAACCATGTCCTGTTCAGAGAGGGCAGACAGGCCATTGTTGAACGAAAAGAATGAATGCGTGAGTGCATGAGTGAAGGACTGGGTAAGCAGAGAAGAGGGCTGGGCCGGGCGCCGGCGAGCACAGAGGTGGCCACGGCTGGCTCTGGGGTGAGCCGGCTGGGGAGGTTTTGCAGAGAAGGTGACCTCTGAGTTGGCACTTGACAGATACATAGGAGCTCACTGTCCACCAGGCAGGAGGAAGGACAGGCATCTTGGCTGCTATGGAAGCTGGGACTCCGGGACGGCCAGGCCACCCAGACAGGATGGTAGGAGCCAGCATCTAAAGCCAGAGCTGCCTAGAAACGCGTTGCCCAGGGTCCAGCTCAGAATCTGAGGGCCCTGTGTGGCCCGGCCCGAGGGAGCCCCGGCACTGGGTTCTGGCTCACAGTCCAGGGATGCCCGTGGTGAGGGGCAGTGGGTGAGCAGGAGAAACCCCATTTGCCCCTGCACGGGCACCCCTCCTCCTCCTGGGCCTCTGCCTCCAACTCACTCAGGACTTTCTGGGTGCCCACTCAGAGGGAGCCACCAGGCACCCACTGGGGCCCCTTGTCTCGAGGAGCCTGGACGAGGTGGCCCGATGAAGACAGGATTTGGGTCAGAGTCAGACGTGGCCCCCCTTGACTGCCCCCCTCTGTCCTGTGTGACCTTGGGGGACATTGGACTGGGATGTCAGGAGGCCTCTTATAGCTCTTGAAGGTGTCCAGGGCAAGAAAGACGGTGTTTGCTTTGCCCAAACTTGTCACAAAGCATTTGGAAAGCCTCTTGCTTCAGGAAACTCCAGTTGCTTTTTTATTGACTGCCTTCCTGCTCCCTGGACCCCCTGGGCATGGAAGCGGGGGACACTCCTGGCTCCATTTGTCCTTCCCAAGTCACATGTGTCCCATAGCTTAAGGCCCATGGGCCCCTGAGCTGCCCTAATCTGGCCCACTGTACAGATGAGGAAACTGAGGCCCTGCAGGGTCTTGGGGCTTCTGCCATGCAGCCCTTCTGTGCGTCAGGACCGACATCTGCTGCCTCCAGGCTGTGCTCTGCTCTTCCCCAGCCCTGCCCCATGCCGGTCGCTGGGGACAGGGGCCCGAAGCAGCCCACCCCCACCCCGGGAAGGTCGTGGGAGTGAATCAGCCCTGATCAGCTGGGATGTGACTTGGAGTCCAGGTGGATACAAAAAGGTAGTGGCAGCTTTGAGGTGAGATGAGAGGGCCAGAGGACTGGTCCCCAGCCAGCTTGTGGGTGGGGAGGTGCTGGACCTGGGGAGGGAGCAGTGAGGGTCCCTGGGTTATGGCTATTGTGGGATAGGGACAGTCCTCAGGTCCCATGACTCTTCTCAGGCTGACCTGGCTGGCTTCCAGGATGGCTTCAGGACCATGGCTGCATCCGCCACGGAGCAGGGAGATGGACAGGTGCCAGGATACTGGCCCTCCGGACTTTGCTCTGGATGCTGCCATGGGTCTCACTACTCAGCCTGGAAGTGTCTGCCTGAGCAAAGGGCCTCTGTGGTCAGGGAGTTGGGCATGCAGACCTGGCCACCGACGTTTATGGACTCTTACTGACTCTCAGTGAAGCACTTTCCCCATCATCTCATAATCCCCATATGAGGCAGGTCTGTGATTATCATCCCTTGTTACAGATATGAGCACAGAGAGGTTCGTGGCTCACCTGGGGCCACACAGCATTGCCCCTTACTAGCAGAGCTGGGGGCTTGGCATGGGGAAGACCAGTGCTGTCTAATAGAAATAGAATGTGAGCCACACATGAGGGCCAAATGTGTAGTCTTAAGATTTCTCGAAGCCATATAAAAAGATAAAAAGAAATCGATGAAGTCAACTTTAATAATATATTTTATTTAACAGAATGTATCCAACTATGATCATTTCCACATGTAGTCAATATAAAAAGGGTTCAGGCAGTGGTTCGCCTCTTATCCAGGCCCAGAAGGCGGTGCGTGCTTTCCTCCTAGCGCACGTCTGGATTTAGGACGCGCTGCACTTCAGGTGCTCAGTGGCCACGGGACCCCTCCCTGCCGGGGGCCTCGCTGAGGGGCTCCAGGGCTCTGCCCTCCCCTCCCACCCCTGACCCTGGGCAGGACAGGGCGGGAGCCCTTTCCAGGGTGGGCGAGAGTTGGAGGCCAGGGGTGGCCTGCTTCAGACACAGCTGGGGACTGAGGCTGTGCCTCTGAGCAAAGCAGGGCCCAGGGGTCTGGGGTTGGAGGCACGTCCACGGCTTCGGCAGCCTGACCCCTGGGGCTCACTGCCCCTGCTGGCGAGTCCTCCCTTCGCTCTGGCCCTCTCCCACCTGCTGGAGGGTGCCGGGATCCCCTTGCCCAGGCTCCGTCCAGGTACCAGCCCTGGTCCAGTGGAGGGCATGATAGTGCTGGTGCCGGACACTGGGCTGGGGGGCTACAGGCAGCTGCTCCCCTTCCAGGATTTCCACGTTGGTGGGTTGGCCTCAAAGTACCTCTGGCTCCCCACACTCCCCAATCTTGGCAGAGCTCAACCCCATCAAGCTGCCCCCACGAAGGCCCCTGGTGTTGCCAGGGTGGCCTCCTTTGCCACTTTGGTGTGTTTTCCGTGTTGGCGCTGGGAACACACGTTTGTGCATGTGTGCCTATGTGTATGTATGTGCCTGTGCATGTCTGCAGGGTTCTGTGTGTGTCTTGTCTGCATGTTTGCACACGGGTGGGTCTGTGTTTGTGCATGTGTGTCTGCGTGGGGGTGCCTGTGTTTGTGCGTGGGTCTGGGTCTGTGTCTGTGTCCCGGTACGTGAGCGCGCGCTGGAATGCGCGGGGCGGGTCGGCGGGCGCCCGCGGGGACCAGCTCAGCCCCGTGGGGGTGGAGCCGGGGGCGGGGTTGGGGCGGCCCCTCGGGCTCCGAGGACTTGGCCTTTACCTGCGGGGGGCGGAGGGAAAGCTGAGAACATAAAGGCGAGGGGCGGGGCGTGCCGGGCCGCAGCGGCTCCCGGCGGCGCCGAGCGGAGGCGAGCAGGGCGGCGGGTGTGCGCGCCCGCCCGGAGCCGGGAGTGGGAGCCCGAGCTCGCCCGGCCGCTGGGCCGACCCGCCATGGAGGCGTCCCGGGGCCGCGGCGGGCTGGCCGCGCTCTGGTGCCTCGGGTTCCTGGGGGGCCTGGCGGGCGTCGCGGGCACACACTACCGCTACCTCTGGAGGGGCTGCTACCCGTGCCACCTGGGTCAGGCCGGCTACCCCGTGAGCGCTGGCGACCGGAGGCCAGGTGGGCGCCGGCTGGGCTCTGCGCGGGCGGGCGGGACGGGAGCCTGCTCCACTGTGCGCTCCCTTTGTTTCTTCTTTTTAAAGTTTGTGCCCATTGCGCCCTGACGGGTCATAGCGCGGAGGCTGGAGGGAGCGGGCGTGGCAGTGTCCAGCAGGCAGCCGCTGCCTCTGAGGCAGGGCTCATGTGCTCTGAGTCATCGCATATTCCCGTCCCCTCTCGGGCCTGGCTGCGGGGGTTGCTGACGGCAGATTGGTTTCTTGACCCAAGGGAAGAGAAACATCCCCTTGCATTTGCTGCTGGGCACAGGGGGTGCCCTGCCTCACAGCACTGGCAGCTGTGTGGGTCAAGCAAGAAGGCAAGCTCCAGAGAGGCCCCTGCACCCCTTGAGTGTGGCAGGCACCATCCTTTCTGCCTACTACCTGCCCCCAGTCCATGGGAGCATGGTCAGCCTAGTGGGCTTCAGGGTTAGCTGGGAGGACCCCAGCAGCCTATGGAAAGTGGATACATAGCTGTCCTGGGTCCATCCTGCCCCTCCCTGCGATTCAGATCTGGTACCCAGTCTGGGCCAGACTCCTTGCAGGAAGCTCCTTTAAGCATCCTTGAGATCCGAGGAGCCTAGAGCGGGGCATCCTCAGGAGCGTGAGATGGGGCCTGGTGTGCAGCTCCCAGCGAGGCATCACCTGGATCACCCGGCAGCCGCTCCCCTCCAGACCCTCCCAGGCCCCTGAATGTGGCACTGTGCAGGGCACCTGGTCTCCTTGGAGACATTGGTCCTTCTCAGCTGTCCTCTGGGCCAGTCTCTGCCACACTTCATGCCCCGAGGGCCCACAAAGCACTGAGCTGCAGGCCCTTGACTATGGCAGAGTCTCCTGCTTCCCCTGACTTTGTTACTCGGCCAGCTGAGGCCCAAGCTTGGTCCCCACCGGGTAGGCAGACCTCCCACTTGGTGGCTCAGCCAAGGCTGGGCCAGCACTGTCACTCCCCCACTGGTGGCACCAAGTGCTGTGAGACTGTGCAGCGTCCAGAGGCCTGGGCTGGGCAGGGCTGGGCTTTGGGGAGCGGGAGCCCCCGCCCTGCTCTGGGGCCTGCTGGGGCTTTCAGAGGGGAGAGACGGGCCTGTGGATAATGGGGTGCACTGTCCGGGGATGAGGACCCTGTGGCATATTTGGAGGGAAAGCAGGACTCTGAACTTCCTGATCACCTGAGTGGAGCTTTCCGGCAGAATCCCAGAGGGCTCAGGTTTTCCCATAAGTATGAGGGAGCTTCAGAAGGGGCTTATTTTGGGTGGTTTCCGAAAGGGTAGCTGATTCGACCCTGGCTGTGCGCTCCTGGGCCAGGAGCTGGTATGGCTGGCTGACAGTTGGTGGAGACCCCACGGGTTCCCAATAGGGTCGTGGTGGGCTCCCCGAACCACCACCTTTGCCCCCCTCAGCAGACACCACAGGTCCAGCCAGGCTCCCAGGGGAACTGGCCTGGTGTTGGCACAGTGATGTGTCACCATATGCCAGTGTACGAGGCAGTTCCCATCCCCAGGCTGCCCAAGTCCTCGTCACGCGTCTCAGCTGATGGCAGCCACAGGACCATGGGGACCTCCCTGCAGAACCCTGACCGGGCTGGTCATTAAAATAGGTGCAGCCCACAGGGTTCTGGGCCACAGGGCTTTCTGACGGTTCCTCCCTGTGCAGGGGGGCACTGCACCAGAGCTGTGGAGGCTGGACCTTGGGCCGGAGAGGGCTGGGTGGGTTTGCCCTGGGCTGAGTGCTGACCCTGAAAGGGGCAGGTGGCCTCCCGGCTCCCTTTCAGCCTGGGGGTGCCCACACCACCGTGGGGCCCAGGCCCTCTCTGTGGTGTCTGGGAGAGCGATGTTTTCTGCTGTAGTTTCAGAGTCTAGCGGCCGATGCTCAGTTGGGGACCCACCATTCAGGGTGTCTCAGGGCGCTGGTCCTCCCACAGGGATCACTGCCTATTGGCAGTGCAGCATGAGGACAGGCCTGCCTGACGGACTCAGGGAGTGCAGCCAGCCCCCCAAAGGGCACAGCTGACCTCACTGTGGGAGTCAGGAGGCCAGTCTGGCCAGAGTGAGCGTTTGGGAACCTGGGTTTCTGAGCTTCTGTGACCCGTGACTCTGGAAAGGACGTCAGAGACAACAGTGATGTGCTCTGTGTTCAGTCCCTGTGGCTGCTGTAACAAAGACCCCAACCTTAGTGGCTTACAACAGCGCCTTACAGTTCTGGAGGTCAGAAGGCTGAAATGGGCCAAGAGCCAGGTGTGGGCAGGGCTGGTTCCTTCTGGAGGCTCTGGAGGGAGAGCCCACTTCTTGCTTTTCCAGCTTTGAGGCGGCCAGCATCCTTGGCTTGTGGTCCTTTCCTCCATCTTCAAAGCCAGCAGCACCGCACCTTCAAATCTCTTTTTCTCTGAGCTTCCTGCTTCCCTCTGATAAGGCCCAGTGATGACACTGGGCCCACCTGTTTCTCCAGGATAATCTCCCTTCTCAAGGTCCTTAATCCTACGTGGAAAGTCCCTTTTGCTGCGTAAGCTTCCAGGGAGTAGGATGTGGACCTCTTTGAGGGGCCATTATTCAGATGACCACACTCTCTTTAAAGACCAGTGAGCCTGTGGCTACTCAGGTCATGGCCGCTACCAGGGCCTGGGTCACAGGGCCAGCAGCTGCGGGGGGGTTGAAGCCGGCTGAGAACAGCTCTGTTCTGCCACCACGTGGCCTGCCTTGGGAGCCGGCCGGCAAGGTTTAGGTAACTCGATCTTGCCTTGTTTTGAGTGTAAGTCATTTCTAATAAAGGGGCCTTAAGTCTCAGAGCTGGAGGGGACCCCGGCAGGAGGTCGTCTGGCCACATGTCCCGCCTCCAAGCAGCCTTCCGCTGCCCAGAGAGGCGAAGGCGGAGGCCTCAGATCCTTCAGCCTTGAACCGCCCCCATGTGTTCCCATATCCAGACCTGCTAACAACCAACAGCAGGCGCTGGAATCTGTGGCTGAGCCTCATTGCCCGCCCCCTGCCTGTGCCGCTGGTCAGGGACCCAGTCTCGCTGCCTCCTGACCGCCAGGCAGTGCAGCTACGGGTGGGAAGGGCTTGGGGCTGGGGTCAGCATGCCGGCCCCTCCTGAGAGGGCCTGTTTTAGGTGGGATCGGGACTTCTGAGAGAGGCCAGGTCCAATGTGGGCGGCTGAGTGTAAGTGTTCCCATCACTGGGCAAGAGGGTGGTGAGAGCGCAGGTCACGTGTGTGGTGGTGCCAGGGGCGGGAGCTGGCTGTCAGGGCCAGTCCAGTGGGAGGGTCCTGCTGACCAATGGCCGTGCCCTGCTCCGGCGTCCCATTCCTGCTTCTTCCCAGACTGTTTGGTGTCCTTGTGGCCCTCAGGGCTGCGGGGCTGGCCCGAGGGGCAGACGCTCTCCTGGGCTCCCCCACGTCCTGGACATCATGCTCAGGTTCACCTGGGTCCTGCTCGAGGATGCGGCCCCCCAGCCAGGTGTCCTAGGGGCTCAGGAGCATCCTGCCCTCCGGAGTCCAGTGCCCCTGAGTCAGCGCCTCCTTGAGCCGAGTGTCTGGAGAGAGCCCTGGGCAAACGCTGAGTCGCCAGCTGAGAGCTGGTTTCCGGAAGCCAGTGTCCCCTTGGGCTGCTGGCTTAGTGCCTGCCTCTGGGGCCCTGTTGGAGGCACATCGGTGAGCTGGAATGACAGCCCCTCTGTCCCCCTCTCCCTGCTTTGTCTGCCAGCCAGGCAAGGCCACTCTAGACTCACTGAGGCCTGGTGGGTCTGCCCTCCTCCTCAGACAGCACCCATGTGCCACCTCTTCCCCCAAGGCCTTACGAAGCAGCTCCCTATGCCGGGGCTGTGCTCCATGCGTCACATCTTGACCTATCAGGGACCCTTAGGGGGATCTCAGAGCCAGGGGTCTCTTCTCTGAGCCCCCTTAGGTGGGTGCTGCCCGCCTGCCCTGCCCTGCCCTTCCCAGCTGGTGTGGGTCTGCCCCCCGCCCCCAGCTGATCTCCCATAGGAAGGCCCTGAGCCCTGAGCCCTCCCCCCTGCACCCTGGTGCGCTCTGCCCCCTGCCTTCTCGGGGCTCTGTTGGGGGTTGTTAACCCTTTGCCTTCAAGCTTCTCCCCGATTACCATCCTGGCTTCGTTCTGAGGCAGCCCACAGGTGCCCCTGGTGCAAGTGAGGAGATGCTCTTGGCCTTGTCTGTCCCTCTTCTCTGAGGCAGCCTCGGGGCTTGGGAGGGACCCAGCGGTCTCCCCAGAGTGGACGTGGCTTCTGCAAGGATCAGATGGCCCTGGAGGTCCAGACAGAGACCCTGGCCTCCTGGGGTTAGTTTGGTGTCATTTCTGGAACACCAGGCGCATTCTCAGAGTGTGGACTGGTGGCAAGATCTCTATGTGTGGGAGGCAGTGCCTGGCGGGCAGGCTCGGGGGACAGCCAGGAGGAGCCTCACCTGGTGCCGCCTTGTCACCCTTCAAAAGTGTGCTCAGGGCTGGAGTTTTAGGACAGGAGACTTGGAGGGGGGCGTTTTCATGGGGACAGTGGTGGGAACTGCAGAGTGGAGTCATGGTGGATGGCGTGGACCTGCCGGATTGCTGAGCCGAATTAGAAACATCAGCTCTGTGCGGCCCCTGTGTCGTCCCCCAATAGCTGCGTTTCCCACACAGCCGAGGACTTGCCCCTCGAAATCATGTTTTCTCCCAGGGGAGCCATGTGGAGTGGAATCTTCTACTGTCCCTTTGAGCCGAACACAGCCCTCCCCTGTGAGGCGCGGTCATCGGTTAGGGCCTGTTGTCCAGGCCAGGGTGCCCGAATACCCCAGGCTCTCTGCTGGTAGACATTCATGAGCGAAGAGCATCTGTCCATCTGTCTCCCCTCTTCTCTGGTCCGGGAAGCTGGCCACCGGGTTGGCGAGACCGGTGTCTGAAGGTGTGGCCTGGCCTGAGGAACACGTGCCCGTGCCTGGTGCTCTAGGGCCACTCTGTCTCTGTGTCTCTTGGGCAGTCAGGTCCCTCCTGGCGTTATCCTTGCACACAGATGTCTGAGGCAGCCTCTGCCTCCTGCCTTCCTCCCGGTCTGTTTTGTCCACCTCAGTCACTGCCCAGGTTGGTGGAAGTGGGCCTGGAGGGAGGGATGAGGGACGAGGCAGCCGGAACCTTCTTGATACCTCTGCGTCCCTGCAGCAGGAGCTGACCCTCCTGAGGGTCAGCCCCCTGGGCCTCCAGCCCTGGGGAGGTTTTTCCAGCCCCTGCACCTCCCAGCTCAGCTCCTGGGGCAGCTCCCTGGCCTTCAGTCACTTTCCTGTGGCCTGAGCCGTGGTGCCAGGGGGAGGAGCACGTGTCCTGCGCAGGTGCGGGTCATCCCGTGGTCTCGGGTGTGGAGTGTCCTCCTGGAAGCGGAGTGCCTAGGCCGTCCGCGAGGTCCTGTGCTTGTGAGGTCTGCTGTGCTGGCCTCCTGTCTCCCTGGCACAGGGAGCCCATGGGGGGACCCCAGGCTGACACCCCCTGCACTGGTTTCCTGGGGCTACTGAAACCAATACCACAATAGACATTTGTTCTCTCCCAGTTCTGGAGGCGGGAAATCGGAGATCGATGTGTCGGCAGGGCCACACTGCTGCTGAACCCTCCTGGGGAGGACCCTTCCTTGTCTGGTCCTTCCAGCCTCTGGTGGCTGCCAGTGCTCCTTGGCTCATGGCCGCCTCCCTCCAGCCTCTGCCTCCTTGCGTGTCTTTGACCAGGACCCCAGGCACTGGATTTAGGGCCCTGCTTATCCAGGATGGTCTCATCTGGATCCTTAACTAGTGACATCTGCAAAGACCCTCTTTCCGGATAAGGTCACATTCTGAGACTCTGGATGGACATAAATTTTGGGGGGACAGTGTTCAGCCCAGGACGTACCCCCTGGCCTGCCCTCTCTTAGGCTCTTCCTCTGAAGCCTGTGCAGGGGTGTCTCATGAGGTAGCAGTTTCTCCTTTTGGCCTCATGGGCCGCAGAGGAGGGGCTGCATTGCCCTGAGAGCATTTCTGGATTTGGCCTTACGATGAGTGTGTGCTCCACGCTCAGGCTGGAAAGGCACTAGGAAGCAGGCGTCCCCTGACCTGAGTCTGCTCCCCCCGCAGCCACTGCACTGGCTGAACCACTGTTCCCTGTGTTCTGGCTGACCCCCGGCAGCTCCCCACATTTCCACTGACCCCCGGCTGCTCCCCACATTTCAACTAACCCCCAGCTGCTCCCCACATTTCAACTCACCCCCGGCTGCTCCCCACATTCTGGTTGCCCCGGAGGTGGTGGCTCTTCCTCCTGAGCAGGCCGGCCAGGCCTCGGGGATGGGCCCTGCCTTCTCTCCACTCTGCTTCTGCAGGCGTGGGTGAGGGGCTCTGGGAGTGTTGCAGGCCTGGTCTGAGAAGGAGGGTCTTGGGTCTGGGCCCTGGCATCTGGGCTGAGGGCAATGTCCTCAGTGAGGGGGCTGAGCTGGGGTCTTGGGGCCACCACAGAGTAGGTGGTGTTAACACAGGGTACTGGCTGTTAACCCTCGGCCCTGTGTCCCTGCCTAGATGTGGATGAGTGCCAAGTACACAACGGTGGCTGCCAGCACAGGTGTGTGAACACGCCAGGCTCCTACCTCTGTGAGTGCAGGCCTGGCTTCCGGCTCCACGCAGACGGCAGGACCTGCCTGGGTAAGTGCCCCTGCAGCCTCGGGAGTGGCCGCCCCTCCTCCGACCTCGGCCTGGTCCCTGCACTCCTGGGCTGAGAGGCCTGCTGCAGCCTACCGGCTCAGCGACAGCTGCTGTTGTCGCAGCTCCATCCTGCTGAGTGTGGTGTGCACGGAGCCCGATGGCTGGCCTGCCTTGGGCCTTGCCAGCTCCACTCTGACGGGGGAGGCTCAGGCAGGTGAAAGAAGGTGTCCTGAGCCATGCCGGAGCTGGCCCCTGTGATTCTGGGCCCCTGTGACCTTGAGCACCCTCTGCAGCCACACCTGAATCCTGCTGGGGTGCTAAGACCATCTCCCCGGCGGGGGAGGGGGGGCCTCTCATGACTTGAGGAGGAGCCCCTGGGCCGCCATCCTATTGAGGGTCCTCTGCAGCAAAAGCCGCGGTGGTGGGTCAGCAGGGACCCGGGCCTGGTTGTGCTGTCCCCAACCTCAGGGGAGTCTCAGTTGCTCACTGGGTGGTGGGGGATGCTGGCCAGAAGGCCTGGCTTGGGGCAGGGGCAGTGTGAGACCACCCTTGGCCTGCAGAGCTGGGCTTCCTGGACCCAAATCCCCCCACCCCAGCTTTGAGGGACTAGGGGATTGGGTTGTGGCAGGCGGGGATAACAGAGAAGGGGTAACTGAGAAGTGGGACGCCAACACTTGGTTCCTCTGCAGGGTCTTTTTGCTGTGAGAAATGGGCTCAGTGGAGGCGCTGTGGCCACAGACTCCTGCCCCTGCCAGCTGGGGAGAGTTATGGGGAGAGAAGGGGAGAGCACCAGGTGGCCACTGAAGCCGTGGGTGGAGGGGCTAGAGGCCAGGGCTTTGGTGTTGGGCAGTCAGTGTCCACGCCTCACCCTCCCTTGCCCCTCTCCTGGCTGGCTCTGGACACAGGTGCCTGAGGCACAAGACTGACCCCTCCCTGATGGCCACTGTGTCTGGGAGGCTGTGTAGAAGTGGTTCTCTTTCTGCCCTGGGGATCCAGAGCGGCCGGGCGGGCTCTGAGCGCCTTCTTCCTGCATGCCTTGCTGCCATGTGGCAGGGCGGCCTGCCAGCCCTGGGGGGCCCTCCCTGCACACACTCGCACATGTCCCGGCCGCCGCTCGGGAGGAAGCAACTGGCCTGTGAAGTTTCTCTGGGTCGGAAAGTGGAAACAGATGCAGGAATGTTGTGATGTGCTTCAGACAAATACGACACGGGTGTAGCCCCCAGCTGCTGCCTCCTGGGGCGGGAGAGGAGCTTCTGGAGCCCATAGCCATGGACTATGGCCTTGGGGTTCTCTGGTCCCCCAGGCGTCCCAGGTGTCCTTCCCACACCTCTCCTCTGGGGCAGGTTCTCTTTGGAGAAGGGTGTCCCTTGGGGCCGGTCTGGGGGGCCAGGTGGGGACTTGTGAGTGCCCAGTGCTCCCTTCTTGCTGTCGACGCCCCTGGGAGGGGCCTGGGACGCCCCCTCCCCATCTCCCTAGTCTCGCCCATCTGTGCTGCTGGTGGCCTTCACTGAGAGGCCAGAAAGGAGGAGGGCTGGGTGGGGATGGGTGAACAGCATGTGAAGGGGAGGGGGCCCTTCAGAGTTTTGGAGGGACTGGTAGTGGCCTTGAGCTGCTGGCTTCGGGAAGCCTGGGAGGGATGCCCCTCAGCCTTGCCCCTGGCCCTGCCCAGCCCACAGTGGACCTGACGTGCTGGCCTGGGGTGGGTCAGGGTGGCCGGGCATCTCAGATCCTGGAAGACAGACTTCCAACTCAGGGCTGGTGGAGGGTACTGCCCGGCCCCTACAGGCTGCTGGACTCTCCTGGGGCTCTGAGGGGGTGGGGCTGAACTTCCCGCCACTGGGAGGTGTGGGGCCTTCCCTGCTTCTCTGGGACTCCCAGTGTGCAGGGTGTGGGAGGAGCCAGTGCATTGTCCAGGGTCACAGTGGCACCTTCTGAGTCCAGACTGCCCTGGGCCTCAGCAGACGTTATAGGAAGAATCAGTCTGGGAGCCATGCGCTCTGTACCTTCCCCTCGCCCACACAGGCCAGGGGGGCTGGCTTCACAGCTGGGGCACAGCCACTCTGGACCCTCCCTGGGGCCTGCTGGGGTCCCCTTGTGGGAGGGGTGCTTGAGCTCTCCTGGAGCTTTGCAGGCAGGCAGGGAGCAGGCCCAGGCACCTCCTTGCCCCTGGCCGCCTGGTGTGAGGATGATAAACATGCTGGAGGTTGGGTGTGGAGAAAGTGCCCGCAGGGATGTGACAGCCTTCCAGGGTACAGGGCGGGATTGCCCTGTGTGCTGGACCTTTCAGGGTGGTGCCACATCATGGGGCCCTAAGGGATCTGGAAAGTCCTCAAAGGAGGCAGGCTTGAGGGGGTGCTTTAAAACACACAAAGGAGGCCTTGAAGCAGTCATCAAATTAGCTTCTGAGGCAGGGAGAGGACAGGAAAAACACAGCCTTCTTTCATCCCTCCCTTGCAAAAGAAATTAGAGAAATAAAACAGGAAAGGTTTCAATTATTAAAAGTGAGAATATGCAAGAAGGATTTTGCCATTGGCCCCAAGGCCCCTGAGCACCGAGTGTCCCACCCTGGCCGCCCCCTGGCCAGCCTGGCCCCAGGAGAGGCAGAAGCAGCCAGGCATCCTGGGGTGCCCTAGGGCCCTCCTAGGTGTGTCCCCCAGGCTCTGGGGTGGCCCAGGGCTGGTGCACCCTGCTTCTCACCCTAGGGGCACAGAGCCGACTCCGTCTGTCCCCTACTTGTGGAAAGTGGGGCCTGCAGAGCAGTGGCTGGTGACATGTCTAGGAACGTCATTCTTGCTTTTCTTCAGCACCTTGCAGAGCACCAGTGTGTGAACCTGCAGAGGAGACCAGCTCCTGGGTCTGCAACATGGCGCTGGGGAGCCCTCCTCCTCTGGGTGACTGGGCACTCTGAGCCAGTGGCACCTGCCCAGTAGTCCCTTTTGGACCCTGCCCTTGGACATGGCTGCTTGCCCATGTTCCCCAGGGTGAGCAACACACCCGGGGCCAGTCTGAGGAACCGGGATGTCACTGGGTCAAGCAGCATGGGGTCCTTCCAGGCCAATGCCCTGCACTGGCCTCTTGGAAGAGTGGGGCTCTCCATCCTCCTCCCCTCGCCTTAGGCCTGTCGGGCCTTTTGGACAGATGCGGTGGGGAGGACTCTGCTGTCAGCATGCATGCCCCTGGTGGCCTGGCTGCCTCTCCCGTGTCCTCTGTCCCTGGAGTCAGATGGGCCTGACTGTGTCCACAGCATGAGGAGGGTCTCCCCAGCCACTCCTTCCCTTAGGGCTCTGCCATGGTGTGATGTGTGGCCTCAGGACAGACACTCCCCTCAGGCCTGGGTCTCCCCGTGGGGGCTGCACAGGGGCCTCAAGCCCGCTATTCCCTCCACTCCTTGGAGAGGAGACCCTGGGGAGGCCACTTGGTCCCCTAGAGGCTGCTGCTGGCAGCGCATGGGGCGGGTACCAAAACCACAGGCCGCAGAGAGATGGAGACGGCAAGACTTGTGTGCAAGACTGCAGATGCAGCTCCTTGACTGTTTCCCGATCCCCTTCGAATGGAAACAGGCAGCAGGACGGGGAGAGGGGAGGGCGGCCCCGTCCCGCGAGTCTGCCCTGGGAAGTGGGGGCTTTTCCTGAAACCAGGACCCCAAAAATGCAGCCTGCCAGCACCCAGGGCGTGGTGGCATGGCCCCCCACCTCCCCCCCGCCAGGATAGCCAGGGGTGGCCGCAGACTGTGGGCTGGGCACAGAAACCCAACGAGGAAGCGAGGGCTAACTGGGGCCGTGCGTGGAGGCGGGCCATGGGATTAGAGTCGGGTGTGAAAGGAGGGTGGAGCTGGATTCCAGCCGAGGCGTGTGTGGGGTTGGGTGACAGGGGAGGAGTGAAGGATGGGGATGGGCGCCAAGGGGCTGCTGCAGAGCCTGGGGTTCACACCTCTGAGTGCCTCATCCCAAGGTGGGCAGGTGCTGGGCAGGACGGCCAGCACAGCCTGGTCCTGGGTGCCCGCTTGTGCTGTGCTGAAGGCCTATCTTTGGTGCTTTCTCGGGCTGGGACTGAGGAGCGGGGGCCGGTTGGTGGTGTGTAGTCTGTGATGTTGGCGCCAGTGCCAGCCCCTGGCTCTTGGGCCAGGGTGGCTGCTTACATGGCTGCAAGTTGATCTTGCCTCTCATGGAACACGGAAGCCCCGTCCCGGGGTGGGGGATGGGGCAGGAGGCATAAGACAGAGCAGTAGGTGACCCATGAGCTGCCTGGGGACCCGGGGGGTGGGCAGAGCCCAGGTGAGTTTCCCCTCCTGGCTGAGCCGGGCGGGCCACCCTCTTCCTGACCTGCCATCCTGGCCCTGTCCCCAACAGATGGCTTCCTAGAAGGAAAGGCAGTGGGTGGCCGCTGACCACACATGGTGTGAAGCTCTTGGGACCTAGAAACCAAGCCAGTGATTTGAGGGCAAGCCAGTGAAACTGAGGGCAGTGATTGCAAAACCTCGTGAAGCCAGCCCCAAAACCGCCTGGTTGGGTTTGGCGGCTGGAGCAGAGTGGGCTGGTGGGCTTGGCCCCTGGCTGACAGGCTTGCCCTCCTGCTGGCTGGCCTGGCACCAGCACAGCCCCTTGGATGACCGGCTCGGGCTGGCAGGCGTGCTGGGCTGGGATGCCGGGCCTTGCAGCAGAGCTGCCCTCAAGGTCGGCTGTCCACAGCTGGCACCTGCCACTTCCTCCATGGCACTCAGGTGCACCCGCTGCCCCGAATCTGTGCCCGGGTCTCAGGTGCTGCCACCTGCTCCTCTGCGATGGGGGACAAACTGGCACAAGCAGGCCCTGCACCCTGTAGGACGTTTGTTTCTAAGGTCCAGTGTCCGCTTAGGTAAGGCCCCGTTCCCTTGGGTGTGCTGGACGCCTTGCCCCTGAGGCTCCTGGGAGGAGGCGGAGTTGCAGCCCAGCTCTGTTAGACCCCGCGAGTCCCCTGGCTGAGGCCCCGTGTCCTGGGATTTGCAAACTGGGGAGTGAGGGTGTCTTAGCCAGCTCAGGAGGCTGTAACAAATGCCACAGGCTGGCTAGCTTAAACAACAGACATTTATTTCCTCACAGTTCTAGAGACTGGAAGTTCCAGACTGTGGTGCCAGCCAATTTGGTTCCCCCTGAGAGCTTTTTTCCTGGCGCCTTCTCTGTGTGTCCTCATATGGCAGAGGGAGAAAGAGAGAGGGGAGCGAGAGATCTTGTGTCTTTTCCTACAAGGACACAAGTCCTGTTGGATCAGGGCCCCACCCTTATGACCTTGTTTAACCTCATTACCTCCATAAAAGCCCCCCCCCCCAAATGCAGACACGTTGGGGGCTGAATTTTAGAGGGACACAAGCGTTCAAGCCATTAGGGGCTGTGAAAGCCCTAATCTCCCATTTTCAATGGGTGCTCTCAGCTTTGCTTCAGGTCTGAGCGTGGTCCTGACTTGCATGACTGCCAGGGAAGGGGTCACTGGGACATGGGTCTCATGGCCTGATCTCATAGTGACCTGGGGGCCTGGAAACTTCACCACCAGCTCTGGGCACTGGGCACACAGAGGCTGGCCCTCCCCTCAGCCACACAGCTCAGCGCTTAAGAAAATCTATCTCGTTCAGCTTTCCGGGAATCCGTGGCACGGGACGTGCACGATGACGCTGGGCTTGGCGCCTGCTGTGCACAGCTTGGAAGCATCTGGAATGGTAGAATTTGTGCAGAGCGATGAGAGACGGACTTGGGAGGGTGCAAGGCTGCATGGGGGGCCCATACCCCCTCCACCTGCGCCCACCTGTCTGTGGTTTCTCTCCCGGTGGGCCTGGTGCTGGATCGTCCCGGGGCCCATCTGGGGTCTGCCCATCTGGAACGGCTCCTTTTCAGCACTGCACAGCTCCCCAAGTCCTTCTTGTGGCCACGGTGCCTGTCCAGCCGGCCTGCCTGCCCGGGCTCCAAGCCCCTCTCTCTGTGCCTGGCTGGCTGTGCCAGGAAGGGCTTCTGGTTCCTATTAGGAGTCCTGAGCAGGGATGAGGGTGTCAGGAACACAAACAGAGCTGCAGGAGTGGGGCCAGGTCAGGTTGTGCTCTGAGCCTCTGAGCGATGTGGTGGCTTAGCAGAGCTGTCTCAGGTGAGGCAGGCGGGACCTTGGAGGTCAGTGCAGAGTCGGGGCCTGGTGTAGGTGGGTGGAGAGTGGGCTCAGAGTCTGACGGGGACGTGAGTTGGTGGCTGCCCTGCTTGCCTCAGTTTAGCCCAGGCCTCGAGTCTCTGCTGCTTCTCCCCCTACGTGGCAGGGCTGGGTGGAGCCAGGAGACAGAGCTGTCACAGCCACCTCTGGGCATCCTCCCACCCCTGCAGGGCTAGCTTGGCCCCAGGAGGGGACCCTAAGCACAGCTCCCCACCCGCATGCTGCACGTGGGGAAATGCGGCAGTGACCTGAGTGTTGTGTTTGGCTTTCTTCAAACAAACTTGCTTTGAAGGAAGCTTTGCTTCTGGCAGACAGCGTGGCCGAGGCCTCCCCAGAGCCCTGAGGCCATTCACGTCCCCTGTGTGTGGACGCTGTGGCTGCTCCCAGCTCTGCTGGCCTCTGAGCTCCTGCCTCTGAGGGTCCAGGCGTGCTGGTCCTGGCTGCTACACAAAATGACAGTGAACGGCCTCCGCAGGTTGGGCCAAGGCCGGCGGTCCCCCAGGGTCTGTGATGACAACACGGGTGGCATCTCGGGGTGAAGCCTGGTCCCGCGGTGGCTGCAGTGTTTGAGTAACGGGACTCAGGTTTGCCCCAGGTCCAGGCCTGGGCGGTAGGCCGTGCCTCCCGGGGCACAGACACGGCACATTCTTGCCACTTCGCTTCGGAGGAGGGGCCGACTACCTCCCTAACCTCGAGGCCCCAACCAGACTCACAGAGCTGCAGGAGGCCCAGTACCCACCCGGGGTGCCCACCCTCACCCAGCGCGTCCTCCCCGGGCATGGCCCCAGCCCATCCACCTGGTACACGGGCACCCACTTGACCAGCCTGACCCACAAGGCCTGATCCTGTAGGGGCCTGAGCGGGAAGGCCTGGACCCTGCCTCCTGGGACTGAGATGCTGGTTCCTGGCTCTGAGGTCTCACTGAGTACTGTTCCCCATGGCCACCAGGAGGAGTGGGGACTGTGTGAGTTCAAGTAGGGGGCAGGGCCCGGGTTGGCAGAACTACACTGGTCCACTGGGAGCTGGGGGCCAGGCCTCTGGGCCACGATGGCCGTCCATGGCAGCACCATGCCACCCCTCCACCCTGGCCTGATGACCAACATAGGGCAATGTCTGGGCCTCCACCACCCCCTGCTGGCCTGCCACCTCCTCGAGCCTGCTAGCCTGCTTGGCCTGTGAGCCCTGGATGCCCTGGCTCTCAGTGGGGCCCTGATGTCCTGCATTCTGTACTGGGTGGCGTTGGGCTTCCATTGCGGTGGGCAGTCTGCTCTGCGAGGCCTCTCTATGCCTGTCCTCGGGCAGGCTGGGGCCGGAGGATCCAGAGACGGACCATGGTCCTGCTACACTGAGTGTGGGCCGGGAAGCAAAGCCAGGCCCATGGACCAATAGCAACAGTGTCGCCCTCTCAAAGCCCTGCTTCCAGGGCAGAGATGGAAAGGAGGAAGGGCCCAGTGTGGCCTGGAGGATCCTGGAGCCTTCCTGTAGGAGGTGGTCCCGGGTCATCCCCTGCTCTGGGCCTGCCCGTCCTCCTGGGCTGACCTGGGCTCTTCTCCGTGTCCTCAGTCATCAACTCCTGCGCTGTGGGCAATGGCGGCTGCCAGCACGACTGTGTCCAGCTAACGGTGACCCAGCACCGCTGCCAGTGCCGGCCCACATTCCAGCTCCAGGAGGATGGCAGGCGCTGTGTCCGTGAGTATGCCGCCAGCCCTGGGGCCCCATCCTCTCCGGACCCATAGGTCTTTCAAGGGACCCTGCAGCTGGAGCCGGGGCACATGCAGGACGTGCCTCCTCACTTGGCTTCTGGGGCTGGCAGGGGGGCCCAGGGGCAGTGGGGCCCCTGGGCTGCTGAGAGGTGGTGGGGCATCATCCAGCCCCCAGCGCGGGTTGGGAGGGAGCCCCCTTGGCTGTGCTCTGGTGTTGCACATCTGTGGGGGCAAGAAGCTCAGGTATGGGAGAGACAGGAAGGGCATCCGACAGGTCCCTCAGGTCCAAGGCCCACCCTGGGCTGGTACAGGCGTGTGGGACCCAGGCCCTGGCCCTTGGGCAGAGGAGGCAGGCCAGGCCCCATTTCTCAAATTACCCTGGCGTCTCGGGGCTGCCTGTCACAGAAGGAGGGGGCTTTGCTGATGGAGGAGGTGGAGCAGGCTCAGAGGCCCCCTGAGATATGGAAATGGGGGGTCAGGGTGGGGCAGGTTCTGAGAGAGTCCCCCCGCCTAGCCTCCTGGGTCCCGGGCCAGGAGTGAGTGTGGGCTTGAGGCCAGCAGTGGGGGCAGAGTGGCAAGGGGTGATGGACCTGGGGGCCAGCTGGGCACCTCGGCTCCAACTGGGAGAACAGGTGCAGGAGGAGCTGGCCGGCGCCCTGCTGTCTTCTCTGAGTCCTCTTGGGGGATCTCAGGGGCTCCCACACCTGGGAGGAGGGTGACCCACAGGAGCAGGAGGGGCGAGAGTGCCAGGTGGGGGCCTCATGAGGGGCCCTGGGACAGGCACTCTGAGTCCACAGAGTCCCCTGCCTCCCACCCTGACCTCTCCCCTTTGCCTCCCTTCCTCTGGATCTGTGACCTTAGGGAGAAACCCGTGCACGGACCGGAATGGCGGCTGCATGCACACATGCCAAGCTCTCCGGGGCCTCGCTCACTGTGAGTGCCACGCGGGCTACCGGCTGGCAGCTGACCGCAAGGCCTGTGAAGGTAAGACGCCCCTCCCCATGCTCCGGCCCCCCCCTCCCCACCCCCAGGGTCAGCTGTGGAGGGACCGGGTCCTGCTGCACCGGCTTGTGTGAGAGGGCTGACCTGGGGTGATGCCCCGGCTCATCTCCTCTACTGGGGGCCAGGGGCCCGGCTGGGCAGCAGGGAGCTGGGGAGGAGGGGCAGGGACTCCCCCGGTGAGCTGCTTCCAGCCTGAGCCTCATTTCAGCCGGAGCAAGCAGGAGAGCTCAGGTGGCCTTTTTGCTTTTTGAATATTTCTTGTATTATCTAAGTAGTACCTGCTCGTTAGGGGAACAGAAGAGCTGAGGAAGCATCACCCTGAGCCCGGATGACATCCCCATGTTGGCTTCCAGTTATTTTTTCGGGTTGTTTGTGAATACGCAGATTAGAATCACCCGGATCCCAATTGGGTGCCACTTTCTAGAACGTGCTTCTGTGTCCTTGGCCGCAAGGTGTCTGCTGGGCGACTGTGCATGTTTGTTAGTTACCCCTCCCAGGACTCTCTGGTGCCCGACTCCTGTTACACACAGCTTGGGATGAGCAGCCTCAGGGAGGGGTCTGCGCGCATCGCTGTCACCCTTGGGCGAGTCTCTAAGGAGATGGGGGTGTGTCCAGGGCAGGCAGCAGTCAGAGAGATGGGGCCTGCGGGCTGCAGAAGCCCAGTGGTCCCACATGTCACCAACACCAGGAGGGAGCATTTTAGGAATCGTTGCCAAAGTGAAAGGTGCCCCCTGTCGCTCTGGGTGCAGGTGGCTTTGGTGGGCTCAGCAGGAGATGGGCTGAGGGTCAACTTCTTCATCCCAGGGAATCTTAGGGGATGTGACCGAAGCACTGGTCGGGGACACCAGGGTTCAGGTCCTGACAGCCAGCGCCATGCAGCTGTGGGAACGCACCTGGATGTCAGCGGCCATGTGCTTCTTCCCCCTGTCCCCAGAGGCAGGTGGTGAAAGGCCGGGCCCTGGACACGGCTTGGTGAGAGTAGGGTGGGCGCCACTGAGGGACCGTGGGCGCAGAGAGGAGGAGCCTGTTGGCAAAGCTGCTGGCGGGGCCCGAGTGCGAGCTGGTGGGGCTCCAGAGCAGACTTCCAGCTGTGCCCTCCTCGGCCTGGGCGGGAGTGTGGTTCTGCACCCGAACTTGTGGATGAAAATACAGCTCAGCGGGCCGGCCCCAGTCATGGAGCCATGGAACGGGAAGGTGGGAGAGGGCACTGGGTGGCCCCCTCTTGGCACAGGGGGCCCGAGCCCTGACCCTCTGGTGAGGACCCCTCCACACCCAGGCACCACCCCTGGGGGCCGCATCTCCCAGGCTAGTGGTTCACAGCTCTCCCCTTGATCTCTCCCATCCAGACGTGGATGAATGTGCCATGGGGCTGGCCCAGTGTGCCCACAGCTGCCTCAACACTCATGGGTCCTTTAAGTGCGTGTGCCACGCAGGCTATGAGCTGGGTGCCGATGGCCGGCAGTGCTACCGTGAGTGGACACTGGGCAGGCATTGGCACCATGGGGCATGGAGGTGCCTGGGGGTGGCAGCACTGCTCCCCGGTCTCCCACGGACTGCCAGCTTGCTTTGGCCAAGGGCAGTGCTAGCCTGGGAGCTGCAAGTGGGTCCCAGGAGGTCAGGGGAAGATGATGGGGTCTGGGGAGGTCAGGGGAGGATAGAGGGTCCAGGGAGGGCAGGGGAGCATGGGGGGCCCGCAGGAGGGTACAGGTTCCAGAACCTGCCTAGCTCAGGAGCTCTGTGTTTCCAAGCAGAGTGGGCCTGGGGGTCCCGGGCTGGCTGCTGGGGTGGGGGAGGACCCTGTCCCACATCCTGGTGGTGGGTTTCATCACAGGGATCGAGATGGAGATAGTGAACAGCTGTGAGGCTGACAACGGCGGCTGCTCCCACGGCTGCAGCCACAGCAGCACAGGGCCCCTCTGCACCTGTCCCCGCGGCTACGAGCTGGGCGAGGACCAGAAGACTTGTATCGGTGCGAGCCGGGTCCTTCCAGACCGCCCCATCCCCCCGAACCAGGGACCCGCTGCTGCCCCGAGTCTGTGGATTGGTTTGACGCCATGACATGGAAGCCCCCAGTCTTGCTCTCTCTGCCCTGGGCCAGGGGTGTGGTCCGAGGGTGGGCCTGGCGAGAGCCCCCACTGAGGCCCCGCCAGGCACACCCCATTGTCCATCAGCACCGCCTCCTCCAGCTCTGCTCAGTCACTTAGTTAAATCCCCATGTGCTTAGAGGAGCACCCGAAATGCTGTGGTGTGCGAGAGTCCTCTCTTCTTGGGGAGACCCTGCCCCCAACATGGACCCCACACCACCCTCCAGCCCCGTCTGGCCCCCACAGCAGGGGGTGGCCTTGGGGCCGTGATGTTTGTCCTCTCTGTGTCTGTGTACAGGACCAGAAGCGTACGTGGGTGCACATGCACACGTGTGTGGCCATGTGTGGGACTGTGTGCAAGCGTGCATGTACTGGTGGGCGTGGGCAGGGCGTGTGTGCAGGTGGGCGCCTGGGTGCCAGCCGGGCTCGGGTGTGTGCCCGCAGATGTGGACGACTGTGCCGACTCGCCGTGCTGCCAGCAGGTTTGCACCAACAGCCCCGGCGGGTATGAGTGTGGCTGCTATGCTGGCTACCGGCTCAGCACCGATGGCTGCGGGTGTGAGGGTGAGTGCCAGCCGGCTGGGGGGCAGCTGGGGTGGCCAGGGGAGAGGGCCACCCTAAGGAGGGACACGGGGTTGCTTCAGGTGCTGCTCTGCTTCACCTCTGGGCATTGCTTGAGCACCTGCTGTCTGCAGGGCATGTGGACCTGCCCTCCTGCTCCCCTACCTGTGGTCACAGGTCACTTTCCCGGGGCTGGGCCGGCCTCCCTTGGGCAGGGTGTCCACTCTCACTCTGACCCTGGGGACGGGAGGATGGCTGCAGCGTGGGCATCGCCCAGCAGGCATGTCCACCAGGCCTCAGTCTGGTGGCCAGAGCCGGGGTGGGAGGAGCCTCCCGCGTCCCCGACCTGTGAAGGATAGGCCACAGCAGCCCCGCGTTTGCCTGCAGACGTGGACGAGTGTGCCTCTGGCCGTGGCAGCTGTGAGCACCACTGCACCAACCTGGCTGGCTCCTTCCAGTGCTCCTGTGAGGCTGGCTACCGGCTGGACGAGGACCGCAGGGGCTGCACCCGTGAGTCCCCCCCTGTCCCCGCAGGGGTCCCCGGCTCCCGGTGCCCCATGCCCCTGCCTTCGTGGCATCTGTTCCTGGAGCCCCTGCACCCACCATCCTGTCTATATGGACCCCACCTCAGTGGGTCAGGCTGGGGGCAGCAGGGTGGGGGGAAGGGGCTGGCTGGACGGGCATCCTCTAGGGCAGAGTGTTACTCGGGGGTCCCCGTTGTCCAGCTTCTCTTTTGCCCAGATGAGAGAAGGGACATCGTCCCTGGGACTGAGGACAGTGTCCAGAGGGGCAGAGAGCTGCGCCTGTGCCCCCCACCCCCACCCCCCCATGCTCAGGATCCCTATGGCCAGGGCAGGAGCCAGGACAGCTGGGGAGGACATGACATGGGCCAGGTCCTCAGGGCCCAGAGGCTTCTCCGTCCTGAGAATTAGGGTCAGGGGTGCAGCTGGGACGACCTCTGGCAACCAGGGTGAGGAGAGGTGGTGGAGGCTATAGCTGGGGGCCCATGGGGTGGGGCACAGGCCCTGAGCTCCGTCTGGGTAGCCAGGGGCAGGGGACTCCAGTCCCGGGAAGGCAGGTGGGCAGCAGGAGTTCAGGGGCCTTTGTGCCCCTGCCCAGCCCTGGAGATGCCTGAGCTGGACCTGGACAGCCAGCTGCCCCTCGTGCGGCACCTCCCACACATCGCGGTGCTCCGGGACGAGCTGCCCCATCGCTTCCAAGACGACTACGTGGGGGCTGAGGAGGAGGAGGCGGAGGCCCGGGGTGAACACACGCTGGCGGAGAAGTTTGGTGAGAAGTGGGCCCAGCCCTGTGGCTTCTGGTCTCCAGGAAGACAGCCAGTGCCCCCTCGGGCCAGGCTGCTGCTCACCCTGCAGTCTTGGGCATGAAGAAGGACCTCTTTGATGGCCTTGTTTGACCAAGGCTCAGAGAGGTTAATCTGCTTGCTCAGTTTGCACAGCACATCCAGGGCTGAGCCTGGGCTGGATGGGGCCCCAAGCTCCTGGCTAGGGCCCTCCCAGGCCCTGGCATCCAGCTCCTGCACCCCACCTCGCCCACTTGGGGGCCTTCATGGGCTGAGGACGTCCCTTGTGCCCCCTTCTCTGGCCTGAGGCCCTGAGCTAGCCTCGATGCGCCTGAAGCCTGGTGGGGTTGGAGGCCAGGGGTCCAGCTCTGAGCCCCTCCTGGTCTGCCCCCAGTCTGCCTGGATGACGCCTTTGGCCAAGACTGCAGCTTGACCTGCGACGACTGCAGGAATGGAGGGACCTGCCTCCCAGGCCTGCCAGGCTGCGACTGCCCTGAGGGCTGGACCGGGCTCGTCTGCAATGAGAGTGAGGCTGCTGTGGGTGGGGGTGAGGGGCCATGAGCCAGACGCGCGGGAGCCCATTTGTTTTCTCTCCTCTGCTAGCCCTGGGCAGGGCGTCCATGCGGGGCCCTCCGTTCAGGCCTTCATTCACTCCATTCGGAGTCTGCTGACTGCCCGCCCTGTGCCAGGCTCGGTTCCAGGCACCTGGAGGTCCCGGGAACCAGCGAGGCGGGGGTCTCCACTCGCGGATGTCACCGTCAGCTGGTCCAGTGATAAGCAAGCCTCCAGCTCACTGAGATGATGGGGGGTTGCGCAGAGTGGCTGGTGGGTGGCCAGTCGTGCCTGTGTTCCAGATGGGGCAGCTACTTCCCCGGACTCCACGACACTGGTAGCTGGAGAGCATTTGGAAAGTGCTCTCCCAGCCTCTGTCTGGAGCCTGTTCTGCTCCCCTCCCAATGACCCCCGACCAGGGCTGTACTGGCGGTTTGGTCCCTAGGGCCGCAGTGACCTCTCTGCCTGTTGAAAGTGCTGGTTGAGAAGGTGGCTGTGTCGCAGCTCAGAGGGAGGATGTGGTGGTTGATTAGTGATGTCTGCCCTGTGCGTAGTGGGGGCACAGGCACGAGTCACCGGTGTGGCTCTGGGCAGTTGCTTCTGACACGGGAGGCTCACACCCCAGGTGTCTCGGTGTCTCTGGAGGGGCTTCTGGGCCCAGAGTCCTTTTGCGGGCTGGTGACCCTTGTGCTTCCCTGTCACCCCCTGCAGCATGCCCTCCAGACACCTTTGGCAAGAACTGCAGCTTCTCCTGCAACTGTCAGAATGGCGGGACCTGCGACCCCATGACGGGGGCCTGCCGCTGCCCTCCCGGTGTCAGCGGAGCCCACTGTGAGGACGGTGGGTGCAGTCCCTCCTGTCCCCCGGGGATTGTCCCTGGGGTGGAGGGGAGGCTGGAGGCACAAGCTCTCTGCTCCCCTCTCCGCTTCTCCTGGTGCCTTCCTTCCGTGGGAGGGGAGGGCACCACAGGTGAGGCCCTTTAGCAGAGAGGCGTGGAGTGTTCGTTGTTTGCTAATTCTCCTGGGGCCTCGTTAAAGCCTGGTGGTCTAGTGGTTAGGACTCGGGACTCTCACCCTGTGGCCCGAGTTCGAGCTCGTTTCCCCGTCAGGGAACTACACCCTCCGTCTGTGGGTTGTCACGCTGTGGTAGCTGCATGTGATGCTGAAAGCTCTGCCACTGAGGCTCCAAATACCAGCAGGGGCCCCACAGTGGACAGGCTTCAGCGGAGCTTCCAGGCTAAAACAGGCTAGGAAGAAGGACCTGGCCACTCCCCCAACAACTGGCCGGGAAAGCCCTGTGAATAGAAGCAGAACATTGTCTGATATAGCGCCAAAGGTGCATAAAAGAGCATTGTGTGCTGGGCACCGAGGGTGAGAGGATGGCACAGAAAGATGGAGCGGGGTTCCGCTCTGCTCTCCATGGGGTGCTGAGAGTCAGAATTGACTCCATGGCACTAACAGCAAAACTATAGCCGTGGTGAAGACTTGACAGAAAAATAGTACTTTCGGAATGGTTTCCTCTGTGAGGTAGTGAGCTCCCCATTCCTGAAAGAATTCAAGTAGAGCTATATGTTGTCTGAGTGAGATTTGCAGAAGGGATGCACCTCGGCCCGTGGCTGCATGGGATGACACCAGTGTCCTTTCTAACTCTGAAGTTTCAGCATCTCTGGAGGAATTAGAAAGTCCACATGCATAAGTTTCTCAGGTGACTAATGCCTCATGTTTAAGTCTTTAGAACTTTAAAATTCTGCCTCTTTTCCTGGAGAATGTAGCTAACTTATCAAGAACTTACCGCCTTGGCTGGTAGATGATAGCAGTCCATGGAACGTGTCCCCACTGCCTCTGGATGGCCCGTGTGAGCCCTGCAGGGCAGGGTTTGAAGTCCCAGGTCCAGTCCTCGCTCTGGCCAGCCTTCTCGGCTCGGTCAGCATCCCTGCCCTTCCTGGTCTGCTGAGGGCTGAGAACCCGCTGCCTGTTAGAAGCTTTGTGTGTGTGACGGGCCCTGAACAGACCCAAGGGACTCCTGGTGGATAAAGGCCCACATTGTAGTGCTTCTGCTTGTGAGGTGGCGTGGCTGCCTGAGACCTGGGTCTCAGTTGGGGTCCCGTGGGTACGAGGTACCTGTGCAGGTGAGCTTGAGGAGGTTAGTCCCAAGAGAGGCGTGGCAGGCCAGATTTCAGGGGTGGAAGGGCTCCTCGGGCCCCTGTATTAGTTTCTGAGACTCCGGGTATCCTGGGCTGGTGGCCACAACCCTCCAGTCTCTACCTCCATCTTCCCATGGCCTCCGTCTCTTCCTGTCTCCAGCCTCCCTCTCCTTTCTCTTCCAAGGACACCTGTGGGATTTAGGCCATCTTGGATAATCCAGGATGGTCCCACCAGACCCTTGAGACATGCACATACCTTGGGGTCACCATCCAGCCCCCTGCAGCCCTTCAGTAGGCAGGACTGGGGCAGGACTGCACCAGAGGGAGACGTTTCTAGAAGGAAAGCCAGAAGGCCTTCCCAGCCCTGGGTGCCTGAGTTGGGCCTGGGACCCTGGCCAGTTGAGGCTGTGTGTCCTTCCTCCTTTGAGATCTGGAGGTTGGGCTAGATGGACACCAAGGGACAGGAGTCAGGATGCTGTAGGTGTGGGTCAGACTCAGGCTATCTGGACGAGGTCTTTGTGCATCTCTCACGTGTGTGCTGAGGACATGCTTGGCCTCCTGCCCTGGCCACCTTCCAGGCCACAGACCCTGGGTGGAACAGCCCAGCCAGGGTGGACGGCTGTGTCCATGGGGCTCATCTTGTGCCTGCCCTGCCCTCCTGATGCCACGCCCACCCCCTGGGCCCTTCCCTGTCTGGGATGCAGGGTCCTCAGGCTACTGGTGGCCCCAAAGTCCTCCCGCTGTGCCCTGGAGGCCCAGACCACCCCTGGCTCATGTGCTGGGCACTGGGGCCCCTTGGAGCATCTCCTAGGGCATGGGGGCCATGTCCTGGGGGCGCTCAAGAGGCCCTGCCTTCCCGCAGGCTGCCCCAAGGGCTTCTATGGCAAGCACTGCCGCAAGAAGTGCCACTGCGCCAACCGGGGCCGGTGCCACCGTCTCTACGGGGCATGCCTCTGCGACCCAGGGCTCTACGGCCGCTTCTGCCACCTGAGTGAGTCCTGCTGCCTGCTGGCTGCCTGTGTCCGGGGAGGTGGAAGGGACGGCCTGTAGTATGGCCGAGCGCTCACCTTGTGCCTTCCTGCACGCGGTCCAGCATGTGTTGACTCTTCACCATTTGCACACAAGGACACGGGGCTCAGTGAGTTCCCTGGCTAGGATGTGGGGTCCACCCCGGGTCTCTGGACTCAAAGCCACATCCTCTGGGCTGCTCTGGCCTCTAGGGTGTCTGGGTGGACAGTTCCCAGCCTCCTGGGGCTTCCCAGCCCCAAATGGGCCAATGGGTGGGCTGCAGGCAGAGGCAGGGGCAGACCTCCCCCGGAAGCTTCTGGGGTGTAGGGCTTATCTTGGCTTTGGAATTTCCTGGCAGCAAGGGTGAGTCTTGAGCCCCAGTGGGGTCAACCCTCCCTGGAGTCCACGGACAGGCCGGGAGGCCAGGGGCGGTGGGCTGGTGGAGAAAAGGTGAATGACGAGGAGCGGACTCCAGCCCAGCAGCTCTCTGCAGTACCTCATAAAAGGATTATTTTGAGCAGAGAAACCCGGATCCTGAGGGTTTCCCCGCTGGGAAGTGGTGGGACCCAGGGCAAGTTCCTTCACTTCACTGAGACCCTGTTTCTCGTCTGTAAGGGGGGGCACAGTGTCCCAGTCTCCTGGGCACCAGTGGCTGGGCAGACAGTGCTGGCTCCGTGCTGGTCCCGGGGATGCAGCTCAGGAGGTGGGGGCAGAAGGCCCTGGGACTGGGGAGGGCTGGCATGCAGGGCGCAGGCCCCCTCACGGTTCTGTGGGTGCAGCCTGCCCGCCGTGGGCTTTCGGGCCGGGCTGCTCGGAGGAGTGCCGGTGTGAGCAGCGGAACACGCGTGCCTGTGACAGGAGGGACGGCAGCTGCTCCTGCAAGGCCGGCTTCAGGGGCGAGCGGTGCGAGGATGGTGAGTGCAGGGGTGCGGGGGGGAGGGCCCCGGGGCCGGCTGAACCCTGCAGGCCATTCTCTCCTCGCCCCCTGCAGAGTGCGAGCCGGGCTCCTTTGGGCTGGGGTGCCGGCAGACGTGCGCCTGCCCTCTGGGCGCAGCCTGTGACCCCGTCAGCGGTGAGTGTGGGAAGCAGTGTCCGGCTGGCTACCGCGGGAAGGACTGTGACCAAGGTGAGTGATGGCCTCTGTGTCCAGGATCTGGGTAGGGTGCAGGTCGTGGGGTTCATGATGGGCACTGGGCACCGGAAGCTGCAAGCTGGAGGCCAAGTCAGCCCTGCAGCCTGGCCTGGGGGGCACCTTTAACTGCCGCGTCACTGTCCTGGACCAGCAGTGACACAGCCGCTGTCTGTGCCTGTGTGCCTGCGAGGGCTGCTCGGGTGGGAGCTGGTGTGTGTGCCCAGGGCCTGGCCCAGAGAAGGGGTCGATGCCTCTCCGAAGTCATTCACTCGCTCACTCACTCATTCATTCCATGGGAGCATACTGAGCTGACGTTGGGGTGCCAGAGCCCCTTCTGGATGGCCTGAGTGAGCTGGACAAAGCCAGCTGCCTCTGGCGGTGGTGGCTCAGAGTGAAGTCTGGGCTCGCGGTGCCAGCACTGGGCATGGGTGGTGATGGAAGGCTGTCCACGTGGATGCCGAGGCCTGGGGGCAGTATGAGTGGGCATAGAACGGTGGGCAGGGCTGGAGGCTGGGGGCCCCACATTTGAATGTCGTGGGCAGATGGAGGGGACAGGCCCTCACCATGAGTGACAGGGCTGCTGTGGCCCCCGCTAATAGGGCATGGGCAGGTTGGGATCTCCCTTGGTTTGCGGTGCACACATTGTCCACGTTTATCAGCCAGAGCAGTGGGAGCCGTGGGGGTCTGGGGTGTGACTGGCGTGGGGCCACACCCAGCCCAAGCCAAAGGGTCAGAGTCTCCTTCTGCACCCACGCCAGGTCCCTCCCGCATAGTGGTCCCAAAGACCCCAGGAGTGCTCCTGTTGAGGGCTCTCAGGCCCCATTGGTGCAGGAGGGGTGTGTGTAGGGCTTGGAACCCAGCCTGGCCCGACCCCCCAGCCCCACCTGCCCTGCGGTGCTCCGTGGGGGCATGTTTTCCGTAATGAGTAACACCCACACGACAGGGCTGGGTCTTCTCTTGACTCCTCCTGACTCTCTTCTCTCCCTACCTCCCCCCACACCACCCACACCCACGCGCACATGTGAGTGCACACACACTCACACTCACACACACACACACACACTCACGTGCTGCTCACCCTCCCCTGCTGCCTGCACGCCCAAGGGGGCCTCTCCCCAGAAGAGCCGCATCCTGCCTGCCCCACGCAGCCTGTTTGCTGAGACCCCCAACCCTTCCCTGCTGATTTTCTCATTCATTCTTTTCCTTGTTTCTTTAAAAGCCTCCGGAGCCCTAAGGAGGAACCACAGGAGATGGCACATGGGTATAGAAATGGTGGGCTCCCCGCTGTCGTTGGTTCTGGAAAGTGTTACCGCCCCAAACGGGCGTCTGCCCCCAATTAGTGAAGAGGGGGCTCCCTGAGGCCAGGCGGGACAGCTTCACCCTGTGCCGCAGAGCCTCCCTTCCCTGGGCCGTGTTACATGGGGGCCATATTTGCACCTAGTGCACGTGCATGTGCTGCACGTGAGTGCATAGGGCGTGCACTTGAGTTGCACACAATGATCTAGTGTGTTCCTGTGTGCTGCGCCTGCAGTCCTCTCGATGTGCCTGTGCCCTGGGCTGGGGTGTGGGCGGGGCCCTCTGGGGTCTGGGCCCTCATGACAAGAGTTCCCCGGGTGTGTCCTCTGTCCCTGTGCCCCTCTCTGGGCTCTGGAAGGCCCCAGGTCTGGGGCCCCGCCCCATCTGGCTGATGCTCCCCCCCTAGGCAGGACGCATCCTCAGCTCCCAGCACCCCGAGTGTTGTGGTCAGTGGGCTCTGCGTCTTCAGGCGTGGTGCATGGGCCTGCAGCCTGCCCCTATGGGTGCCGTGCACACCTTCGGGGGCCTGGGAGAGCTTTCCTTCCAGCAGCTTCGGGGTGGGCCGAATGGCGCTGGAGCAGGCAGGGGTCTTCTCCACCCCCGGGCCTTTCTGTCCAGCCAGGGCAGGCTGGGGAGTGTGGACGGGCTCAGGGGCTTCCAGCACCCGGGGCTCTGCAAGGCCACGGAGCAGCCACTGCGGGCCTTCTCGTGGTGGCGGTGAGGCTCCATGGCACCTACATTCTTTCATGAGGCCCTGCCCTGGGACTGTTCCCAGGATGCTGTCACTCCTCGGCAGTGGAGAGGACACTAAGGTGACCAGCAGAGGGTTCCCCAGGCTGACCAGGGTAGGAGGAAGGAGGGCAGAGCCTGTCCTGCCACCTGCTCCCGGCTGCTCGATGCCCAGAATTCTGCTTCAGCCACGCCCTTGCCCTCTGACTGCCCCTGGCCCAGCTTGCCCCTAGGTCCTGCCCATCCAGGCCACCCCTCACCACTGCTCCCTCATGCATGGTCAGCCCAAGCACTGGCTGCCGACCAAGCACAGGCCAGCCACCCTGCCCTGGATCCCCTGTCCCCTGCCCATTCCTGTGGCTGCCCTGGTCACCCAGGGACCCGGCTGTGTCCAGCAACCCTGCTGGGGCAAGGGGCAGGTGCCAAGGACCCTGAGGGGAGGAGAGCAGCTCCACATGGGGGTGGCTGAGGCGCTGCATGCTCCCTCCTGCAGAGTGCCCGGGGGGGACATTTGGCGTGAACTGCTCGGGTTCCTGCTCCTGTTGGGGAGCCTCCTGCGACCGGGTCACGGGGCAGTGCCTGTGCCCTCCTGGGAGGACCGGGGACGACTGTGGGGCAGGTGAGTGGCAGCTGTGTCCTGAGGTGCCCCCCTCACCTCCCTGTGGGATGGGACTCCAGCCATGGGCTATGTTTGGGGACCCCAGCCCTAGGCCGTGTTTGGGAAGCCCTGGCCCCTGGCCTGGAGCCCTGCAGACCCCAGGCCCCTCCACAGAAGCTCCAAGAGCCCATACTGAACCACCCTTGGGTCTGGAAGGGTGGTCTGCAGCTACCCTGAGTGGCCGTGCTCACACAGTGGCCCCCTGGGACCCTGTTAGCCATGGGGACAGGTCAGCTGGCAGAGCCCCCTGCACTCCCAGGGCCTGTGCTTTGCCCTCCTGGGCTTCCTGTTGACTGCGTGGGGTGTCCCAGCCCCTCGGATGGAGCCCCATTCTGCCTGTTGAGCCGTCCTAGGACAGGAGCTCTTCCCGAGGTGGGCGCCCTGCAGCCTGAGGAGGGGCTGGGGCTTCTGATGGCCTGCCCCTGTCCCTCCCCTGGGCTAGCTCAGATGGGAAGAGTGGTTCCCGCTCCTGGGCCATGGCACGCGGGGTCAGGGCCATGCCACACAGGGAGACTGACTGGCTGTGGGGTCTAGATTGTCCTGAGGGCCGCTGGGGGCTCGGCTGCCAGGAGATCTGCCCGGCGTGTGAGCACGGGGCCACCTGTGAGCCTGAGACTGGAGCCTGTCTGTGCCGCCCCGGCTACATGGGCAGCCGCTGCCAGGACGGTGAGTGCGTGCCGCCCCACCTCCGCCCCCGCCTGCGCTCCCCGGGCCCGCGGGCAGTGCCTGGCCTGACTGCACTCACCCGCCCTCCACCTGCAGCCTGCCCCGCTGGCTGGTTTGGGCCCGGCTGCCAGATGAGGTGCTCCTGTGCCAATGATGGGCACTGCCACCCGGCGACTGGACATTGTAGTTGTGCCCCTGGGTGGACCGGCCTCAGCTGCCAGAGAGGTAAGCGGCCCTTTGTCCAAGCATCCCTCCCACCCTAGAGAAGTCTCCACCCCGGACCCGGGACACTGGGGGCCGGCAGGAGGCTCCATGCCTCCGGCCTGGCTGTGGTGCCCCTAGGCTCTGCTGGGCCTGCATAGGGTGACCCGGGCTCTGTTGCAGCTTGTGACAGTGGGCACTGGGGACCTGACTGCAGCCACACCTGCAACTGTAGCACAGGCCACGGGAGCTGTGATGCTGCCAGCGGCCTGTGTCTGTGTGAGGCCGGCTACCTGGGCCCACAGTGCGAGCAGAGTGAGTCCTGGCCTGGCCCACAGCCATGTGCCGTGTGTGCACACGTGCGCACCCACACATGCGCGTGTACACACCCAGGTGCACACATACGCAGGTGCACACACACAGAGGTGCGTGCACACACACACACAGGTGCATACACACAGGTTCACGCACACACAGGTGCACGCACACACACAGGTGCACACACACACAGAGGTGCGTGCACACACACACACAGGTGCATACACACAGGTGCACGCACACACAGGTGCGTACACACAGGTGCATGCACATGCACACACACACATATGCAAGCACTGGGGGACCTAGGCTTGCCCTCCTGTCCCCCAGACAAGCAGAGGGTCTCCTCGCCTGAGCTCACCGCTCTCTCCCTCCCCAGCCTGGGCCCAGGCCCCTCCCTCCTACATACCTGGGCCGACGTAAGGCCCACCTGGAGCACTGGGCAGGGAGAGGTGGGGCTAGCTGCACTCCCCAGGGCACCTGGCACCTAGAGGAGGGGAGGGCGGAGGCTGCTGAGGACCGAGGGCCGTGCCCTTCCGTGTGTGATCCCCCCACGGCTGGGCTGGTGGGTCCAGGGTGGGCTTGGGACAGGTCATCCTAGAGGCAGCCCCAAAAGTCCCACCTGGGCCCCCACCTGCCCTGGGGCTTGGTTCCTAGTTGGGCAGGGAGGGGAGCAGGGCATGTGAGCAAGCCCAGCCCCCCTTGGGTAGGGAGCGGTCTGTGAACGAGCCTCTGCCCCACGGTCCCAGGCCTCGGCTGGGATGGCGGGGGCCCGGGCAGGACTGGGTCATACTCACTGTCCCTCGACTGATGGTGGGCCGGGGCTGCATGTCTCAGAGTGTCCCCAGGGCTACTTCGGGCCAGGCTGTGGCCAGCGGTGCCAGTGTGAGCACGGGGCAGCCTGTGACCATGTCAGTGGGGCCTGCACCTGCCCGGCCGGCTGGAGGGGAACCTTCTGTGAGCGTGGTGAGCCAGAATGTGGGCTGGGGCCAGGCTGGGGTGGCCCAGAGTGCAGATGGGGTCCCGTCACCCCTGGTCATGTCCCCATCACATCTCTTGCCTGCAGCCTGCCCCGCTGGCTTCTTCGGCGTGGACTGCCGCAGTGCCTGCAATTGCACCGCTGCAGCCCCCTGTGACGCCGTGAGCGGCTCCTGCCTCTGCCCCGCCGGCCGCCGGGGCCCCCGCTGTGCCCAGAGTGCGTGAGGCCCCTGTCAGCTCTGGGTGCTGAGGGAGGGGCCCCGGCCCACTGTGCCAGACTCACTCCTTGGGTCCTCTCCTGGGTGTCCAGAGCTGCCAGGTGGCTACCCCAGGGATGCTGCTTTGCCCACAAAGGCCAGTGTGTTGGTCCCTGTCTGTAGTCACCCTGAGTGTGTCCAGGCCAGAGGGAGGGCAGATGGACCTCAGCAGCCCAGGGGCGTCTGTCCAGCTGCCCAGCTCTGCTGCAGCCCCTCCCCAGGTGCACCCCCTAGGCCCCTGAGCGCCCCTCTCCCCTGCAGCCTGCCCAGCCCACACCTATGGGCACAACTGCAGCCAAGTCTGCTCCTGCTTTAACGGGGCCTCCTGCGACCCTGTCCAGGGGCAGTGCCGCTGTGGCCCTGGCTGGTCGGGCCCCACCTGCCTGCAGGGTAAGCCCCACCCAGGAGTCTGGGGCCAGGGACTGTGCTTGCCGCTTGCTGGGCCGTGCGGGGTCACATGGGCATGGGATGCTGAGTGGACATAAGCTCAGTGGGGCTATGCACAGGGGGCACTGGACCCAACACCCAGGGCACTTTGGACCCAGGACCATACACTTCGGCACTGAGCCCCCAAGGCTGGGTTGGTGGGTCCAGGTGGTTTGGGTCCAGGTCATCTTAGAGGCAGCCCTGGGTGAGGTCCTCACCCCCGAAGTCTCACCTTGGCTTTGGGGTGGGCTGGAAAGCCCGCAAGTCCCCATGGCTGGCTTTCCTGGGGGGAGGGAGGGTTTTGGTCCCCGTGGGTCTAGTTGGCGGGTTGCTGCAAGTTGCTCCCCTCTCTGTCCCCCAGCCTGCCCAGCAGGCCTGTATGGTGAGGACTGCCAGCATTCCTGCCTCTGCCAGAACGGGGGCACCTGTGACCCTGTCTCGGGCCACTGCACCTGCCCAGAGGGCTGGGCTGGCCTGGCCTGTGAGAAGGGTGAGCCCTGGGAAGGCGGAGGAGGGAGGAGGGACCTTGGGGTCTGTAGGAGCCAGGGCCAGCACCCCAATGTGCCCCAGTGTAGCCTCCTCCCTCTGTGGCCGAAGACCACTTCCCGGTGTGTGTGGGGGGGACACTGTCCTGTGGTGTAGCCATAGGCCTGGAGCGTGAGAAGACCCCAGGCACCTCTCCTTCCCAGGGACTCGGGATTAGGGGCTCTAGGTGCAGGAAGCACATGTCGGGCAGGGGTCTCCTGGGTCCCAGAGGGCCAGCCCTGCCCCAGGAGGTGGGGCCCTCACCCATGCCCGCCCCTGCAGAGTGCCTCCCAGGGCACTTCGGAGCCGACTGCCAGCACAGCTGCAGATGCGTCAATGGTGGCCTCTGTGACCGGTGCCTGGGCCACTGCATCTGCCCAGCCGGCTGGACGGGGGACAAGTGCCAGAGTTGTGAGTGGGCAGGCTAGAGGCCAGTGTGGGGAGGCCAGACGGCCCTACTGGGCCCGTCAGGGGGTGGCTTGAGCCTCAGTCCAGGATGCAGGGGCCTCACCGCCATGGTCAGTTGATAGACAAGGGGTGGGGCTGCTCTCTGAGCTGCCAGGGGTCCTCTGCGGGGGGGTCTGAGCCCAGGAAGCTGGCCTGAGGGTCTGGCGTGCGTTTGGTCTGGCCCAACCGTCTAGAGCGGGCTCAGCCTGTCTCATCCCACAGCCTGTGCCGAGGGCACGTTTGGGACTGGCTGTAAGGAGCGCTGTGCCTGCCGGCAGGGAGCTACCTGCCACCACGTCACGGGGTCCTGCCTCTGCCCGCCGGGATGGAGGGGCTCACAGTGTGAGAATGGTGAGCTCCCCAGCTCCACTGGCACCCAGGGAACCACCTGCCTGGGAGGGGGTGGGTCCTTTACACAGTGACCCCTCTGGGCCTGTGCTGGCCCCAGTGCTCCTGCCACCCCAGCCCACACCTTTCTGCAGCCTGCCCACAGGGCTGGTTTGGAGAGGCCTGTGCCCAGCGCTGCCACTGCCCGCCTGGAGCCGCCTGCCACCACATCTCTGGGGAGTGTCGCTGTCCCCCAGGCTTCACTGGGCCTGGCTGTGAGCAGGGTAGGTGACCGAACTGGGTGGACCCTGGGGCAAGGGGTGGCTCAGCCTGAACCCCTGAGCTGTGCCTTAAAACCTCCTCCCCTAAGAGGGGGCCTCGGGGGCGACTCCAGGAGGATGCCATTCCTGGGCCGGGCCAGCACTGATCCCCTACCTGCACCCCAGCCTGCCCGCCCGGCACCTTTGGGGAGAGCTGTGGGCAGAAGTGCCAGTGTCCCGGCAAGAACCAAGCCTGCCACCCGGCCTCAGGGGCCTGCGTGTGGGCTGCTGGCTTCCACGGCACTGGCTGCGGGCTACGTGAGTGCTGCCCATGCCACCTGCCGGGCTATCCTGGGAAGACCCTCACCTGAGGTCATGGGAGGGGGATGTCGGGCTGTGCATGGGGGGTAAGCCCAGCCCCCCAGCTCCTGGCAGCTGGCCCCTCCCCTTGCAGGGTGCCCTCCTGGGCGGTTTGGGCCGGGCTGTGAGCAGCTGTGTGGGTGTGTCAATGGTGGCTCCTGTGATGCGGCCACGGGTGCCTGCCACTGCCCTGCTGGGTTCCTCGGGCCTGACTGCAGCCTCGGTGAGTGGCCGGGGTGAAGGCAGGGGTGGCTCCTCCCGGCACCTCAGTGGGCAGGGCCCACCAGCCAGCCTGGAGATGACAGCCCCCTGACCACCCACCTCCCTAGCCCTCCCATTGGGCCTGACCCCAACCTGGGGCCTGAGCTTCAGCCCACACAAGCTGGGGGGTGTTGATGTGACCTCAGTGTCCCTGCTGGCCAACTCTGCCCGGCTGTGTGCTATGCCCCCCTCACTGGTTGTGCCCACCAGGGGCTTGCGCACCACCCTGCAGGCCAGCCAGGTATCCTGCCCAGAAGAGGGCCTTTCCCTAAGTCATGTGGGGACTTCCTGCCTGTCTAGGATCCTGGCTGGGCTGGCGGGGTGGGGTGGAGGCCGCAGTGAGTCACTGTTGCAGTTGTGGAGCAAGCCCGGCCCCCAGCAGAGCCTGCAGGTGGAAGGGAGACGGCAGGGTGGGCAGGGGACTTGGGAGCAGGCAGCCTCCACCCTGTCTGGGCCAGACACAGGGGTCCCCCCTCTGCCTCATCCTGTAGTCTTCGGGTTGACACGCAGAGAGAGAATGGGACCCAGACAGGGGCTGCCACCCTCCGTCTTCTTCCCTGCAGCTTGTCCCCAGGGCCGCTTTGGCCCCAGCTGTGCCCACGTGTGCAAGTGTGGGCAGGGGGCGGCCTGCAACCCCGTGACTGGCACCTGCACTTGCCCTGCAGGGAGGACCGGCATCCACTGCGAGCACAGTGAGTGCCCACCCCGCTGGCTGTCCTCGCACCTCGTAGATGTCACTCCATCAACCTCAGGCAGGGCATGATGGGGACACAAGGCGGGTCACAGGGAGAACTGGGCCCTGGGTAGCGCGTTCACAGCAACGGCCTCCACTGGTTCCCCCACATGGCTGGTTGGGGCTAGCAGGTTCCCACTCTGAGCCCCGACCCAGAGCCCTTATGGCAGGAGGAGTCAGGTAGGTGCTTTGTCTCAGAACCGAGCCAGCCTCCTGACTCGTGTCCCCTCGGTCCTTCTGGCTCTTTCCGCTGGACCCAGGGTGCGCCCCCCAGGTAGAGAGAGGCTTGGAGCACAGCGCATGGTGGGGGCGTGGGGTGGCCCCAGGGGACAGTTGTGGGGCTCGTGCTCCTGATAGCGAGCCCTGTCCCCACAGCCATGCCCCAAACCTCTTAGCCTGGCCCCCACCCCCTGGTAGGTCTGAGCCCTCCGCCACCCTCTGGTCACCTCTGTCGTCTCATCAAAGGGCTGGTGACATTCCCCTCAGTTCTCAGCCCTTGACAGAGAAGGATCAGAAACCCTGTGGGTCCCAGCTGCAGCCAGACCATGTCTTCACCTGGCATTTGCTGACATGGGATGGATGTTTGGGCAGGATGCAGTTGGTGTCGTTCGCTGGCACATGTCTGTCTGGGGGACAGAGACTGGCCCCAAGATGCCCCAGGAATCATTTGTTGAATGAATGTCAGACCTGATGGGATGTGTCCCTGGAGCGTGTCTAGCCCTCTGAGCGGCACCCACCTTCTGCCCCCAGGCTGTCCCCAGAACCGGTTTGGCTTGGGCTGTGAGCACGTGTGCTCCTGCAGAAATGGGGGTTTGTGCCACCCTGCCAACGGCAGCTGCTCCTGCGGCCTGGGCTGGATGGGGACACTCTGCGAGCTGGGTGAGTGTCTGGGCCAGCCTGGAGGGTCGGCATCTGCACGGGAAGGGGACCCTGCCTCAGTGGTGGTGGTGGGGAATGGTGGCTTGGGTGTCCCTTGGCTGCCATGGGGCTGAGCGAGGCTCCTAGGGCCCCTGAGTCAGGCTAGTGCCCGAGGGGCCGCCTTCGTGCCCGGTTCTCCTGCAGGAGGCTGACCCCGGGCTCTCTCCCCAGCCTGCCCCGCTGGGCGCTACGGGGCCGCCTGCCGCCTGGAGTGCTCCTGCCGCAACAACGGCACCTGTGAGCCCGCCACGGGCGCCTGCCGCTGCCGCCCCGGCTTCTACGGCCAGGCCTGTGAGCACCGTGAGTGGTGGGCTTGGGACCCCTGCTCCCGCGTCCGCTTTTCCTGTGGGGAGGATCTGGGCCCACCTGGGCTTCGCACAGTGACGGCCACTTTCCATGTCACTCCCCATGGGGGCCCCATGAGATAAGGCTTGACTGGCTCACAGCAGGGCTCTGAGGCCACAGGTCCCCTGCTCAGGGTCACACGGGAGCAGACAAGCTCCCTGCCGTGACGGGAGAGCTCGGGCCCCTGAACCCCGCCCTTTGCTCGCTCTGGGCAAACCGAGACAGGAGCTCTGACCCAGGTCTCCCTCAGTTTGTCCTCCTGGCTTCCACGGGGCTGGCTGCCAGGGGGCGTGCGAGTGTCAGCAGGGAGCTCCCTGCCACCCCGTCAGCGGCCAGTGCCTCTGTCCCGCCGGCTTCCACGGCCAGTTCTGTGAGAGGGGTGAGTGTTCTGTGCCCCAACCTGAGCCCTGGCCCTGTCCAGTCCAAGTGAGGGGCAGGAGGAGACGCTGAGCCCACTGTCCTCACCAGGGTGCGAGCCGGGCTCATTTGGAGAGGGCTGCCACCAGCAGTGTGACTGTGAGAGTGGGGTGCCCTGTGACCCCATCACCGGCCACTGCCTTTGTCCCCCAGGGCGCATGGGGGCCACCTGTGACCTTGGTGAGTCTGGGGTCCCACTGAGGGGGGCATGGGCATGGGTCTCCATCAATGGCCAGTCTGCCTTGCATTGATTGAGCCCCGGTCGGGCACGGTGCCCTCCTGCACCTGTCCTGCCTCTGCAGGGCAGCTGCTCTGAGGGGCCCAGCATGGAGCTCCTGCTTGCGGTCAGTGAGGGCCACACCCTGCCCTCTGGCTGCCCACAGAGTCTCTGCAGTGGCCTCTTCCTGGGGTGGGGCCTGTACTCATAGGCAGAGGCCCCAGTTAGGTGGGAAGGAGACCTCCCTGATCGGCCAGGCTGCCTGGAGATAGGAGGGGCCGTTCTTCATGGGCTGCAGGACACACGTCTTGCCTATCTTGCCCTGGGGAGAAGCACCCCTGACTGCAAGGTCCCCGTTTGCCAGCCTGGGGCCTTGGCAGGTGCCCAGTGCTGGCACTTTCCCATGTGAGGGCTCACATGCGGCCGGGAAACTGAGGCCCGATGTTTTTGCTCCCGCATGCCCCCACCCGGAGGGTTGCCGGAAGGCCGGGGGTTCCCTGGCTGGGCCAGACAGAAATAGCACTCAGGCACATCTCTTGCCCTCTCCTGCCTGCAGACTGCAGAGGGGGCCTCTTCGGGCCGGGCTGTGCCCTGCGCTGTGACTGCGGGGGTGGGGCTGATTGTGACCCCATCACTGGGCAGTGCCACTGTGTGGACGGCTACACAGGGCCCACGTGCCGGCAAGGTGAGTCAGGCTCCCAGGGGAGAGGAAGGAGGACACCGTGCCCCCAGGCCCACCCCTGGCCGAGGCCCTGTCTCTTCTCCCCATCCCTCCACCCCACACGCAGAGTCGGCTGGGCCAGGCTGACCTGCGCTAATGTCACCATCCCCACGTGGTACCCATGGTGTCCGCACGGCTTCTGGTGGGTGAAATGTGAACCGTACAGCCACTGGACCATGGGGTAGGGCTTGGCCGTGCTGCCAGCACAAAGTAGTCCCACTTCTCCAGCCCCAGTGAGGGTGGGCTCAAACTGCAGAGGGCCGTGACCCCATGGGCAGGGCTGGGTGATCCAGTGCAGGTGGGCACTGACCCAGCCCCCACCACCACCCGCTCCTTGCCTTGGCTGCACATGGACCAGTGCATGACAGTACACGTGTGCATGTGTGTGCAGCAGTGCCTGTGTGTGCTCCATCTGTGCATGCTAACACCTATGTGTGCCTCAGTGTGTGCATGCCAGTGCATGTATGCTCCAGTGCATACGTGTGCATGCCAGTGCATGTGTGGTCTAGCATATACGTGTGCCCCAGTGCACGGGTGTGCTCCAGTGCATGCATGTGCTCCAGTGCACACATGTGCCCACACGCACCCACAGGCATAGTCAGGGAAGCTTCAATGGCAGCACCTTGGTCTCTCAGCCCTGGAGACTCAGGGGGAACATGCTGTCCACAGGCACAGTGTGGGGGTGCACAGGCCCCTCTGGTGTCTCCTGGTCAGCTCCCCAGACCCAGCCTGCTGTTGGGAAGGGACCTGTGCACACTGAGAGGGTCATGTCTGCAGAGGGAGGCAGGAGGCCGGCTTGAGGCTGTGCCAGGCAGGCCTTGCAGATGGGTGAAGGGGGAGCTGTGAATGCGGATTCCAGACTGGGGTCCTCGGCTTGATGACCCCACACACAGGCTTGATGTGGTGTGTGCATGCCTCTTCTCAAGCCTCTCCAAGGCAGCCCTGGCCCCCAGCTGTTAAGAGCCATTAGCAGAGGGCTCTCTCCTGCCACAGGGAGTGGGGTCCGCGAGGTGGAGGCAGAAGTTGCAGGGCTGGTGCTCGGGCAGCACCTGGTGGTCAGGTGTGGTACTGCACCGCAGGCCCTGCCCTGGGCCGCCTTGACATTGAGCTGGGGGGTGTGGAGCCGGCGATATGCCTGCCTGAGCTGCCCCAACCCCTGCTGCCGCCCCAACCCCTGCTACTGACCAAGGCCTCCCCTGCCTGAGGCCAGGTGGGAAGGAGACAGGCAGGGCCTTGCTGCCCTGTGCCCTGGAGTGAACACAGCTTGGCCTCAAGTGAAGGCCTTCATGCTTCCCAAAGCCCTGCCTCCCAGCCCCCCTTCTGCCTGGGCAGGCGGCGCTGGGGCTTTCATTTGAGGAGGAGACCCCACCATTTGCACAGGAGTGGGGGCAGGCTCTCCAGGGTGGGAGTGGGGGTCCTTGCAGGCCTAAGTGGATGGTCTGGTGGTAGGTGCTAAGGATCCAGGGCATTAGTATGAGCTACTGTCTGTCTTGCTTCAGGTGGGCCCCCCCAGCTCCCCGAGAGCCTGTCCCCAACCCCGGGCCCAGGTAAGGGGGCTGGGAAGTCTCACCACGTTTCCAGGAGGGTGGTGTTGTTGGCATCATTGGTCTGTTAGCAGCAGACTGAGGCCTGAGGAGGGATGGAGACGGGGCACATAGGCAGAATCTGGGCTCCACAGGGCGGTGGGCATTCCAGAATCTGCACGTCTGAGATGCGGCTGCGTGGGAGCTGGGAGGAGGGGGTGGCTGTGTCTCCTCCGTCGGGCTGGAGCCAGAAGGGCAGTGAGGGAAGCGTGAAGTGTGAGCCCAGAGCTCTGGTGGCTTCGAAGCTCTCCACCTGCCCTGGGGCTGACCCTCTTTTCCCCTGTGCAGCAGCCTCGCCCTCAGCCTCTCATGGATCAGCGCCCCGGCTCGGGAGCGGGACAGAGAAGCACTAACTTAGAGGCTGCCTGCGCTGAGGCCTGCCGCCCGAGGACCGCCCAGGGCACCAGAGACTTTGATGATGACCAGGGAGGGACGCCTGTGGGCCAGGACTCCAGCCCCATCCTTGTCTCTGTGGGCTGTGGGCAGCGTGCAGCTCTCGCTCTCCGAGGGTCATCCGGCCACAAGGAGGGAGGCCTTGCATGGCCAGCTCTGCAGAGCCTGGGCGAGTGGACTGGGCCTTGGGCAGCACAGCTGCACTGGCCGGACCCCGCGTGTGCTGAGGAAGCCCACCCCTCCGGCTGGCCTGGGTCGGGACTGAGGGCAGCTGTGGGTGCAGCTACAGGTGCAGGCATGGGGCCCCTGCCCCCCAAGCAGGTTCTTCTGGTGCTAGGCCCCTGACTGCGGCAGCTCAGCCGGTTTACCTGGGAATGTAGCCCGGCTGTATTTATGTAAAGGTATTTATGGGCACTGGACACGCCCTGCTGCGCCCTGAGGGCTGGAAGGCTGCCCGGCTCCTCCTTGGCCCCAGGAAGCCCTGACCCGGGACTGTGGGGCCCTCCGGGCACGGGCTCCAGCGCCCTGTGAAACCCAGTCAGCTAAGAACAGAGCGGCAGCTTCCTCGCGGCCTGTGCATCTGCTGCTTTGTTGGGGCTCCGCCGTGGCGGCCTCCTGGGCACGACAGCATGAGTGTGCTTGGTCAGGAACCTCCCCTGACCAGGGAAGCCAGGCAGGCACCTGGCTCCATCAGCCCCTGCTCTCCCTGGGAATGGGGGTGCCACAAAAATAAAGTTGGGGCTTATCCTGGTGCTCTAGAGGGGCACACAGGGGCTGCCCCAAATGGAGGCAGATGGACCTGCAAAACAAACTCACAGCCAGGTGCCCCGAGATGTCCCGAGACCCAGGAAGCACAGCCTGCATGGAGGAAGCATGGTCTCGAGGGGAGGAGAACCAGCCCACGGGCAGGGGTGGTGTGGGGGCAGCCTAGGTGCCGTCTACCCCCATGTCTCCCCTATCTTCAGGGCAGAAACATGGTAAGTGGGGGAGAACATCACAGGGCCAGGTGGCCAGTAGGGAGTGTTGGACCCAAATTGTCACACTGGATACTTCAAGTCTGGGCTGTAGCCCCCTCCCCTCCCCTCCAACACCAGCCCAGCTAGCTGATACCTCCAACGACAAAGGATCTCAGGGGGCAAAACAAGGAGGGTTCTAGTAAACCCGTCCCCTTAAATGGACGACTAGTGAGAGGAAGCCAGATTAATGGGCCACCATGTTCAGACTTTGGAGTAAATATAATAAATATCCTGGAAGGAATAAGAGATGATCAGATGGTGACATGATGCGGGAAGAAGTGGTTAGAGCAGGACCTGTGGTGAAGGCAGAGTGTGGAGGACGCAGAAATTGGAGCATCCCGTGGGTGGGTGGCACAGACACAGCTGAGTAATGGGTTTTCCAGCTCAGGACGCTGTCCCAGGGCAGAAGGGAGGCTGTGAAATTACAAAAGGAAGGCCGCCAGAAATGGGTGAGACAGGTCTTAACATCTGTTGAATTGAAGTCCCAGAAAAGGAAGAAAAAAACCAGTGACGCGAAGCAGCAATGAACAAGAAGTTCTCAGGTCAGAAGGTAGATGCTCGCAGATTGGAAGGACTCACAGTGCCAAAAAAATAAAAGTAAAAAAGCCATAATCTAAAGAACTTTAAGAGTGTAGCAGCAAAGAGAAATTCTAAAATGCTCAGAAAAAGAGAACAGGAATCAGAGAGACCTCAGACTTTAACACAGAAACACTTGGGGCAGGAAGACAGTGATTTGCTGTTTTCAGGGTTGAAGGAAGAATTTGAAACTTGAATTTTATGTCCTGCTAAATTATCGCTAAAAAGCAAGGTCAGCATTATTCTTGGGTCTCCAAGGCCCCGGTGGGTTACCACACAGAAACCTGATTTGAAAATGCGCTCAAAGGAAGTTCTCCGGCAGGAAGAGGAAGCAGCCCGGGGGCCGCCATGAAATGGTCACCACGTTCCCCATACAATCCAGTAAGAGAATCGAATGCTCACATTAATCGACACTGGAAACTGAGCACAGTCTCACCTGCGTGAGGGCTGGAGGCGGGAGGGAGACTGCTGCGATGTCACCTGCTGGTGCGGGGACACAGTGAAGAGCTACGACAGTGACAAGGCCATAAACCCAAGTGCAGACAGATGTAGTAAGGTGGACGTGACCACCACAGAATACTGACGGGGTGTTCAACTTCTAAACCATCTGGAGGATGTTTCATCTCTCCAGTGGAAGGCAGGTAAGGAGGAAGAATAAAGCATGAGGAGAAGAAAATAGATGAACAAATCCTAGTGTAAATGTTTACAAATGGTGATCAAAACCCAGATCCCTAGACCACGTGAAACAGGATTGAACAGAATGTTAACTGTAAGAGGCACGCCTGAAGGCTAGAAATACAAGCATCTAAAGCATACCAAGAAAGCTGGGCTAGGGGTTTTAATATTTCTGGGTGAAAAGCATCATAAGCAACTGTTAATCAATATTTGTCTACACATATATGCACCTAACAATAGAGGCTGAGAAAGTCACAAAGCAATGATGGATATAACAAAGAATCGTAACTGCCGAGTTTAACGTGCTTGTTACAAAAACCAGTGGGTTAAGCAACAAAACATAAGCAATAATGCATTTTAATAACCTTCAACACACATGCTATATATATATATATATATATATATATATGCCTGTCTTCACAGATTATATTCATTTATATACACATTTATATTTATGTATATAGACTTTACACTCAGCAAACGGAGAATAATGGGACATTTAACAAAATTCCCTCTTTAAAGACTAATACGAGAAAAAACTCCAGCAAGATGAAGAAAAAATTACAAAAGGAGGAATAATTAACTACAGACACAATAGAGTAAGACAAAAAGGAAGACTTGAACAACTATATACCAATAACTTTGAAAACTTAGAAAAGTGGGTATGTTTTTGGGAAAATATAAAATGCCAGGATTGGTGTAGGTAGAAATAAAAAACTTGGATAAACCAATAGCTTAGGTAAATGCAAACAGTGATGCAGGCTCCCCACCTCCTCCTCTGCCATCGTCCCCAGTGATGCCTGGGGCAGGTGCTGGCGTAGGTGGTCATGCTGGACTTTCAAGACACCGTGAACTTGTCCAATGTAAGTTCTTCCAGAAACTTTAAATAGAGGAAAAGCAACTCTACTCATTCCATGAAGCCAAGATCAATTTTGTTCTAAAACCAGATGTTGGGGCAGTACAAGAAAATTACAGACTCATTACATGTATGCAAAAATCCTAAGTAAAGTATTAGCTACTCAAATAAAAATATCTTAAAAATAATATCCACTTGATCCAAGGGGAATTGGCCATGATGGAAACATAAGGACAGTTTAACATTGGAAAATGTGTCAGTATTTGGGTGAGAAATCAGATGATTGGTCAAAGCAGGAAGCATTCGACATCGATGCAGGATACAAATTCTTGGAAAACTAGGTACAGAGACAAGTTTCTTGACGATGCTTTTGTGCCAAGAGTCTACTGCAAGTTTAATGGAGAAACCAATGGATTCAAGTCTGTCCACATGAAGCCACCCCAGGGCCTGCCTTGCCACCTAATGCACCATGTGGGGTCCTGCTTGTTCTTCTCCTGGGGTTATTGATCTCTACGGCCCTGACGTTATAGCCCGGATCTCTGTTTGGCTGTCCTTCCACACCAGAATGCAAAATCTAGGAGGTGGGGGCCCTGCTTCCCGCATGCTGGACCACCCGGGCAGGACCTGGGTGGGGTCCTGTGGAATGGATGAGTAAACCCCCTTCAGATCAAGGATTGGAAGATGTGGGTATCGTCACTCCTCCCCCAGCCCAGCAGTGCTCGGGACACCCCAGGCCACTGTCAGCTGAGCAAGAGACAAGCAGTGGTGGGGGGCCCTGCAGGGAAGAGACCACCGGCCCTGCTTTCAGGGGGAGGACTCTCGGGATAGGGGGCTGATGGGCCCGCAGACAAATGAGCATACTGTAAGGATCCAGCAGGGTGGGCGGCAAACTCATACAGATCCCATCAGATGTGGAATAAAGCCTATAAAAATCAATAGTTTTTCAACACCAGCAATAACCCACCAGAAAACAGAATACATAGTAAGATACCGTTCGGCATGGCAACAGAACCCAGAAACATCTGGGAATCTGTCTGGCAAAAGGATGCACGAAGTCTTCAAGAGAGTGGACGACCTGAACAGGGCCCGGGAGTGAAGACGTTGCCTCGGCCGTCTTCAAATCTGATGCAACCCCACGTTCAATGAGAGGCCCAGTGATGGGGTAGGCAGGTCACAACTGGTGGGCAGTTCGGGATATCTGACACAGATGAGGGTCTGATGTCAGGAACGGCAGCAAATAGCAAAGGGTGGTGAGGAAGTGAGCAGAATTCATGGACACCCCACGGCCAGCGAGGGGCTGGACGGAGAAGCTGAGATCCACACGTCCCAGCACTGGGAGACGGCTTTACTCCCAAGGGACAGAAGTGGAGTCCGAGGGCTCTAAGGGAGGCGTGGGGAATGTACTGCTGGGGTCCCACTGTGGACAGCCTGGGGGTTGGGGCAATGGAATCGAATCCTGAGGGCAGGGCTGCAGTGCCCCTGCCGGCCACCAGGGGGCGGTAAGGGGGGGGGTGTGGAGTCCCTGGAATGTTCCAGAGTGGCTGGGAGCAGTGAGCCAGGTGTGCATACAGTGGCAGAGAGAGATCCTAAAATCCATGTTGAGTGAGATGAGAATTAAGGTCACATGAGCACATACCCTTTATGTAAATTAGGTAGCCCCCATAAGAGGACACTAGTTTACAGGGACGCCCACGGGTTCCAGGATGTACAGCACACTCTGGAGGGTGGTGTGGAGCAGAGGGCGAGGCGAGGCTCCTCGCCTGCTGCTCCACCGGACAGGGGAACGGGTGGGCTGACCGGCTGTGTGACCGCTCACGCCTGGCCTCCTGCACTCCGGTGGACCACACCCCCCGCCCACCTCCCCAGGGAGGGTGGGGGGTGCCCACGGGGGGCTGAGCACTGAGGTGCCTGGGTGGCTCTGGGGAAGTGGCTCCGCCCCAAGGCCCTGGCACCAGCCCCCCATTCCCCAGGGCCTTGCAGACACCTCCCCCAGGTGCCCCAGGCCAAGTGGGGGCTGGGTCTCCTCAGCATCTGGTCCCACTGGATCCCGCTCTGGATGGGCCTTGCTGGGGTTGCCTGGTATCCTAGGAAGCCTTGCTGTCCCCCTACCAGCCCACTGGCCAGCAATGGGCACAGGGCCTTTGGGCCTCAGTTTCCTCACCTGCAACAGGAGGAGCAGTGCAGTGGCTGGGAGGAGGGGCTGGGCTAGACAGGCCCTGCCTCCTGAGACCCGGGGCCTGCCCCTGGTGCTGGTGACCCCTCCCCAGTAGAGCAGGTGGGGCAGGGTCCTCCACAGGAGCCCTGTTATCTGAGGGAGGGTGAGTGCCACCTGGGCACCAACACTGAGGACATCTGCGCTCCTAAGAGGGCCAGCTCGGCAAGCAGGCAGGTCAGAGCACCCTTTAGCCCTCCAGCTGGCCCTGCCATGCCTGAGGGGTCACAACACCTGTGCCCCTTGGGGCTGGACCCCAGGCTGAGCAGCGGCCCCTTGAGGGGGCTCCAGCAGGCACCCATGCTGGGAGAAGGGACTGGAGCACGCCCCAGCCTTCCTCTCCTCACCGCCTCTGACCAGGCCTCCCGCAGCCGGACCTGTGCTTCCCGATCCTGCTTGCAAGGGTTCTCCTCCTCAGCTGGCTGGGTCTGACCCTCCCCAGGTGGAGCCGACCACCCCCAACAGCCCCGCCCCCATGGCAGCCCCACCCCCAGTCCTGGGACGGCCTTTCTCCAGGCCAAGCATTCTTACTCCTTGCTTATGAAGGAAAGGGCCTTAATTAAGGTCATGCCCTGCCCAGGTCACAAAAGCGAGGACATGGCCTCAGGGCTTTCCCAAACCCTCTTTGCTCCTTTAACAGAGAACTTAACCCGGCAGAGGATGGGGCGCTGGGCCACCCTGCCCTCCCCGGGGAGGGTCTCGGGGGTCATTGGTGAGGACAAAGGAGCTAGTCCTGGGGTAGCCAGGCTTACACAAAGATGCTGCCCCCTGGCTCGTGCCTGACGCACACATGCACATACATGCACACACACCTGCACACACACACACACCCCTGCGCACGCAGCCCCGCCCTGGCCGCCAGCTGGCCCCACAGCAGCTCCAGGATTAGAGCAGGGAGTTAACTCAACTCACAGGTGGGCGATTTCCACCTGTCCAGGCAGTGGGGGAAGCTGGGCCTGGTCTCCGGTGGCCCAAGTCCCCAGACTATGCCTTTTTCCCTGAGCCTGGCCCTGTCCCATCCCCCATCCTGCGGAGCCCCTGCCCAGGACAGCCCTGCTTGGCTCTGACCTCGGCCTGACCTTTCTGGCTGCCTGAGGCCTTGGAGGTCAATGGGGAGGAGCTGCCCCCTCCTCCTGGTGCCAACCTCCCTCCACCACCTGGTCCAGCGGGCAGTGCCCAGAGCTCCACTCCTTCCTCCACTCCTCCCTGCTGGCCCCAGGGCTGGAGGGGCAGGGGGCAGGCCTCCCGAATCACCCACTTCTGGGGAGCAGCACCCCTGGCTTTCATGAAGCAGCCCAGCCACAGCGGGGTCCAGGCAGATTCTCAGGAGAATGCTGGGAGCCCCCACCCCAAGGACAGCACCGCCCAAGCCGAGAGGGGCACCCGGCATGGGAAGTGGGAGGGCTGGCGGAGGGGCAGGGGACACTTCCGGGGAGCAGGCCCCATCCTCGCGCGTGGCCCAGCAGCGCCTCCCACCCAGGCACACTGTCACCCTCCCCTGGGAAGCAGGATACCTCCCCAGCCCAGGTCAGCCAACCAGCCTGCTGTGCCCCACCTGCATGTCCCTGGTCCTGGGGGGGCAGACGGGCTGGGCCCCAGTGGGGGCATGAGGGAGGTGGGGGCTGGGAGGACACCTCAGAGAGGTCCCCACAGGCTCTGCTGTGTCAAGTTCCCAGACCCACTGGCCTTGCCCATGACAGGTGGGCCAAGGTCAAGCATGGGGTGACCTTGTATGAGGGCCTGGACAAGTCCCCAGGACCCAGCACAGGTGACCACACTCATGGGGCCAGTCCAGGCCCATAGCACCTTGGGAATTTTGTGGGGACTCACGTGGCCTTCACCTGAACTCAGATTTGCTGTGGAAATCCAGGTGTTAAACAAACGCTTTAATGTCTCCAGAAACCTTAACGTCACAATTTCAGCGCTGGCACTGCATGGCCATTTCCTGCCCTTCTTGGAACGTGGGGCAGCCCTGGGCACTCGAGGCCCTCGTCGTCCCACGCTGAGGCAGGAGGGGCGCGGGAGGGAGACAGCCCACGTCATCCCACGGTTCTCCACCCTCCTCCATCACGTCAGCCAGGCACGACAGCCCTGCAGGTACACAGGAGGGCAGGGGCGGGGCGGCCGGGAGCTGGGGCGGGGCAGGGCCTATAGGAGGGGCCGGCCTGTCTGGGCTCCTCCCAGGACTCCTGCTGGGGTCAGTCCCCAGAGGCAAGTACCATGTTCCTCCTTGGAAGTGTCTGGAGCCAGCGCTGTAGCCCAGGGGGCCTTGGGGAGACCCAGGGATGGTTGAGTCTCCTGGGACAAGCCCACCACGCTCTTTGGAGCTGGACACAGCTGCTTGCTGGAGTAGGAACCGCAGCTGCTGCCACAGCAGCCTGGCCTCCCGAGGTGCACGTCCTGGCTACACATCTGTCTCCACCCGCAGCCGCTCCATCCTGCGCACATTGCCCTCCACGGCCACACGGCTGGTGATGCTCCGGGCAAAGTCCTCGGGGAACCAGCCCGTCTCTCCATCCCGCAGTCTCTCGCCGTAGAACCATCCTGAACCCAGACGCGGGGCAGGTGAGGGCAGGGTCCTGGGCACCAGGAGGGGGCCCCCATGTTGGCAGCCCTCTGAGCTGCCGTTGCAGAAGACGCCATAGCCAGGCATCTCTCGGAGTTGACCATCATGGCCTCCCGCCAAGGGGGCCTTGCTGAAGGCCACACGGCACCCAGTCTTCCGTCAGGTGCTGGGGTGGAGAATGGCACTGGGGGCTGAACTGGCTCCAGCCAGCTTTGCCCGCCCTGGGGCCTCGGAAGCAGCAGAGCCACCCTCCTCCCACTCAGAACAAAGTGACAAGGAACCCGCTTTTGACCCTGCGACTCGTCCTTGAGGGAGGGCGCTGCAGTGGGCCTTGGAATCAGGCCCACCATGAGCAGGGCAGTAACCGCTTCTGGGCTGCTGGGCTCAGGGTCAGCCACACATGCCAGCGTGCTCTGGACCCTCGCCGGGGCCCCCAGACTCTCATTCAGTGCCAGCCTGCCCACCCCCCATGCCCGGCCCCGGCTCGCTCACCGTCCTCCTGCTCCAGGATCAGGACCACATCCGCCTGCTGCAGCGTGATCTCATCCACCTGCTTGGCCAAGTAGGCCTTGGTGATCTCCACCTGGAGCAGGTCTGGTGGGAAGGGGCAGGTGTCAGCGACAGAACGCTCTTGGGGAGGGGTGGGCTGAGAGCTCTGCAGCCGAAGGCGGGCAGGGCTCCATCTCCCAATGCATCCCCTGTGCGCTGGTGCTGGTGGGGCCTGAGAGGCCCCCAGGTGTCCCAGTACATGGACATGTGGCAGCTTCCCTTTGGCTAAAGGGGAGACCCCTCCAGAGGCCACAAACAGGCTGCCCTAGCTTTTAGGGCCAAGTGCCCAGCGCTAGCAGAGGGCACTCCCAGCTGCTAAGGGGACCAGGCAGGGCCGGAGCTGGGGTGACAGATCTGTGGGCCATCCTGCTCTACCCTTTTGGCCTCAGTTTCCCCAGCTACTGGGCACGGGGCAGGTTCTCTCCCCAGTGCAGGGCGGCTGAGGCCCTGAGACAGAGCTAGATCTGTGTGCACAGATGGACACACAGTCCCGGGTCTGGTCACCCTGGAGGCAGGCTGAGGGGTGGACAGAGGGCTGCATGGGCACTCTCCTCTCCAGGCCAACCCCCTGCCCCAGGGCTGGGAAAGGGGCCAGGAGCTGTGCTCGGGAGCGGGGTCAGGGGGCTGTGCTCACCTCCTTTGTTGGTGGGGCCCTGCCCCTGCCTCTCCCTGTGTGTGAGTGCCGTGATCCACCGGGCCCGGTCACTCCTGGGGGCCAGAGAGAGCATGAGCGAGGTCCCGAGGCCGACCCGCCAGCCTGGTGACCTTTGGCTTCATGCACGTGACCCCCAGTGTGGTGCTGTGGGAAGATGGGGGGTCATGCAGCCCCTCATGGGGGGTCCTTGAGCATCCCCCCACAGCCCTGGAGGTGGGACAGGCAGTGCGATGAAGGCTCACGCTGCCTGGACCAGCAGTTGTAAGTGGCTGGCCACCCTGGGCCTCCCCTCACCCCCTGTGCCGTGGGTTGAGGCGTGGGAAGTCACAGGGCTGAGCCTGAGTCCCACCCGCCCAGGGTCCCAGCTGGGTGGCAGCTGTGCCCCTAGAACCCAGGCAACCCCCTGTCCCGACACTGGGCCCCAAGCCCCTGCCTCTTGTGAGTTTGCTGTTTGACACACAGGCCTTGGCTTCTCATCTGGAAACAGTGCCGTGCTGGAGGGAGCATGGAGACTGAGCCCCTTGTTTCCCCTCCCTTGTCTGCTGAGCCCCCTCAGTACCAGCATCTTTCTGAGCGTTGTCCTCCCTGCACTGTTCTGACCTCACTCCCACTGCCCCCATCCTGTACTCTAGCCCTGGCTGCTCCCCAGCACAGGCCCTCCTGCCTCAGGGCCTTTGCATGGCTCTGCCTCTGCCAGAGCACTGCTCCCTGTGTTGCCTTGTCAATGAGGCCTTCCTCCCCAGCCAGCAACTGGTGTTCTCTTCTTCTGTCTTGTTTTCCTCCTTAGTCCTCATCCCTCTGACACAGGGGGACAGTTCAGCTGCTCATTTTGTGGCTGGTGTCCCCCCTGACCCCCAGGAATGTGAACTCTGTGAGGCCAAGGCTGTCCCTGGCACCCGCCACAGTGCCCTGCACACAGTAGGTACTCAGGAACGTCAGCGGCACGAACCCCACCCACCCCAGGAGCCCCCCCCAAGTCTTACGCGGACTCGCAGGACAGCAGGATCTTCTCCTGGCGACCCTCGCTGTTGTGCAGCAGGGTGACCTGGAAGAGGTGGGGCACGGAGGAGCTGCGGCCGCCACCACCGGGCAGGGGGGACTCCGAGGGCTCCATCTTCTGAACCTGGATGTGGTCCACCTGGGCATAGTCCTGGACCACGAAGCTGTCCTCACTGCAGGGAAACCGGTGGTGGGCCGGGTGCTGCAGCGGGCCTGTGTGCAGCCTGGGCCCCCCAGCTCCCCCACAGCAGCCAGGAGGACGCCCCTGAGAGCTGCCCCGCCCTGAACCCGCAGAACAGAGGCCGCGAATTTCTGGCTCTTCGTGGCCTGGCCGGGCAGTCCCAGGTCTGCAGGTGAAAGCCAGAGCCAGCCCCGCGGGAGGCACCAGCCGCCCCAGGTCGTGTGTGTGGCACTGAGCACCCAAAGGAAGCTGTGTGCGTGTCCTCATGTAGGGGGACCCAGTGGGCAAGCCAGGCTGCGATGGGGCCCCACTGTGCACCCCCAACGCTGAGGTCGGGGGAGGCTCGGGGCCGGCTCAACCACGCCCCTCTGGGCCCGAGGCCGCAGCTGCTGCCCACTCCCCAGGGTGCAGCCCGGCACCCACGGGCGGGCCTACCTCTTCTTCTTGGTGACCACCAGGACATCATTGAAGAGGAACAGGTAGCAGGTCGGCCGGCTGGCGAGTTTTCGGAAAAGCCCGGTCTCCTCCATCAGGAAGAGCTCCCCGCGCTTCAGCAGCCAGCGGGAGGCCGAGATGAGCGGGAGGGACTAGGGGACAGAGCGGAGGGATGAACCAGCCCCCTGGGCAGGGGACGTGCGGCCGGAGGTGGGCACCAATCCCTGCCTCTAAGAACCAGGTCACTGGCCGTCCCCGGCGCTGGACCGAGGAAGGGCGTGCCCTGCTCCCGGCCCCAAACAAAGGACCATTCAGTCAGCCAACAGGCGCTCACAGAGGCCACTCTGCACCAGGCCCTGGGCCCAGATCCTGCCCCGCAACCCAGGACGGCCGGCCGGCCCTGCCTCAGATCAGGCCCCGGGGCTCGCTGGGCACCCTCGGAGCGCTCCCCAGGGGCCAGGAGCGACGGGTGCACTGGGGAAGCCCCAAATGCACCTCCTGCCCAGCAGGGAGCTGACCGCATCTACGCTCAGGCTCCGCATGGCCACGTCTGGGGCCAGGGGCCCTTCCTGCATTTGGAGTGGCGGCCCCACTGCAGCCTGGAGCACAGGCCAGGCTTCAGCGGGAACAAGTGAGGCGCAGGCAGGCAGGATGCACCCAGGCCCTGCCACGCTGGGTCCTATGTCGCCATGGCCGGTGCTCATACTTGGCATGGAGCTGGCGCTCAGACCAAGCCTCCCGCCACCATGGCTGCTGCTTGGGCACATTAAGCTGGATGGGCAGGGGGCAGGCAGAGTGGGCCTGGCTGGGAAGGGAGCGAGGTGGTCTGCCCACCAGCCTCTGCTCCCCAGACGTGCCCACTGCGACACTCACACCTGCTGGACTCTGAACCTCACATCCTCCCAGCTCTGGGCCATCCCCATTTGTTCCCGGCCTGGGCCGCCTGCTCTCCTGGCCCCGTGCCAGGACCAGTTTTGAAACGTCACTAGGGTGAGGGCCCTGCTTGGAGGTCAGCCAGGCCTGAAACTGGGTCCTTGCTCTGACCTCCAAGTGGCCTGGGGTACAGTGAGGTGGGGGACCCAGGTCTACGGTTGGGGGCAGCGGCAGGGGTGGCCCCTGGGCAGCACCGGGAGGGGCCAGTCCATGGGTTGCTGGGGGTCATAGGGGCAGGAGAGCAGGCATGGGCTGCTGGCCCCCTCCCCAGAACTGACGAACGTGTCCTGGGCTCACAGGGAAGCCTCAGCTGGCACTGAGGTCACCCTTCTCCTGTTGTCAGCACAGTGGCAAGGGACCCTGGCCCAGGGTAAGGCCTCCAACCGGGCCTGCTGCCACCTGCTCCCCTCATAAGGCCACTCGGGCGGATCTGCCCTCTGCCCCTACAGCCCTGAGGGTAGGCATGAGAGGCCTGGGGCAGGAGGGCCATAAAGCTGAGCCTCTGTGGTCAAGGGGCAGGGGAGTCACAAGGGACACACCCAGATGGGGAAACTGAGGCCTGGAGAGGTCGAGGCAGAGGCCCTGGGCCTCACCAGGGTGGGCTCCCCCAGAGGCCTCTCTCCAGCCCTCACACAGGGGCCGCTGGGCCCTGACCTCAGACAGCGGGGTGGGGAGAGGTCTGAGCGCGCCTGGGACCGCTCACCTTGACCTTGCTGAAGTCCAGCTGGGTGTGCAGCATGTACATCTGCTCCGTGCGCTCCATCTTGTGCGCCCCTTCATTGCACTGCTTCACCAGCTGCGAGGTGTGTGCACATGAGAGCAGGCTGTGCTGCAGGCCGCGGTTGGCCCCTGCGTGTGCAGGGCGCCCCACTGGCCCAGTCCTCTGGGGCTGCCCGTGGTGCCTGCCCTCATGGCTGTCCTGGTCCCTGCCCTGTTGCGGGCTCGCCAATTGTGTGCGAGCTCCACTCTCCCAGTACCACGAAAAGCTTGAGATGGACAGTCTGGGATGCTCCCCGCCCCGCCCTCAGGGTCTCTGCCATCGGGGGGCATGGGCGGCAGAACCCAGGGCTGGGCTGGGTCCCGTCTCACCTTGCTGATGGCCTTCAGTGCGCGGCTGGCGGCTTTGTACCTCTCGGGGTGGCCCTGGGTCTTGAGGCAGAGTGTCTGCAGAGAAGACACCAGACGTGAGAAGGCTCCAAGTGCCCTCCCGGCCCAGCCTCAGGGGCCTGCATGGGGCAAGGGCTCCCCACCAACACCAGACCCCGATGTGGGCTGCAGGGAGGTCAAAAGCCAGCACCAGAGGACTCCTGCCAGGCCCCACTGCGGCACAGAGCCCCCAAAGGATGGTCGTGTAGGAACCTGGGGTGAGCACTTCCCCCCAGAACCCCACCGCTTCTAGTCCCTGGCCATCTCAGTCCAGCCTGGGGAGGCCCCTGGAAACATCTATTTTTACGATTCCCAGAGGGCCCAGGAGGGTCTGATGTCCCATCTGACTTGGACAGCTGACCCACTGAGTACAGGCCACATGCTGCCTCCGGGAGCTTAGCTGCATGCCTGTGCATGCATGCATGCGTGTGCATGTGCATGCCTGTGTGCACACGTGTGTATGCGTACATGTGTACGTGTGTGTACCTTTCGCTCCCATGTGCCCCTCTGCCCCATGAGCTGGCATCTCAGAGATAGGAGCCACTCTGGGGAGTGGCTGAGGACCGACACTCGGTAGGGGTCTGGGCAACACGGGATCAGACCCATCGATATGAATGAAGCCCATGAGCTGCTGAGTGAGTGAATGAAAGTCTGCAAAGTGTGAATGGCTCCTGACAGAGCTCTGCAGGCGACAGTGACAGCTGCTGTGGCCATCAGAGCCGTTGTGTCATTGTCCTCATAACTGTCACGTGGCACAGGCCAAGCGTCAGGGAGAAGGCCAGAGGGAGCAATGCCTGACCCGGAGGCGGGGGCCTGGGCAGCTCAGGTCCGTCGGCGGGCCGGCCACCTTCCCCCTGGCCGAGGTCTGGGCCTGTACTCACGTCCGTCAGGAGGGGCAGCCGGGTCACCCGCTGCATGGGCAGGATCAGGAAGGAGATCATGGGCAGGCCCCCGCACGCCGGCCGCCTCTCGATCTCCCTCAGGACCTCTCGGAAGGCGGCATTGCTGCTTCTGCAATGGAGAGAGGGCTTCTGCTCAGCGGTGGGGGCAGGCGTGGCCGGCCCATGCAGAAATCATGCAGAGCCTGCAGAATCAGGCTGAGAGGGGCAACGTGCTCCGAGACCAAGGTGCTGGATCTTCCGAGCCCAGATCCCCTGGACCGGGGGGGCCCCACTCACGTCAGCTTCTGCAGGGCGCGCTGCTGGTAGACCTCATTGGAGCAGTAGGCGATATAGGGGTGGAAGTGCTTCTCGGCGTGCTCCTCCAGAATGTCGCTGATGTCCTCCACGCATACCTGCGCCTTGTGCCGCCGCTCCAGGTCCTCGAAGAACCTGCGAGGGCGAGGATCGTGGGCCTGGTTGTCCACTGCCACACTTCCCATGCATGCATGCACACACATGCACATGAGGCCGAACTCAGCTAAGCTCCCAGAGCCAGCACAGCAGGCTCGTGGTGGACCGAATGCCCAGGCTGGCGGGACCTGGGCCAGTGCTCCTGGCAGGGGCTGTACGCCACGGCCCTCCCAGGAAAAGCCCAGGACAGAGCAGCTCCTTAAGCCTGGAATAACTGGGCAAATACCCAAACCCAGGGCCGCTTCCCACTAGTTTCTGGCAGATTCTAGCAGCATCGTGGAATGTGGACAGGCACGACGGAGAACTTGTCACTCTGACTTGATTCCCTGGGACTCAGGTCAGAGCCGCGAGGATCTCACAGCTCAGGCAGGGTCAAGGGATGGGGCTGTGGCTCTGGGCAGACTCTCTGGAGGGGAACGCCAGACCCCTGATTCTTGCTGGGCTCCTTCTGAGGCTCATCTGTAACCCGTCCCTCGGGCGGGGAGATGAGGATGAAGTGCTGGCCCAGGGCCGCCCAGGGTTCTGCTCCCAGGGCAGCCACTGCCACCGTGGCTAGACCCACGTCGGGCCGCCTGGTGTGCAGGCCGTGAGCCAGAGCCTCCAGTGCATTCTGCACAGCTGCAAAGTGCTGGAGCCCAAGGCCCCATCACCTCTCCAGGTCCTGGCCAAGGCAGCCGGGAGGACCTCCCACCCTAATAGCTCTATCCCTCAGAAGCCCCTTCCCCTGTGGCCCCTCCCCAGTGCTGGGCTTGAGGCTGTTGGACCACAGCATTTCTCCCAAGTCTGCCTCTTTCAAAGCCCTGCTGAGCGGGGCTCCTGGGACAATCTGGGGCAGCCCCGTCTGGGAGTTGAGACACCCAGCTGACGGACAGAGAGCAGAGTCCCTGAGCACAGACCTGCCCCTACACGGGCAACCCCAGGCGGCCCACACTCCTCCCTGGGGAGTGACCAGGCTGAGGGGGGCCTTTACTGTTCACCCACCTGGGTAGGGGGGGGCAGGGCGGGGAGGAGCTCAGTCCTCAGTTCCCAGGCACTGAGTGGGCGGCTGTCAGCCCCACCCAGGACCTGTGGCAGGGCCACCACCTGGGAGGAGGATGGTCAACCCCAGCAACCTGTGGGCCTGCCCCTCTGGAAGATGGGGCCTCACTCTGGTCATCCTTGGTAAGGCCGGTGGTGGTCCCGGAAGGGGGTCGAGGTCTTGGCTTGGAGGTGGGCAGGGGTCCCTCAGGGCCCTGCTCACTGGCCCCCGGCCTGGCCCTTCACCCATGGGGGCCACACTTCCTGCAAGTGGAGCAGTCTGAGACACCACTCCGGGGCAGCCCTGGCAGATGCAGACAGCATGTCAAGAACAGATGTGGAGCCCCCCCTCCCACCCCAGGAGGTCCTGGCTGCCCGGACGCAGGGCCACACACACACGTGCATGCACAGGCAGGCCATGCCCGTCAGAACCTCCCATGGGTGCCTCAGAAGACTTCTGAGAAAGGTGCGGGAGAGCCGACCCTCAGCCACTGACTCAAAATAGCCAATTCCTGGGGAGGCCGCTGTGAAAGGCCCAGAGCTGCTGGGGCCCAGCTAGGGGCAGGAGGCAGGACAGTGGTGGCCAGCCTGAGGCCCTGTGGATGTCAGATGCAAACAGGCGATAGCAGGTTCCAGGCCCTCAGCTCCGCCACGCTCAGGGGACACAGAGCAAAGAGTCAGAGCTGGGTGGAGGGTCAGCTGCTGTCCCAGAGCCCCCCACCGAGTCAAGGACCGTGAGCCTCCCAGGCGGTCACTGGAGCTCTGCAGGAAGCCCCACCTGCAGGGACAAGACAGCCCCCCGCTCCCCCTCACGGCCCTGACACTTCCACAGGGACCCACGGGCAGCAGCTTCTAGGTGGGGCTCTGCAAGCTGCAGGTGTGATGCTGACGAGTGAACTGAGCACTGAGCCACCCACCACCTTGCCCACCCCACCCCTGTCTGCAAGGGGGCCTGTGGGACCCGCCCCATTGGGTTAGGGAGGATGCTGAGGCTCAGGGAGCTGCCAGAAGGTGTCGTGGGATCTCCTGGGTCTCCCAGGTCCAGAGCAGTGCAGGGCTGAATGCACACAGTGCACCTGGACCTCACCCTCCCCAGGTGTAAACACACACACATCTGCTGCCACAAACATGCACATGCGCATTCACACACGTGCACACGTACACACGTGCACTCACACATGTGCAGGACACACACATACAGGCCCATGCAAGCCTGAGGCTGCACGCCCAGCCCCTCCTCCACCTTCCGGACCTGCAACCAGAGCCCTGGGCTGGGCATCAGACACGGCTGGGAGGAACACGACCCAGGGCTGCAACTCGAGGCTGCCTCCTGGCTCCGCCATGTCGGCACCTCATGCCTTGTCCTTCTGCCCTCTGCACCGGGTTTCATGGCAGGAACGTGCCCATCAGCAGGCAAGGCCACCCCACTGTGGGTGGCACTCTACCTCTCGAACATCCAGGGGACAGGGTGCTGGGGGCACCAGGACACTGTGCTCAGCTGTCCCTGGGGCCAGCTCTCAGTGGCCTCAGGGCCTGTGGGGGTTCTCTTGCTCCCTCCCAGCCAGCAGCTGCTCCAGAGTGCCGTCCACACCCACAGGCCAGAGGTCGCCCAGGTCCCCGGCCTTCCCACCCTGCTGAGAGCCTGCCCCAGACACCGCGGGGGGCCGGGCCTCACTTCCGACTGGCGCCCAGGACGTCCAGGATGTTGGAGAAGAGGTGGTGGTGTTCCATCTGGGTCATGGTTGCCCGCAGCGCTCTGGACTGCAGGAACTCGGCCACCAGAATGCCCAGGCTGTGCTGGTAGGAGAACTCCGATGTGAGGATCTCGAAGATGGCCTGGGGCAGAGGAGAGCGATGAGGTGTGGCTACGCCCACTGGGGCCCTGCCCGGAGAGGGGTTTGGACGGGCCCCCACACAGGGGGGCATTTTTCTGAGTGCTCAGGCCATGGAGGTTCTATCTGGCTGTGGGGGCCAGGCCGGAGACGGCTGACTGGACAGGCCCCTGGATGATCTGTCAGGACAGCCTTGGGGCCGCGGGCCGGATTCTTGGGTTTGTGCTCTGGCTCAGCCACGTATAAACTGTGATGCTGGGCAAGGACTCTCACCTCATCTGAGGATTGGGTAATGGCAGCCACCCCCGCCCCGACCCCGCCAACGGTGTCAGCCACCATTCTGGTGCCTGGCCCAGGAGGTGGCCGATGTGTGGGCAGACAGGTGATGTCCCCATGGCTGTTGTACCCCCAGGTAGGTTGTGTGGTCTGCCCGGCCCCTTACCTCCTGCCTCTTGCGCTCCTCGGCCGGCAGCTGGTCCAAGATGCCCGACTCCACCACCTGAGGAGGGCACAGGCCCAGGAGTCATGGGCTGCGCATCCTGGAAGCCCAACCTCCCTCAATGGGCCAGAGTCGACGTGGATGGCAGGGAGGCCTGGAGAAGGTGGGAGCCGGGCTGGCCCAGCAGAACCACCTTTTGTGGGCCACCTGGGACTGCCCTTGCATGGCTCAGCACAGTCCAAGCACTGAGCTGGTCTGTCCCTGCGTGGTCCAGGGAGACCTCCCCTGGGCAGGCCACCCCCTGAACAGCCCTGAGGCAGCCAAGGGAGGATGGGGGACCGGAGGGAAAGGCTGGCAGGCACGGAGGGTGGGGAGGGGGCCTGGTCCCACAGAGAGCTGCCTGGCTAGTGGAGTGGCGCAGAGCCACCAGGAAAGCTGAGGGGCGTGCCCGGGCCAGGTGAGTCAGCATCCTGCCCAGGAGGTACAGGGTGACACCGTCCCAGCTCTCTACCCCCTCAGGCCCCGTGGCCCCAGGTGGCCTGGCTGGAAGATGGTTGTCAGTCACAGCACGCCCACCACGTCTCTGCAGAGCCCAGCAGGATGGGCCGGCTGCCCCGCTGCCTGGGGATGCCCCCTCTGCAGGACCCGGGGCCCTGATTCTTGCCCTCCCCCTCACTGAGCTGGGCAGAGGTCATCACCAGTGCCTGGGCAGAGGCTAAATCCCTCGCCTCCTCCTGCAGCCGGGGACTTGGCCCAGGTACCCCAGCTCAGGTGGCCGGGACCGGAATCTCCGGCAGTGTTTCAAGGGCGCCGTGTCCTGGAGCCCACCAGACCCAGCAGGTCATGCATACCCAGCAGCTGGCACCCAGCAGGTGGGAATTCACATGTATTTCCAGACCTTTCCATCTGCCTGACCTCACCCCCATGCTGACCCCTCCCTGGCTGAGGGGTCCCATGGCATGCAGTGTCACGGAGCATAGTGGGCGGGCACAGTGCCGAGGCCCCCCTTGTCCCCCACGGGGGCACCAACAAGGAACCCCACTGTGCCTTAGATAGAGGAAGGGCAGCCCCCAACCCCACTGGCCACCCGCCCACAGCCTGCAGCACAGCTCCGGCCCTCGGCTCTTTGGACGGGGCATGAGTCCGTCTGCCCCGTGACCAGCTGTGTCCTCCTGGGGTAGTGACAGCTGCCTCCCCGGCACGTGCTCTGAGCACAGGAGCCTCATCTCAGCTGTGCTCTCTGCCAAGCCCCCCACAGCCCTGCAGGGCAGGGACCAGGCCCACGCTCAGATGTGGCAAGTGAGGAGGTGGCTTGGCAGTGGCACAGGGCTCAGTGTCACAGCCAATGCCTGGCCCTGGCCCCCAGCCCTGCGCCCACTCCCCTCCCCTCCTGCCTCCTCACAAGGACCCTCCTAGCTCTTTCCTAGGGGCAGGGCCCTGGGAAGGGGGTCCCCGCAGGGGACTCTGAGCAGGAAGCAGAGTTCAGGGCTCACCTGTGGGACATCCACCACACACCCACTAGTGACACGTGCCCCCGACTGTTCTCTCCCTCCAGTGACCAACCCCAAGTTGCCCCATAAGGCAGGGTGGCTCCGATGACACCAGGAAGGAGATCCCCACTCTAAGCTGGGCATAACGGGGCGCTTCTGGAAGGCTCTCCTCCTCACTGGGAGGACATAGGCCAGCTGTGCCCATGGCCTCGGGGCAAGGGAGTCCCCCACCACCCTGGCCCTACCTCAGGGAGCTGGCTCCAGGTGACCTGGGGGGGCCGGTAGCTCTTGACCACGATGGGGATGTCCGCCTTCTGAGTCCCCTCTGGGCTGGAGAGCTCGTCGTCTGACTCTTGGCTGGTGTTTAGGCCCCGCTCCCGGATCTCCTGGTAGAACCGTGGGTCTGGGGAGAAGGGGCAAGTCACCTGCGGGCCTGGGGGCTCTGAGCAGGCCTGGTCCCCCAGGAACACACAGGCTGAGCCCTCCCGAGGGCCCCCTGAAGGTCCCGAGAGCATCACACTGCACAGGGTCCCCCGGAGCAGGCGCCATCGGGTGGGCTGGCTCCCATGGTGGAGCGGAGCACAGGGCTGGCAGCCCAGTGCAAAATGTGGCACCTTCAGACCTGGGTAAGCCAACAAATCAGAGCACCGCAGGCAGGGCCTGGGGGAGGGGCTGGGTCCCAAGAGTCCCCCCATTGGAGGCGGAGCTCCGGCTCTGGTTCTGCAGCAGCGGAGTGCACGGCAGCCCCACGGGGATGGGCTGGTATATGGCTCCAGGTGGCTGAGCCCTCGAGCATCCCCCCCACCGCCTTCCCCCCATCTCGCTCCCAGGCCTGGGGCATTGCTGCTGCTCTCCTGGGAAAGGAGGCCCAGATCCTGATGTCTCCCCATGCCCGGTGGGGGTCCATAGAGGCCTGGGGGCTGGGAGGGAGAGGGGGAGAGCCCATCCTGGCTGGGGCCCCTGCATTCTCAGAACCCTGGGCCAGCACCAAGGCCCTGCTCCTCACGCCCATTGTGTGCTCCAACCTGGCTATGCAGGCACCTACCCCTCAATCTCCCTTGTGGGGTCCCGTTGGCACCCCACCCGCAGCAGGCTGAATGCACTGCTCAGCCCTCCCAAGGCCCAGCCATCACCCATGCCCTCCTGAGCCCCCAACACCGGGCTTCCGGTAGACTAAGAGGGCTCCAGGCAGAGCACGCAGCAGGTGCATCTGCACCTCAGAGGATGCTGCCTCCTGTCTGACCTTGGTCCCCCATGCCTCCCTCCAACATGCATTGTGGGGGTTCTGTCTGCCCCCTGCCTCTGGGATAGTGTAGAAAGGCGTCCAAGGGAACCTTCTAGACCTTTCTAGACCCATCACAGCCGCATGGTCAGACAGGCCACCAGTTCCTCCAGTCTCTGGAGGGATCCCATCCAGCATATTCTCCACGCCACTGCACCCAGACCTCCTCCTCCTCCGGGACGGCCCCATCGAGACCAGGCTCATCTGGGCGGGCCCACCCCCCAGTTGCCTCCTGTGGCCACACTCACCGTCCTTGAAGGAGCCCTTGTGTGCACGTTTCCGCCCCAGCGTCTTCTGTGCAAACGAGAGACAGACAAACAGCAGCAGTCAGCAGGGTGAGAGGGCATGAGAGGGAGTGATTCCTCCGCCCAGGGGGCCCTCACAGCTCCATGTGTGAAGCTGTGCCCAAAGGGAGGGGACTCTGCTGGGCACACAGAAGGTGCTCAATAAATGTTGGCTCCACAAGGGATGGGGGCGGCCCACCAAGCGGAGGCCAGGACAGGTAGGATGAGGTGGAATGGGGGCTCAGAGCAGGCAGGGCAGGTAACAAGGGCTGTGCAAATCCAGGAGGGTTGCCTGGAGAAAGAGCCAGGATTGAAGTAGTTAAGAGAGGGTGCTCAGGAAAGTAGGGTGTCCTGATTGGGTCTGGAGGAAAGCCTGAGCAAGGCAGACAGGTGTGGCTGGGAGAAGGCCAAGAAGGGACACTGGGTGGAGCCAGGGCCGCACACAGGGCCCCACGACATCTGGGACCTGGCGGCAGGGAGAGGAGAGACTGGCGGGTTAGTGTCCAGCTCCCAGCACAGGCCCAGGGTCCCAGCAGCTGACGGCGGGACTGGGGAGGCGAGTGGGGGCCTGCATGGTGGCCCCCTGTTGCCCACTCAGTGACCACCTCCCTGCTGGGACACACTGTTCCCCGACCTTGCAGGTGTGCTGGTTCCAGGAAAGGGGAGCTGCTTTCTCGAAACCAGTGGGCCTGAAAATTCCCCTTGCTGGTCTGGACTGTGTGGCGCTCCCAGCTGCCCCTGGCCCTGCTGCCCCGCCTCGTGCCCCCAGCACCCCAGTCCTCCTGCCTCCAGGTCTGGGCACATGCTGTGGCCTCGGCCCTCCTCCACCGGGCACCCGCCCTCGGTCCACACCTCTGCTTAACCCTCTGTCCTCCAGGACTGCCCTGCCTAGCCCTGAGCCCCTGGGAGCCCCTGCTCTGTGCTCCCACAGCCCGAGCACCCCCAGCCCGACCCTCAGCACCCTCATGGCACCCTGTCCCCGCTGCCCTGAGAGCCCCCCCCGCCTGCCCCTGGGCTCACGGCAGTACCCCAGCACTGAGTACATGGAGCACTCAGGACACGTTCGCGGAATGTATGAATCCACAGCGAATGAATGAGTGGACCTGCAGGCCTGGCCCTGGGGGTGCAGAGAGCCGAGGGGTCAACAGAGTCGCTGGGGCCTGGGCCTCAAGTAGGCGTGGCAGGGGGTGTGCCCACTCCCAGGCCAGGGGAGACATTAAACTGAGGACAGTGGCCAGTGCTCTCCCTGCCCCTGCCCCCTCCTCGCCGGGTCGCCAGCATTCTGACGGTGGGCTCGGCTTCTCCCCAGGCCAGGGCCACAGCTCACGGTCCGGGCAGGACCCCAAGGCAGAGGAACCCCCAGGGACAGCCACCGTGGGTGCAGAGGGCCCTGGGAGAGGACACCCTTCCCACCGGCCCTGTGCCTGCTCGTGATGCCAAGGGAGCATGGCTATCGGATGGGGAGGGAAGGGCGTGCGTGCAGAGGGAGCATCGGACTCCTCCTGAGCGTGGACAGGAGCCCCTTGGGCAGACCCAGCCCAGGCCCGTAGCTGCCGGGAAGCTGTCACTGAAATGCATCCTTCAGACAGGCCAGCTCCCCCTTGGGGCTGCTCTCTCCCAGGCTCTGCTCCCCACTGTGGCTGAGAGTGGGGACACCAGAGTCCAGGGGTGCAGGGTCACACCCTTGATGCTTCTGAGCCTTAGCTGCCTCGTCTGCAAAGTGGGACACACTCCGCTCACTCTGTCGTTGGGCTTAAATGGAATAAACTACATCAGGAGCCTGCACACGGTAGGGGCTCACAGGATGGCAGCTGTGTGATGACGGTCTGTGACATGATGGCTGGGCCCCCTCCCTGCCCATGAGTTCCCGAGGCACGGACCCCAGCCCGTTGTCCAGGTGGACAGCCCCCTACCTTATTTTTGGCTGGACACCGAGCAGGAGGCTGGCTGGGCTCCTCGGCCAGAGCCTGGAGCTTGGGGCTGAGCTTGACGGGGCCCCCCTCGCTGCCCGGCATTCCCAGGCCCTTCATGGCCGCCCGGTAGGATTGGTTCCGCAGGTTTCGTCTAAGCATCCCCCCGGGGCCCGTGTCCATGTCCATGTCGTCCAGGGAGAAGCTGGGGGCCGAGAGGAGCCGGGGGTCCCGCCGGGCGGCCTCCTTGCTGAGCATGGCCGCCCCGAAGCTCTGGTGGCGGGCCGGGGTCTTGGCCTTGCTCGACACAGCCAGGCTCCTGGGGATCAGCTGCTGAGTGCCCAGCTTGAGGGCTGCGGGGCTCTGCGTGCTCAGGACGACGGCCCGCGGCGTCTCGCCTTCGGAGGACGCAGGTGAGGGAGGTGGGCACGGGGGGGTTTCAGGCGGGGAGGAGGCATTGTCCCTGTCTCGCAGGGAGCCCCGGACCATCGGGAGCCCGCACGCCGGGTTCCCCTTGGGATCGAGCCGCAGCTCCGGGGGGAAGCGGTATTCCAGGAGCTTCTCCTCCAAGGAGCTGTCCGAGTGCCGGTGGGACATGCTGAGTGGCCACAGGGTCCTGGGGGGAAAGGGCAAAGGTGAAGCTGCGTGCGGACATGCACGCTACAACCCCTGCACACTGGCCCCATCCGCTCCTTTGCAGTACCTGCCCTGGCTAGAGCCCGTGCTCAGGACCGCAGTGCTCCAAGGCCGGTGAGCGGCCCAGGGCGGAGCTGGCCATCACAGAGCCCATGGTCACTGGGCCCCCAGGAGGCTTGGGACAGTCTCAGGCCTGCAGGCACCCGGCTGCTGGGTTGAGGCAGAGGGCAGGCGGCTGGTTCTCTGGGCTTGAGGGCCAGGTGGGAGCAGCCTGTATAGAGGCTGGCCCTGCAAGGCCACCATGCTTCCCCTGGCAGGTTGCACACACCGAGGACAAATTCTCGAGCTGGGGGTGAAAGTGTCGGGCGGTGCAGGGTGCCTGGGCCTGGGCCCCACAGCCCAGGACTGGAGTCAGCCACTCGGGCCCTTGGCACCATTTCCTTGCAGTCAAGGCGAGGATGATGAACAACCTGCCTGCAGAGCTTTTCCGAGGCCTGCGTCGGAGGGGAGGCAGTGACCCCAGGCCCCGCCTTGCCCGAGGCTCCAGGGCACCCCGAGCCGTGGTCCTCACGCTGGTGCCCAAGGTGGACCACCTCACCCGCTCCGGAGGCACGGGCTGTCTTTACTCTCATTCTGCCAGTGAAGAAATGAGGCCCAGAGAGACCCAGAGGCCTGAGAGGCATTCAGGACAGGGGGCATCGGAACCAGGATCTGCGCCCAGCCTGCCTGACCCCCGGCCCTTCCTCCAGGCCGCCCCATGCAGGGACACCACTGTGGCAGCTGTCTATACAGCCCTTCCACATGCCCAGCGACACACCCACGTTTTTCCATGTTTCCGAACTCTGAACGGGGCCGACAATCCCTGTCTCGGGAGCCTTGCCGGGCAGGGTCGCTGTGCGTGTGAACACAGTGGGGCAAGGCCTTGGCAGGGCTCTGACCCGGCCCATGGCCCCAGGACACGCTGCTGCTCCATGAACGCGGAAGTGCGCGTGGGGATAGGGTCCTGCTGGCCTGGGCCCTGAGTGACTAAGCCATGCGGAGCCCAGACCCAGGGCGCTGGTGCGGCCAGAGGGAAGGCCTGTCTGAAGCACCTTCCAGGCTACTTGTTGCTGCAGCACGACCTGGCTCGTCCCGGCTGACAGCGCGTTGTCCAGCCAGTGTGGACGGGTCCACTGCCATCTTTCACACCCAGGCCTGGCAGGGCTGCCTACAAGCCTCACGGGCACCAGCCCCTGCCCCTGCCCAGCGTGTTCAGAGACCCTGCTCTCCACCGCCACCGCCGCTTCCCTCTGCTGCTTCCTGTGCCTGTTTCAAAATCTGTAAAATGGGCACAATGACAACAATGTACACCCTGAGGGGCCAGAAGAGTCTGCAGGCTCATTCGCACCAAGTGTGTAAATGGCCCTGGCCCACCGAGGAGCCACGACATCACGACGAGCAGGCCCATGCAGCATCACAGACACCTATGCTCCTCATGCGGCAGCCGCAGGCGGAGCAAGCGCCAGCTCAAGAGAACTTTGTAGCATCAAAGAGGACAACGGAGAAACGCGGTCCTTTTGCTCTTCCTTTTAGTTTTAATACAAACAAGGATAGCCACCGTTCACACGCTCCCTGTGTACGCAGAACTTGCACCCATTAAAACTACGAGGGCCGGGCGAGGGGAAAGCCTACTTTTCAGATGGAAAAACAAAGCTCCAAGTTCTCTGCCAGGGGCCCAGCTGGAGTGAGCTGCTCAGAGCCACACGGCGCCCTTGTCACTCTCCCCGCAGATTTGGATCCGGGAAGGAACGCCACCCAGGAGCTCATCTGACAGCTCTGGGGAGGGGAGCTGTGACCTGCTCTTTCCCACCCCAGGGGCATGCAGCCAGGGATGAGGGCTGGGTGGGTGGGCACCACCCAGTGACACCACCACCCGCCCCAGAACCCACCAGGGGTCCCAGCCCCGGCCCACCTCACACATTGGCTGCCCAGTGCTGGGTCTGGGTGTGTCCCCTGCAGGGGCTTTCACGCTTGGGCCCAGGAATTCCGTCCTGCGGGAGGCTGGGCAGGACCGGCCACACGGCGCCTCCTAAATCACGGCACAGTGGCAGTGGCTTTGGAGGCCGGACACCCGGAAGCCTGGCTCTCGCCGCTCGGCTCTCCCAGCACTCAGGCAAAACCACGCCAGGCAGGCGCGCACAGCACCTCCGGCCCCAGGGAGGAGCTGCCCTGCACAGGAGCACCGCCCACGCATTCCTGGGGACATTCTGAGTCACCCATCGGAGGCTGGCCAGCCACACCAGGCCTCCCCCGGGCCGGGCAGGTCTGCGCTGCCCAGGATTGCCCCCCGCACGTTAACTCGTCTGCATCATCCCGGCCTGGCTGAGACACGGGCTCCTTTAGACTCGGATCTGCACGCAGGCCGAGCAAGACGCGCCCAGTGTGCAGCCGGGAGACAGCTCCTGCGAGCCCTTCGGCTCCGACCGTGCGGTGTTCACACAGGGCACTTTGCACAGCTGTAAAGAGCAGGTGGCGCTGAAAGGCTGGCACCACGACTGTGCCCCCAAGTGCCTGTAAGCCCCCTGCTGGCCCTGTCCCCTCGCCCCTCCTCTCCTTCCTCCCTGTCTCGGGCCCCGGACCCGGCCAGTGGCGCAGCCTCTCCCAGGAAAGGGCAAAGTCCGTTCTGGGCCCGAAGGTGCCCAAACAGAACCTGTTGGGTGAGCCGGTGCCGGGTGTGACCTCCGTTCCCAGCAAGGCAGCCTCGCCCACAGGCCTGCGGTGCCCCCAGCCTGGGACCCGAGGAGAGCGGGCACCATCCCAGGCCGCTGCCCCCTTGGCAGGAGCTCCAGGCTCTGTCCCCAGCCCGAGCCGGCTCTCGGGAGCTGCAGCCACCCCAGGCAGCACCTGTCTTCCTCCTTCCAGTGTTCAGTTATCACTGAACCACGTGGACAAAGGTTCAAAGGTCAAATAGCACCCAAAGGCTTATCATGAAACCCAGGCGTCCCCTCCTCCACGGCCAGGTCCCCCACAGGCCACCACTGCAGGCTCTTCAGTTTTTCCCTAATTTCTCAACAAGGCACAGCCCACTATTTCTCCACCTCCCTACTGAAGGCATCACTACCCTCTCCCGGGTGTGGGCTGGGGGGTCCAGCCCGCACAGCGATAGCCCTGGGTGTTTGTGGCAGCCGGCAGGCTGGGCCCAGCAGGATGCTGGCGCCACGCCTCCCCCTCGTTAATGATTCCCTCCCGTTGCCGTGGTTTCCTTCTGTTCGTTCTTCCCTACACGTTCCGCGACTTGATCACGTGCTTCATATGGTCAGCTCCCTGTTTCCCCGTCTCCCCAGGCCCTCTCCTCTCTGCTTTCGGGCCGTCCCTCTTCCTGCTTCCCTCCCTCTCTGTGCTCCAGCCTGTCCTCACTCCTTCCCCGGGCAGCACCTTCCCGAGGTGGCGTCCTGGGAGGTGGGTCTTGGCCTGTCTGAAAATGTCCTCTTTCTGCCATTCCCTCGGCCGGTGACTGGGGAGCTCAGAGTCTGCGGGAGATCAGTCCAGGATGGAGGAGCCCTCCTCCCTCAGCTCCCAGCTTCCACCTGCTGGGGACACAGCTGACACGGGTGCCACTGTGCTCTTTGGATTGTGACCTGAGGCTCCACCCAGCCCTGGAAGCCCTGCCCGGGAGCCCTGGTGCTCACGGGGATGGGTCCACGTTCACTCCCTGAGCCACGAACTTGTGCATCCTTCCAACCCGTGACTGAGGCTTCTAGATCCAGGCACTTCCTGGTGCTATTTCCGGGATAATTTCTCCCACCTCTGTTTCCTGGGATCTCTCTTTCTGGAATGCCTGTTAACGACTCCTGATGTCTGACATGATCTCCTAGTTTCCGACCCTTCTCGCCTACTTTTTGTCTCCTTGTCCTCCTTTGTGGGACATCCCTCACTGTAATCTTCCAAGCTTTCCACCAAACGTTCATTGTCATTTTCGTTGCCCTACAGGGAGCTCTCTCCTGCTCTTTATTCATAGCACCTTGTTCTTGTTTTATGCACGCCACATCTTCTGTCAACGTCAAGCAAAACGATTTTACTTTCGTTTGCGCTAGTTTCTTCCTCTTCGCTGGCCTGACTCCTCCACGCCCCCGTTCCTCCTCCATCGTGGCCTCTGCGAGCTCCTCTCTCAGGCACCAGGCTTTCCTCAAACACCTGCTGGTCCCAGCTGGCTGTCTGCTTCTATTTAGGAGACAGATATTGTGCTGGTGGGAGGCCCGTGTGCCCAGCGCACACTCACATCTGTGAGCTTCTGCCCGGCAGCCTCTTTGGGACCCCCAGCTGGGTGCACATCTGGCGGCCTCTCCTCTGGCTGGCTGGTTCTGTTGAGTGTCTCTTTCAATGTCCGCACTGGACGCCAGCTTTTGCCTGGTGTCCTGGAGCCAGTGCAGGGAGGGGCCGAGAGCACAGACTCTCCTTTCAGCTGCCCTCAGGGCAAATGCCAGCCACGCTGTCTGGACAACGGTGCCACCAAGAAAGGCCAGATACCCTGCAGTGACCAGAGCAGGTCTGCTCCCCAGCAAAGGCGGCCCCGGAAAGCTCCTCCAAACACACTCATGGCAGCGAGAACCGTGTGCTGTCTGTCTGTCCCTCTGTCTCCCCAGGAGTCTGTGGGTCCTCTGGGGGCAGGGACAATTTCCTGTTCACATCCCCACAAACAGTAGGGCTCAAGCCCCAAACTGACAAGTGAGTGCCGAGTATCACGAGCACCAGCTCTGTCCTGGGGTCCTCGCCCAGCACTATGTGCTCCCCAAGGGGCCCTGGTGTCCCATGCCGAGCACTGGCCCTCATGTGGCCTCTGTTTCCTGCGCAGGAACCACCAGGGCACTGCCACAGGAGCTTCCAGACCGGCTGTGCCACCTTCTGTGGACTTTCAGGTGACTTCCTGCTGCTCTGTTCAGGGTGGGCTGGGGAGGGCCCTCAGCAGCTGAGGCCTGGGAACCCATGGCACCCAATTTCCCCTTTGCCCTGAGCCTGCCCTGGTGTTCCCAGCACACAGGCAGGGTGCGTAAAGGACACTCAGGGCTTGGGAGAGGGGCGTGGGGGGCCAGGGACAAACAGGTGAGGTTGGGGAACGTCTCTGCACAGCCTCCAGTGACCGACTCAGCCTGTCCAGCCCTAAGCTGCACTTGGCCCCTCCCTGGCTCTCTGCGTTTCGGGCTGGCCTGGCCCAGCGGGCCCTTCCAGCCCAGCCCCTCGCTCCCTCATCCTCCCCGACAGATGGGCCTCCTGGGACCCCAGTGGGCTCGGTGCCCTCTCTCCTGGTCCCCTGCAGAAGCACAGTCCTCCCGGCCTGGGCCCGCGACTCAGCCGCCAGGACCCAGTCATACCAAGCTGGGACCTGCCAGCTCTCGGCTAGGACATGTGAGGGGTCTCTGTGCCTTCTGCCCCGGCCTCCAGGTCCGGCTGACCCCACCCCGCCCAGGAGCTCTGTCCCTCCGGCGCCGTCTGCCCGACCCCGGCCTTTGCTCAGGCAGCCTCCACCCACAATGCCGGCCTTGTGCCCGGGTAACTCTGCCCAGCCGAGCTCGGGACGCAGAGTCCCATGGAATTTGAGGGCCGGATTCGGCCTTGGAAACCATGCAGCACACGGCAAACAGTCCCACTGAAGGCGGCCGGGGCAGCTTGGGGTTCTCGACCAGGGTGGCTTTGTGCCCCCGAGGACACCTGGCAGTGTCCAGAGACATTCTTGGTGGTCACAGGTGGGGCCGAGCTACTGGACTCTGTGGGTAGAGGCCAGGGATGCTGCTCCGCACCCTTCAGTGCACAGCACGGCCCCACAACGAGGAACTATCTGGAACAGACGTGCAGAGGGCTGAGGCGGAGAAACCCCGGCTTGGCTGACCCGAGAGGCACCCTTCACGGTGGGGGTCAGGAGAACACCCCCCGCCCGGGCCACACAGCCCCAGACAGCATGATGGGGCGGCCGCGGGCCTTTGCTCCTCCCACCTGAGCAGAAGCCTCTAGCTGCCTCCTCCCTGTGACACCTCAGGCACTGCGACCGCCACAGAGAAGAGAAGACAGCGCTCCTGGCTCTGCCCACAGGGCCCACCCTGCCTCTCGTGGCTCCCGGCTCCTGGCTCCGGATTCAGATGTCCCATGACTCCGGCCTGTCCTGGCTCGGCTGGTGCACACGGTGCTTCCCCACAGCAGCCCGGCCTGGGAGCTCCGAGCACTGCCTGCCTGGGGAGCCTGGAGCAGTGGCCCGCGGGTGTCCCCCCAACGCCTCCTTGCCCGCTGTCTGGAGTCCCTGACTGGACTTCTGGAAGGTGGGACAGGTAAGGAAACCAGTGCCGAGGGAAGGCGCCTCAGTGGGCGAGGCCGAGGAGCCAGGCCCCGTCCGGCCCCGTGTCGCCGCCCCAGCGGGCAGCTCTCACCGAGGCCGCTCGAGCACGAGGACTACCCGGGAAGGAGTCAGCAGCTGACACCCATCTGGAAACCGAAACTAAGATTCTGGGCCCGGGGGCCCAGCGGGCAGCTGTGCCCATCGGATGGGCCCTCAGGGGCAGCAAACATGGACCCCGGCGAGCTGCTCCACCTGTGCCTCGGTTTCCCCATGCGAGGGTGAAGGGGCCACCCGTGTAGGGTCAGAGATGATCCCGGGGGACCAGAGCCCTCCGGGATGGGGATGCCCTCCCCACAGCTCACTGCATCTCATTCCCCAGGTGATTTCTGCCCAAGTGACTTGACCTTACTTCTCCCGGGAAGCCCCCAGCCCCCCTCGTGCTGTGCAGACTCGGCACGCCCCGCCTGGCCCACGGCCCCTGGCCCTGCCTGCACCCACCTCTCACGGAGGTTCTCGTCCTCCCAGGGCCCGTGGGCCTTGCATGGCGGCGGCCAGAGAGGAGCTCAGCTGAGCTGAGTCAGGCCCTGAGTGACACCCCTACCACTCCCATCTTACAGGTGAGGAAACAGGCCAGGAGGGCTCAAGAAACTTGCCTTAACTCACACGGAGCTGGGATTTCAACCCGGGGTCCCCACCCCTCAGCACTAGGCCACCGGGGATGTCAGGGTAGATAGGTGTACAGGGGCAGGGGCCCTCCCGCCAGGCCCAGCCAGGCCTCGCAGGCGCCATGCACTGCATGGCCTTGGGGAACCCAACAAGCACCCCTCGGGACCCCCATTGGGCCGTGCAGACTATGCCTGGAAGACAGGGGGTGAGGCCCGCGCTGGCCAGGCGCTGAGCTGAGGCGCACCCACACTCAGAAGGCATCCCGGCTTCCAGGTGCAGACCCGGGGGGCAGCTAAGACGGTGTCTCAGCAGGAAGTGGGACCCACCGCCCTCCAGGGCCGACCCCACCCTCCCCCTCTCCCCCTCCCTTCAGAGCTGGAGGCAGAGGAGGAGCGCTCCCTGCCTGGGGTCTGCCCACCCAGGACCCCAGGGCGGGGGAGGGGTTTGCTGGGGGTTTCTTGTGGGGAGGGGTCTTCCTTCTTGGGGCTGCTGACCCTTGGGGCCAAAGCGGATTTGGGCAGCAGATTCTCCAGTTGCTAGGAGGGTCGCTTCCCCGGCCCTCCTGACTCCCCTTTTCAAAGGTCCTGGGGCTTCCTGAGGGTCTCAGCTTTGACGTCTAAGGGGAGCTCTGGCAGGAAGCCTTCCCCTCGGGGCTCAAGGGACGGCAGGGGGCGGGAGAGGGACGCCTGGGGCCGGGGGTGGAGTCGGTCCGGCTCCTGGTCCGGCGGCTCGGCCCGCGCGCTCCGCCCCCTTCCGCAGCCCCGCTCCGGCAGCCCGGGGGAGAGGGGGCCGCAAAGTTTCGCGGACCCCCGGGGGGACTGGTAGGAAAAGCGAAGGAGAGGAAAGGCGCCCCCACCGTTCCCAGCCCCCTCCCCGAGGCTTGCCTCTGCCCACCAGGCTCACCTGTCTCCCCCCAGGCTCACCTGCGCCGCGGGGCGAGGACGGAGCGACGAGCGCCGCGGCCGAGGTGGGGCCGGTCCAGCCTGCAGGCTGCGCCCTGGCCGGGCGGCCGTTCCGGGCCCCGCTCTGTCCCGGCCGCACTGTCCCTCCCTGTCCCCGCCCCCCCACTTCCTGTGCGGCCGGCGGGAGGCGGCGGCGCGCTGCGGCCCCGCCAGGTGGGTGGCCAGGTGGGCAGGGCGCGGGCCGGGCGGGAGGGACGGCAGGGCGCGCCCGGGGCACCTGGCCGTGCCGCCTGCGTCACCGCCTCACCTGGCCGGCCGGCGCCCACGTGACCCGCGGCCCGGCGAGCTCGCGCCTCCGGAGTCCGGGCCGAGTCCGCCCGCGCCGCCCCGGGACCGCCCGCCCCGCCCGCCCGCTCCCCGCGCCCGGCGCCGCAGGCCAGCGTTGCCCGCCAGGTGTGGGGCGAGTGTCCCCGCTGCGCTCACTGCGCCCCTGAATCTCTCCTTCCGGCCCTGCTCCGCTGCCTCCTCCTCCAGGAAGCCTTCCTGGAAGCCGACCAGGCCTGCGGGGAATCTGACGTTTGCGAGGCCTCCGGCGGGGCAGAGACAGCCCGCCCTCTGGATTCTGTGAAGAGCGAGCCGGAGAGCAGCCCGGGAGCGCGCGGAGCGCTCCGCCGCCTTCGCGGTGAGCTTGTTACGGTCGTCCCCGTGTTAGAGACGGGATGCCGAGGCCTGAAAGGAAGGCGCTTGCCAGCCAGCAGGAGGGGCTCCGAGCCTGGCCCCCAAGCCTGCCCTCTCCAGGCCTTTGCTCTTCCTCCGTCTGCTCTCCTTCTGCTGTTACCCTGGGGGGTGTACTGAGTCCCTGCTGTGTGCTGACTGCTGTGCAGGGCATCAGAGGTACAGCCGTGAGCAAAACTGACGCCGTCTCTGTCCTCATGGAGCTGGCCGCAGCGGGAGATGGACAAACGTGAAATTACAGCAGAGGAGTCACCATGAATGAAGGGGACAGCACTGTAGAGGCTATCAAGTGTGTGTAGGGGTGGAAGGGCAGAAGTCAGCACCACTGCCCCTAAAAAGGGCTAGTAAGCCTGACACCTGGAGGGTGAGCAGGAGTTAGCTCTGTGAAAGGGAACGGAAGAGTGTTTCAGGCATGTCACAGCATGTGCAAAGGCCCTGAGGTGGGTGGGAGCATGGCCAGAGTGAGAGCCTGAAAGACTGTGGGGATAGGAGTAGAGGGAGCAGGATGGGGTTGGGAGTGGGGAGACCAGGCACAGCCTCGCCAGCAGAGGGTGGGGAAGTCAACTCTTTTATCCTAAGAGCAGCAAAGAGCCACTCAGGGTTCAAGCAACGGGATCGGATCTGGTGGAAAGACTGGCAGCTGAGAAGAGGGCTGGGTGGAGGGGCTGAAACAGACATGCCGACTCCCAGCCCAGACTGAGGAAGCTGATGTCCTGCCTCTGCTTGAATACTTTCAGGGTGGGGAGCTCACCACCTCCCAGGACAGGTTATTACACTGTCTACTGTTATCACCTTCTTTAGTCATTCTTGGCGTGACATGAAATCCAGATCGTTCGTCATCCTGGCATGTTCCCCCAAGATGCTTCAAATTGTGCCAAAATCCCCCTCAAAATATAGTCGTCAGAACAGAACCCAGTACCACGCCAGGACAAGAGGAAGGGGAGCAATCACCTCCTTTCTTCTAGATACTATACCTCTGTTAATATAGTGTTTTCCTGTGGCAGCTCGTACATGTATCCATCCCACAGTACAGAGCCCAGGGCCCTGTATACAGCAGGTGCTCAGCGAGTGCCTGGTGATCCACGGATGTGACCTGAGAACCCAGGACTCAGCCGCAGAGATGCTGGTTGTGCCAGCCCCCATTCCGACCTGCTTCCAGGTCCCTTTTTCAGGAAAGGCTCGTTGTCAAAAGTGCCACCCAGCATGGCTCCATTTGAGTGCCTGCACTGGGCTGCGTGTTTGGGCAAGCTTTCAGGCCACCGTGGTCCCTTTGCTGAGCCCCGGCCTCGGTGCAGTGGGCAGGGGCACGCCAGCCATCAGGCGCGGTCTAGCCAGGGGGTGCAGGCCCGCCCTCTCCCGGCGCCCACTCCCCAGGGCTGGCCGCTGTGCCTGCTTTAAGTCCTGTGCTGGGCAGGGAGATGCCGCAGGCTTGCGGACTGGCTTGGCCTTTCCTTGGGTGTCGGGGTTTGTGGGGCCGCCTGCCCGGCGCACCTGTGACCACCCCGTCCTGGCCCAGCATCAGCCCTCCATCAGCCAACGTCCACCCTGTGGCAGGGGCCCGGCTGCCTGCAGGTCGGGTGGTCCACACAGATGTGCAGGTGCCACGTGGGCAGGGCTTAGGGTGGACACAGGGAGGGGCCCAACAGGCGGTCACTCCCATCTGTGTGTGTGTGTCAGGTGGGGGTCAAGGGCTGACCCCTATGGGTGGCGGCCTGGGCCCTGCAGCCACCTGGGTGGACAGGTGGCTTCAGGGGAGCTCCCAGGGAAAGGCAGGCAGCTGCTGCCCTCCAGAGGCCATTGTGGGTACTGCATCCACAAAGTCCAGCCTGCAGGAGGGGAGCAGCCGGGGCGTTCTGGGGCACCTTGGCAGCTCCGTGGGGAGACTGAGGCCCAGGGGCTTCCCAGCTTCCACTGGATGCTTTCCTGTAAAGCCCTCCGTCAGAACCCAGCTTGGTTAATCCCCACCCTGCCTGGCCCAGCTGTCCAGCGCCTATTTCGGCCCTGCCAGCACGCTGAGTCTGGCTCTGCCTGCAAACTGGGAGTCTTTGAGGGGCCATCTCTCCTTTTCCAGCTGGTTCGTTGTGTGGTTGGGAACGGGTGACCCGGAGCAAGTGGCTTGGCCTCTCTAGGCTTCTGTTGTCTCAGCTGTAAACTGAGGGTTTGATGATGAAACGCGAGGGGACCCAAAGTTGGCGCTCCGGGGTCGTGGCTGGAAGGAAACAGCTCCAGAGTCATAAGCGCTGGGCGGGCATGGCGGGAAGGACCCGGGGGCCAGCCCACGGTCCTCTTCTCGCCTGCCTGCCAGCAAGAGCGAGCCTGTGGGCCTCTCTGCATCCTGGGGCCGGGACCAGGGGCACACAGGGCCGGGTCAACACAGACACAGTGTCCCTTTAGGATGGCACCAGGCCCCTCCTTACCTTCCTCGGGCCTCCAGGCTGGCTGTGACCCCGCTGGGAGCTAGACGCTCTCATCTTAGGAAAGCCCAGGAGCATCCTCTGCAGGGCCTCCAGAACTTTCAGAAGTACATTTCCATCGCGTTAAGCCCCTGGTTTGTAGTCCTTTGCTGTGGCCCCGGAAGCTGACGCAGCCCGCTCCTGGGCTCCTTCATCTTCAGAGCCCTCTGCCTATGGACCTGCTCCTCTGTTTCCTGTGTTCCTCTCTTCCTGCTGGGCCACCCGCCCACCGGCAGGGACGGGATGCTCTGCAGACAATGGTCACCTGCACGCCCTCTCCCGAGGGCCTGGGCGGCTCTGTGCTGGTCTCACCGAGCTCTGCCAAGAAGAGGGCTGAGGTGCACAGCACGTCTCCGGGCTCCCCAGCCACTGGGCAGATTTTCAGCCTCGAGAGTGGAAAGGCAGGGGTCTGGAAGAGTGGCTGCCTCGTGGCCGCCTGGGTCCTCTCCCTCCTTCTCCCGCACTAGTCTTGGAGGTGCCACCACCATCCCATCACTGGGCTCCCTGGCCCAGGCTGTGGTGCGAGGCTGCAGGCGGCCTTAGCTTCTCACGCCGTGGTCCCGGGCTTAGACCCTGCACACTGGCGTTCACCTTTGGAAGGTAGGACTGGCTCAGCCTTGTGCCTGGCCTGGCCTGAACTCGCTACATGAGGGGTCTTCCCTCTAGGGTTCCCAGCAGGGGAGAGGATGTGGACCACCCAACCCCACAGCTATCAGGATTTCCTATGAAGAAGTCCACACTCATTATCTGCAGGCGCCCCTCTCCTGCGGCTTGAGGGCATCCTGTGTTCCTGGGGGTCTCGTTTCAAGTCCTCCAAACTTTTGCTCAGCCAGTGGAGCCACAGCCCAGAGCCCTGAGGCCAGCAGCCCCTCAGGACACCTTTTGGCCTGACCATCCCAGGTGCCCAGGGCCAAAGATGTATGAGGCTGCACGGCATGCCCGTCTCCCCTGCCAGGGCTGAGTGGGCAGTGCCCGCTGCCTGCTCCCCTCCCTCCCCGGGGGCCACAGGGAATGTGTGGGGTGGAGGGAGGGGCACAACAACCCTCTTTTCTTCTCCAGCCCTGGCACTGGGCTGACCTGTCACTCACTGCAGGGTCCCACAGGCGCTCCATCCAGCCCGCGGGCAGCTGGGAGAGGTCTCCCGTTGACCTCGGATGATGTGGTGGCTGTGAGTGGGCCTGAGGACAGAGGCTCCTCTGTGCTGGGTGAGTGGTGGCCCAGGGCGGGGTGGGGCCCGCAGATGGGTGAGGGGGTGGCGTGGGGGCCGGAGTGCCGAGCAGGGCTCCCAGGGTGGCCTTGCTGAGCCGGAAGATCAGTTCAGGAGGCACATGGTCCTTCCTCCTTGTACCCCAAACAGCAAAGGGTCATTCATCCTGTTAGGCTTCTCCCAAGTGCCAGACCCCGTGCATCATCTTAGTGAATTCTTACAGAAACTCCCTAAGGTGTCCATGTCATCACCCCCATTGAACTAGGAGGTGAAATTTGCTTGTCACTTGGCTAGTGAGTGGCCCAGCCAGGATGAGAACCCGGGTCTGTCGGACTCCAAAGCCCAGGCACCTTGTAATACTTGGGGACTGTTGAGATTTCCAAAGAAGTAGAGAATTTATTAAAAAATGCGTGTATCTGCCTCCACTTGAGAATTTCAAACACTGCAGACCTTCTGGCTGTGACGAAGCCCCTCCCACCGTAATCAACTAGAAAACTGAACAAAACTACAGGAAGCAGCTGTTTCAAACATTGGGTGATGGGCAGCCGAGGACAGTGGCTCCTGGGAGAAAGGAGCACATGAGGGGCACCACAGCTGCCTGGCTTTCTTCCCAGAGGCAGAACCAGGCCAAGCATGGTGCTCCCACTGAGCTGAGGGGACAGAGATAGGCTTTGGGGAGGCCGAGGGGACGGGGGCTGGCAGAGCCCTGGAGAGGAGGTGGCGATGGAGAGAAGGAGCCCCAGAAGTCCTCCTAGGCCAGCCCAAGTTCTGGCCAAATGCTGTGCTGTGTGTCTGCAGGGAGAGATCCCAGGAAGCCAGGCTGAAAACACGGACCAGGGAGCTCTGTGAGCTGAGCAGCTCCCAGTGTCCACACAGGGCCAGGAGCGCTCAAATGGCAGCCACTCAGAGTGAAGAGGCCTCGTGGACACCAGGGCATTTGATGGAGACCAAAGACAGCCACGTCTTAGGTGTCGGGCTAAGCTATCCCCAGAGTGAAGGCTCTTCTACTCCTGACCTGACAGCATTGACACAGGCCTCGCAAAGACCAGGCTGGTCTCCACATAAGTTAACTGCCTGTCTGCACAAAACTCAATGTTCTTCTTCTTCTTTTTTTTTTTTTTGCTTGAGGAAGATTAGCCCTGAGCTAACATCTGTGCCAATCTTCCTCTACTTTGTATGTGGGTTGCTGCCACAGCATGACTGATGATTGCTGTAGGTTCACACCCAGGAGCCTAACCTGTGAACCTGGGCTGCTGGAGCAGAGTGTGCCAAACTTAACCACTATACCACGGGGCCGGCCCCAAAACTCAACATTCTTAAAGAGCAGGCCAACAAAATCCAGGATCTCAACAATTAACGTCTACAACCTCTAACAGCAAATAAAACATTATTAGACATGTGACCAATAACTGGGAGAAAAAGCAGTCAATAGAAACACAACAAGAAGTGTGAGACTATAGAATTAGCAGATAAAGTGTTGAAACAACTATTACAATTATGTCCAAGGATTTAAAGGAAGCCATGATCATAATCAAAAGAGAAAGTATAATACTGAATCAAATGAAAATTCTAAAGACAAAAATATGCAGTGTATAAAATAAGAAAGGACTGGATGGGATTAAGAATGAATTAGACACTAGAGAAGAAAAGATCAGTCAACTTGAAGATAGGACAAGTTATCCAAACTGAAGCACAGAGAGAAAAGACTAGAAAAAATAAGCAGAACCTTGCTGATCTGTGAGATGATATCAAGCAGTCTAACAATACATGTAATCTGGGGCCCAAAAGGGGTGGGGGATGGGAGAAAATTTGTTTAACAAGATAATGGCTGAAAACTTTCTAAATGTGATAGAAACCTGAAGGCCGTGGATCCAAGAGCCTTAATGAACTCAAAGCAGCATGAATACAAAGAAAACCACACCAAGGCTCATCGTAATTGAATGGCTGAGACCAGAGATGGAGAGACCATCTTAAGAGAATAAGGACAAAAACAACTGCTGGCTTGTCATCACAAGCACTGCAAGCTAGGAGAGCTGGAACAACATACTCCAAATGCTGGAAGAAACCGAAACTGCCAACCAAGATGTCCATTTCTAGTGACAATATCCTTCAAAAGTGAAAGTGAAACCGACACTAAAACAAAAGCTAAGCACACTCTCCAGTCTTTCTGTGCAGGAGGCCTCTTTGCCTCCTGGAGCTTTGGCCTGAGGGGCAGGCTTCAGCTCTGGCACACAGCCAGCAGCTGCTCTCAAGGAGTATAGGCTGTGGATGCCATTTTAAAGCTTTCCTTCTGCCTCGATCACCCAGAAAAGAGCTTATACCCTCATTTAGACCCCTGGTTTTTGTGACTACTGCCCAGGTCACTTGGCTCTGGTGGCTAGTGGGACTTACTCTTGTGGTCCCGTAGGACTGTATATTTGCATCCTTTTAAAAGCTGCAGCCTGAGGGTCTGGCCTCAGTCAGCCAGAATCCAGTGCTGAGACCCTCCCCTTCAGCACGTGGACAGGTCTTGGTGCATCCTCATCTATGGGAGCTACTAAAAAGAGAAGAGGCAGCTTGGACAAGCACAGAGGCTTGAGACACAGCCAGGGGCTGAGGCGAGGTAGAACAGAAAGTGTCCTCTCCTGCATGAGGCTACTCCTTCGAGACTGGGAGAGGTGGTCATTTCATCTTCTGTATAGAAAGGAACACAGAGAGTCAAGCAAAATGAAAAAGAGAGGAATATGTTCCAAATTAAAGAACAAGGTAAAACGTCAGAGAAAAACCTTAATGAAATGATGACAAGCGATTTACCTGATAAAGAGCTCAGGGTTATGGTCAAAAAGATGCTCACTGAACTGAGGAGGAGGTGGATGAACACAAGGAGAGCTTTGACAAAGAGAAAGAAAATATAAGAAAGTACCAAACAGAAGTCACAGAGCTGAAGAATCCAATAACTGAAATGAAAACTACAACAGAAGGGTTCAACATCAGACTAGATGAAGCAGAAGAAAGGATCAGTGGAGTCAAAGACAGGGCATAGAACTCACCGAATCAGAGTGGTAAAAGGAAAAAAGAATGAAAAAACGTGAAAATAGGGACTTACGGGACAACATCAAACAGACTAACACTTGCATTATAGGGCTCCCACAAGGATAAGAGAGAGAAAGGGGCCAAAATCTTATCTGAAGAAATAATGGCTGAAAACTTCCCTAAGCTGGGGAAGGACACAGACATTCAGATCCAGGAAGGCCAGAAAGTTACAAATAAGATAAACCCAAAGAGACCCACACCAACACACATTATAGTTAAGATGTCAGAAGTTAAAGATGAGGAGAGAATCTTAAAAGCAGCAAGAGAGAAACAACTCGTTAGGTACGAAGGAGTCCCCATAAGACTATCAGCAGACTTTCCAGCGGGGACTTTACAAGCCAGAAGGGAGTGTCACAAAATATTCCAAGTGCTGAAAGAAAAAATTCCGACCAAGAGTAGTCTACTTGGTAAGGTTATCATTCAGAATTGAAGGAGAGATAAAGAGTTTCCCAGACAAGCAAAAGCTAAAGGAGTTCATCACCACGAAACAAGCCTTGCAAGAAATGTCAAAGGGACTCCTTTAAGATGAAAAGAAAGGGTACTAATTAGTAACAGGAAAACATATGAAAGAATAAATATCACTGGAAAGGTAAATAGATAGTAGGAGTAATGGATTAATCACTCACACAGCTAGCATGAAGGTTAAAAGTCAAAAGTAGTAAAAATAGCTGTGACTACAACAATTAATTAAGGGATACAAAAGATAAAAAGATGTAAAATGTGACATCAGAAACATAAGACATGGGGGAAGAGCAATAATGTTGAATTTTAGAAGAGGTTAAAACTTAAGTTGTTATCAACTTAAAATAGACCATTATAAATACAGGTTGTTATATGTGAGCTTCATGGTAACCACAAAGCAAAAACCAATAATAGGTGCACAAATGATAAAGAGAAAGGAATCCAAGCATCGCAGAAAAGACAGTCATCAAACCATAAGGTAAGAAAACAAGAGAAGAAGCAAGGAACCAACCAAGAGGAACTACAGAAACAACCAGAAAACAATAGTGAAATGGCAGTAAGCACATACTATCAATAATTACGTTAAATGTAAACGGACTAAATTCTCCAATCAAAAGACATAGAGTGGCTGAATGGATAAAAGAAAATAAGACCCATCTATATACTGCCTACAAGAGACTCACTTCAGACGTAGGACACACACAAACTGAAAGTGAAGAGACGGAAAAAGATATTCCTCGCAAGTGGAAAACAAAAGAAAACTGGAGTAGCTGTACTTACGTGAGACAAAATAGACTTTAAGACAAAGACTCTAATAAGAGACAGAGATAGGCATTACATAGTGATAAAGGGGTTGATCCAACAAGAGAATATAATATTTGAAAATATTTATGCACCCAACATGGGAGCACCTAAATATATAAAGCAAATATTAACACACATAAAGGGAGGAATTGACAACAACATAATAATATTAGGGGACTCTAATTCCCCACTTAGATCAATGGATAGATCATTCAGACAGAAAATCAATAAGGAAAGAGTGGCCTTCAATAACACATTAGAATAGTTGGACTTAACAGATATTTACAGAACGTTCCACCCCAAAACTGCAGAATGCATCCTCTTCTCAAGTGCACATGGGACATTCTCCAGGATAGATCGTATGTTAGGCCATAAAACAAGTCACAATAAATTTAGGAGGATTAAAATCATATCAAGCATCTTTTCTGACCACAATGGTATGAAACTAGAAATTTACACAAAGAAAACTGGAAAATTCACTAACATGTAAAGATGAAACGACAGGCTACTAAACAACCAATGGGTCAAAGAAGAAATCAAGAGAGAAATAAAAAAATACCTGAAACAAATGAAAATAGAAATGTAACACACCAAAATTTATGATATTTAGCAAAGGCAGTTCTAAGAGGGAAATTCATAGTGATAAATACCTACATCAAGAAATAAGAAAATTCTCAAATAAACAACCTAATTTTACACCTCAAAGAGCTAGGGAAAAAACAAATGAAGCCCAAAGTTAGTAGAAGGAAATAGCAAAGATTAGAGCAGAGGTAAATGAAATAGGGACCAAAAAGACAATAGAAAAGATCAATGAAACTAAGAGCTGGGTCTTTGAAAAGATAAACAGAATTGACCAACCTTTAGCTAGACTCACTGAGAAAAAGAGATAGATGCCCCAAATAAAATCAGAAATGAAAGAGGATGTTACAACTCATATCACAAAATATCACAAAAATACAAAGGATCATAAGAGACCACTATTATATGCCAAAAATTTAGAAAACCTAGAAGAAATGGATAAATACCTAGAAACATACAACCTTCCAAGACAAAATTGTGATGAAACAGAAAATCTGAACAGATCAATTACTAGTAAGGAGATTGAACTGGTAATCAAAAACCTCCCAACAAATAAAAGTCTAGGACCAGACAGCTTCACTGGTGAATTCTACCAAACACTCAAAGAATTAACACCAACCCTTCTCAAACTCTTCCAAAAAACAGAAGAGGAAGGAACTCTTCCAAACTCATTTTACAAGCCCAAGATTACCCTGATACCAAAACCAGACAAGGATGCCACAAGAAAAGACAATTACAGGCCAATATCCCTGATGGACATACATGCAAAAATCCTCAAAAAAAAAAAAATTAGCAAACCGAATTCCACAACACATTAAAAGGATCCTACATCATGATCAAATGGGATTTATACCAGGGATGCAGGGATGGTTCAACATCCGCAAATCAATCAATGTGATCCACCACATTAACAAAACGAAGGATGAAAAACATAGGATCATCTCACTAGCTGCAGAGAAAGCATTTGACATCCATTTATGATAAATTCAACATCCGTTTATGATAAAAACTCTCAACAAAGCGGGTATAGAGGGAATGTACCCCAATGTAATAAGCACCATCTATGGCAAGCCCACAGCTAACATCATATTCAAAGGTGAAAAGCTGCCAGCTGTCCTCTAAGATCAGGAACAAGATGAGGGTGCCCACTCTTTCCACTTTTTTTAACATAGTGCTGGAAGTCCTAGCCAGAGCAGTTAGGCAAGAAAAAGAAATTCAAGGTCTCCAAATTGGGAAGGAAAAAGTAAAACTGTCAGTATTTGCAGATGACATGATATTATATACGGAAAGCCCCAAAGACTTATCCAAAACCCGTTAGAACCATGAAGTCAGTAAAGTTTCAGGATACAGAATCAACATACAAAAATCTGTTGTGTTTCTACACACTAATAATGAACTATCAGAAAGACAAATTAGGAAAACAATCCCATTTACAATTGCATCAAATAAAATATCTAGAAATAAATTTAACTAAGGAAGTGGAGGATTTGTATATTGAAAACCATAAGAAATTAATGAAAGAAATTGAAGAAGACACAAAAAATGGAAAGATATTTTGTGCTCATGGATTAGAAGAATTAATATTGTTAAAATGTCCATACTACCCAATGCAATCTACAGATTCAATGCAATCTCTATCAAAACTCATAGAAATAGAACAAAAAATCCTAAAATTTGTATGAAATCACAAAAGTGCCCAAATAGCCAAAGCAATCTTGAGAAAGAAGAACAAAGCTGGAGGCATCATGCTCCCTGATTTGAAACTATATTACAAAGCTATAATACTTAAAACAGTATGGTATTGGCATAAAAATAGACACATAGATCAATGGAATACAATACAGAGCCCAGATATGAACTCAGGCATATATGGTCAATTAATTTATGACAGAGGAACCAAGAATATACAATAGGGAAAAGAGAGTCTCTTCAATAAACGGTGTTAGGAAAACTGGACAGCCAAAGGCAAAAGAATGAACGTGGGCCACTATCTTACTCTATGCACAAAGATTAACTCAGAACAGATTAAAGCCTGGAACGTAAGACCTGAAACTGCAAAACTGCTGGAAGAAAACATAGCTGGTAAACTCTTTGACATCAGTCTTGGCAATAATTTTTTGAATGTAACATGAAAAGCAACAATAAACAAGTGTGACTTCATCAAACTGAAAAGCTTCTGCCATAGCGGAGGGAGCCAGCAACAACGGGAAAAGACAACCTGTGAGGGAGAAAATATTTGCAAATCCTATCTGATAAGGGGCAAATATCCAAAATACATCAAGAACATACAACTCAATAGCAAAAACCCAACAATCTAATTAAAAAATGGGCAGAAGATCTAAATAGACATTTTCCAAAGACATACAGTTGGCCAACAGGTACATGAAAAGATGCTCAACATCGCTGATCATCAGGGAATGCAAATCAAACCACAGTGAGATGTCACGTCACCCTTGTTAGAATGGCTGTTATCAAAAAGACTGGAAATGAGTTGGCGAGGATATGGAGAAGAAGGGAAACCTTGTGCACCATTGGTAGGAATGTAAAATGATACGGCTGCTGTGGAAGACAGTATGGAGGTCCCTCAAAAAATTAAAAATAGAATTACAATACAATCCAGCTATTCCACTTCTGGGTATTTATCCAAAGAACACGAAAACACTAATTCAAAAAGCTATCTGTACCCCCACATTCATTGAGCATTATTCACAATGGCCAAGACATGGAAACAACCTAAGGGTCCATCGATGGATGAGCGGATAAAGAAGATGTGGTGTACACATACACACACACACACAAACACACACACACACACACACACAATGGAATGTTATTCAGCCATAAAAAGAATGAAACTTTGCCATTTTTGACAACATGGATGGACCTTGAGAGCATTCATTATGCTAAGTGAAATAAGTCAAACAGAGAAAGATAAATACTGTATGATTTCACATAGATGTGGAATTTAAAAATATATATAAATAATAAATACATTAAAATATACAAATATAAAGAAATATAAACATATATATATATATATATATATATATATAAACTAAGCTTGTAAATACAGAGAACAGTTTGGTGGTTCCTAGAGATGGGGGGTGGGAGGTGGGAGAAATGGGTGAACTGTTTTTGTTTTTTCAGTTTAAATATATTGGAAAAAAATCCCAAAGCTGAGGGCCAGCCCTGGTGACCTAGTGGTTAAGTTTGGTGGGCTCTGCTTCAGTAGCCCAAGTGTGGTTCCTGGGCGTGGGCCTACACCACATCTCTGTCAGTAGCCATGCTGTGGCAGTGGCTCACATCAAAAGAAAAAAAAAAAAAAAGAAGAAGAAGATGGGTAACAAATGTTAGCTCAGGGCAAATCTTCCTCAGCAAAAAATAAATGAATAAATAAAAGATGAAAGCTGAGAGAATTCATTGCCAGCAGACTTGCACTACAAAAAATGTTAAAGGAAATTTTTGGAGCTAAAAGAAAATGATAAGAGATGGAAATCCAGGTCTGTGCAAGGAATAGAGGCCCCTGGAAATTGTAAATATGTGGATAAAGATAAGAGAAATTCTCCATGTTTTAAAAGAATTCTTTTAAAAGATAATGGACAATTTAAAGCAAAAATAATGACAGCGCATTATGGAGTTTATAACATATGTCGAAGTGAAATATAACAACGCAAAAGAGAGGAGGAGAAAATAGAAAAGTACTGTTTTGAAGTTTGTATAATTATATAAAGTGGTTTAATGTCCCTTAGAGATAGACACTGATAAAGATTCAGCATGTGACCCTATGGGACAGTCACGAAAATCTCGGCGATGTGGGGATGGAAGGGACCTCCCTGTCCTGATGAGGGGCGTCTACAGCTGACCTCATCCCTAATGGCGAGGAGCTGACGACTTTCTCCTTCAGCTCGGGACAGGGCGAGGATGTCCCCTCCTCGTGGGTCCTAGCCGTGCGACGAGAAAAGAAAAAGCAGGCAATGGCAGACATTCTGGAAGGAAGAAGTCAAACTTTTCTCTCTCTCTCTTTGGTAGACAACCTGGCTGTGCCTGGAAATGATCCTAAAGTGTCTGCGAATTGTTGCAGACGAGACAGAGCCCCTCATCCAGCCTCTCCCTACCCCCGGCCCCAGGCGCCCACTGACCTGCTCCCCATCCCTCCACTGCTGCCCTTTGCAGAAGGCTGTGTGTGGAGTCGGGAGTTCGCAGCCCTCCGCCGGGTGCGTGGAGCTCTAGCCCGTGTGTGGTGGTGCGCATCAGCGGTGGTTCCTTTACTGATGAGTAGGATTCCTTCCTATGGAGGCTCCACAGTTTGTTTTCAGAGACTGAATATGTAGACAAGGGCCAGACCATACACAAGAATAGAACTCTGACCCCTGAGCCCTCATCTGTGGGAACCAGCTCAGGAAGCCAAATACTAACGGTAACACTAACAGTAACAGTAACAGTAATGGTAACAGTAACAGTAACAGTAACAGTAACAGTTGGCCCAGAGCAGCCGGGATTTGATCCATTGCAGCAGCTTCCCTGACTTTTGTCCCCGCTTCCAACCAAGGACCAACCAGAGAAAGCCAAGTGTGCCCCCAGCCAGTCATGCGGGATGCCCACTTCCAGTCAGTGCCCCCAGCTCCCCAGGCCCACGGCCCCATCAGGACACACCCGGAACCTTCCTCTTCCGCCATGAAGCTCCCGGCTCTCCTCTGCCTGCCTTCGGGTCTCCGCCCAAATGTAAGTGATGGTGGCCGACTCGCTTCTACGTGGTGCTCTGAGCACGTGCCCTGGCCAGCTCTCTTTCCGGTGTTCTGCCTTTGTTTCCAGTTTCCACGCTCAGTCACCAGTGGATGGATATTCGGGTTCTTTCCAGTTTGGGGCTATTATGAATGGAGCCGTGGTCAACGTGGGCGTACAGGTCTTTGTGTGGACGTGGGGTTTCAGCTCCCTGCATGGCAGAACTGGCTGCTCTGTAGCGGCTTGAAGGCTACCCAGAACCTCCTGCTGGCCTGGGGGCTCAGGAGTCTGGGGTCCACAAGCTGCATCCCGGGACAGCAGAGCCAACTGCCTCCCTTGGGGTTTTGGGTGGCCCCCAGCCCCTTTGTGGGGCCTCAGCTGGTGTCGGGCTTCCACTTCTTGTACCCTTGGCATTCCGTCCTCTCCTGCCTTGGGACTTGGGGCACGAACCCCGCTTCCCTCCCTGAGTTGGGGGCAGCTGTGTGGGAGACGTCGCCCGGCCGTGGTGAGGATGGGTGCGCTGTCCTTCAGAGACTGCAATCCGGGCGCATAGTTGGCGGCCACCTCACACCCTGGAATCCCCCTGAACAAACTTACTGTGCTGGACGCCTCTCTCTGGTCCCTCTATCCCCACGAAAGCCACCCTGGGTCTGACCATTTTGCCCCAAATTAGAACACATCTCAATTTGGAGAGACTTTTGCTGCCACGAGTAATAGGTTAACGATTCTCAAAATAGCTTCCTCGTGAGTAGCCGACAGGCTCACTTGGCCCAAAATGAATCTGAAGGGGAATCAAAAGCATGTCTTTTCCCAGAAAACAGATTCCTCATTGACGCATTTTTCTCCTGTTGATTTTTTCCCCCGTTTCCAAAATGGAGCTTTTTTCCACAGTCCTTTATGCAAGGAGCCAGGCTGCAGAGACAAAGTCGGCTTGTCAGCAGTATTCTGTTCGTCTCTGTTCCCTTTTCCGCGGGCCCCTGACAATAGCGCTATTATCAGACAGCTCTCTGAGTCCACGGATTTTCCTCTCCCCTCCGGGGCTAATGAGGAGAAAGGTTGCCAGGCTGAACAAAGATGGGGGCATTTTCACTTGACTGGAGCCCCAACACTGCAAGCTGGGGAAGGGCCATTATGGGGCACGTTGGAGACTGTCATTCGATCGCTGTGAATGACTTTTGGAAGGATGGCCATTCATCAGTTCTGTGGTTCACATCATTTGTCCTCCGAGAGCGGAAATACATTTCCCGGAGAGAAGCCTTTCAAGCTGCCTCTGTGCCCGGAGCTCCTGGGGCTGACCCCACCCCTGACCATCAGGCTTAAGATCTCACTGTCACCTGTCAGCTGTCAGGGAGGGAAGAAACCTTGAAATATTGGAACGCCCACCTCGACCAATCCCGCACGGGGACATGCACTTCACTTGATGGTGTCAGGAAAATAAAAAGGCTCAGCCCCCCGGATTTGGGTCCTGGGATCTTGTTCCAAGATCAACTTCTGTTTCTTCCCTTTGGCGGCCGGCGGGGGCTGCTGTTTAAGGGACCCCAGGCCTCGCCCCACCCCATAACTTCCAGCTGAGCGTGTTCAGGCCCCTTTGGAGACACTGGAGTTCCCAGAATCCATGTTAAGTGACGGCTCTTATAGCAAACCATTCATTCATTCATTCCTTCATTCATGCAGCCCACCTTTGATGGAAAGTGTTTCAAGCCAGGCTTTGGAGACTGAGAGTTACCTCAGGGCCCTCTCCGTCTTCTCAGCCCCTAAATCCCATGAGTGTGATAGCTTCTGACTCAATGAGTGGAGGTGCAGGGCCCCTATTTGTCCTTGGGGTCTGAGATTGTGGTCTGTGGGGGGGACTCTGGACCCCACACACTTCTAAAGCTGCTGGGAGAAGGGGATTGCCGCCTGATTTCTCTGTTTGACGCTGTGGTCTTGTTTTCTTCCTGCCATACAAAGAAAGCAGGAAAGGCGAAGGGACCTTCAGGCCCCAGAGGGCAGTGAGATGTCCCCGCGTGGGAAGACACTGCTCCTTCCACATCAGGGGAGGGCCATGCGCCATTGTGGCCTGGGCAGGGTTGTTGTGTCAGACAGACACCCCGTTCGATCTCTTTGGGTGTGGGTGGTGCGCCGCCCACCCCAGCTCTGTGTTCTGGCGACAGGGCAGCCACCTTGGAGGACCCGGGGCTGGTTGGGAGTCCTGGGAACTTGGGCATTGTCTCCTGTGGTGTGGGTGGCTGAGAATGGGTGGCATGAAGTGGGGCAAGGGGCTTCAGGGAGGGTGGGGAGACCAGGGGTCGTGGGGGGTCAGGCAGGTAAGATGTTACCTGTGGGCGTGGTCAAGTGCATCAGGTCTGGATAATGAGCAGGTGTCAGGCAACATAAATGCCACCTGAACGCAGAAGACCCATTTGCAGAAGGTGGAGAGCCAGCCGCCAGTGTCAAACGTATGGTAGGCTGCTGGTGCAGGTGACCCACCACCACCTGGAAACTCCCAGTCAAGCGTTTTCCAGGCATGACACCTCCAGGCCTGGCAGCCTCCAGGTGTGTCCACCCCCAGGCATGGCATGCCCCTGAACATGCCCTGTGTTTGAGGAGCTGGGGGGGGTCATGGTGGCATAGCACCAGAGGCCTGGGGGTCTGCCAGCAGGAGGAGGGAGGAGCCCAGGAGAAGTTCAGAGACCCTGGGTGGGGAGGGGGCTATTTGTAAGTGGCAGGCAAGGCTGGCCCAGAGGCTACAGGCCTAGGGGACACCTGGGTGACACTGGTTAACCTCCGTGTCAGCAGAAAGTGGAGAGGAGGCCCTCGTGGGCAAGAAGGTTTGGGGAGGTCCCTGCGGGCGGCCCACATGGCCTGATTCGAGGCGCAGCACTCGTCTTTGTCATTTAACCATTCAAGGCCACTTGGTTGAAGCAGAATCAGGACGGGGGAACGAGCCCTCAGCTGCAGCAGGTGGGCCCCAAGAAAGAATGCCTGGGTCTTGGGGGGAGGGGTGCCCTGGGGAAGCTGGGTCTGCTTTCCCTGCAGCCCCAGGCATTTGCTCAACCCCTGGCCATTTGGCCATCTGGACATCACCTCTGGGACTCGGGCCCTGGCTGGGGGCAGTGTGAGGAGGGTGGCAGTGCTGCCATGCAGGGCTGGCTGGTGGGGAGGTCCACCCTAGGAAGGGGTGGGATTCGGACTGGTCTTACAGGATGGGCTCCTCCACTACCTCCAGGAGGGCATGTTGGGCTTCAAGAGGCCTAGGGCACAAGTTCAAGGGAGGAGGCCCTGGGGGTGGGTACACCTGGAGGCAGGCACATGTGGAGGGTGCCACGTCTGGAGGACATACCTGGAGGCCACTGTGCCAGGGAGTGGACACACCTGGAAGCTGCCACACCTTGAGGGGGGCACACCTGGAGGGGGCACACCTGGAGGGGGATGTGCCTGAAGGAGGTCACTCTTGGGGGCTGCTGCAACTGGAAGAAGACACACCTGGAGGCCACCACACCTGGAGGCCACACCTGGAAGACATCATGCCTGGGGGTGGACACACCTGGAGGCTGCCATACCTGGAGGCCACTGCTGTGACTGAGGGGCCATCTAGGGTAGCTGGTGCTGTCCCTGAGCTTGTCCTTTTCTGGAAAATGGCAATAGCACGGGACAGCCCTGGGGTGCTGTTGGGAGGATGGCTTCGCTTGCACCAGGGCCTGTCACCCAGGACTCTCAGTCTAGACAGGTGAGCCTCGCCACTGGCCACGCCCCGCCTCTGAGGCCCTTCTCCCAGCCCCAAGCCTCGGTTCTTCAGTGAAGCTCACGGGCACGGAGGCTTAGAAAAGCACACAGATTTATTGCATATCAATCTCATGTATAAATTCATTGTAGCATCGGAAAGATTACATTTGGTATACACTCCTAATCTACAGCTTAACCTCAAATCAGCTTCTCCTAGGCTTTATCTTAAAGAAATTTCTCTACACAAGTACATTTGTCTTTTTCACAAGCATCAAATGAAATCTGCAGAATCGCTCTGAACGGCTTCCGAGCCCTTACGCCTTTTTGTCTCATTCTTCTCCCACAGCAATTTCCATCGTAATTAAGAACTGCGTCTCCTTTGCGTCGGCAGCTCAGGACTCCAGTCTTGAGGACGTGGACCCTAACCACACAGTCAGTAAGTGCATCTACGGAATTTTCCTTTCCATAAAAATTTCACAAACAGACACGATAATGACTGCTAAACACGAGTCATGCACAGTTTACTGATAACAGAAGCAATTTACAATCAGGGGACATGGCACACACGTCAGCCTCCTTCCTGATGGTTTCTTTAAACGTTATATGAAAACCAGACATTTACTCTTCATTTCTTCTTCAACACTCTACAGTTTCAAAAGAAAAAAACAAAAACCAAACTAAACCAAATCTGAGATGTAACAACGGCCAGAGGATGGCGCGGCTGCACAGGTCGGGGTGCCTGCACGCGTATATACCTGTGTGTGCTTTCAGCGACGTGTTCTGACATGGGGCTCAGCTTCCCTCGTCTTGAAGAGAACAGTGACGATGCAAAACGCACGGAGAGAAACCTCTAGAATTACTTTGTTCACAAGTGAATTGCACATTTGGAAATTCAAGCTGCCTTTTCATTATATTTTCTTTCATTTTTTTTTCCAAAAGTGGTAATTTGAATCAGTGACAGAAAAGAATAAAACAAAAAAACTGGAATGGAGGAGAAAAGGAACGCTCCTTGGAATATCACAAGAATGTCTTAGTCACAGTATCGCTCATTGCTACAGAGACACAGTTTCATGGCTTTGATACCCGGCTGACCTCCACTGACCAGGAGCAGCTGTGTCCTCACGTCCCCAGCCGGGAGGGGAGCGAGGTGCCGGGCTCCCCGTCTGTCCCCGGGCAGCAGTGCAGGGGCGCGCTCTCCCGGCCTGGCGCTGCCCCTCGCCCCTCCCCCAGGACAGCACAGTGAATACAGCTCAGTAGATTTCAGTCACATGGGTGAGGAGAAGGGGACGGGGGCAGGGGGGTCCACAATCCAGTGCTTCGAGGCTTCGAGGCTAACACGGGTGATATGTATTCGGGCGAGTGCTTTGCGAATGCTCACTGAGGAAGCAGCTAGGACAGAGCAGGCCAAGGGTCCTCAGAGTTTCCAGGGCCAAGCTCTGGGGCCACAGAGGGGCTGGGCCAGTCAGGGTCTGGACTGACCAGCTGCACTCTTGGCCTTGTACAAGAGGGCCACGTGGGCTGGGTGGTCTCTCAGGTCGATCCACACCCCAGGGTCCCAGGCAGGCTGCAGGAACGCGAGTCCCCGTGTTCCCATTGGGGAGCTCTGAGTCCCACTCATGAAAGGTCTGGCTGGCCAAAGGATCAGCAGCCCTGTGTGTCCTACCCGATCGTCCTGGGAATGAGAGCACAGTGGGGGAGGGCCACTGGGGACTGGGGGCTGAGGGTGGCAGAGGGAAGGGCCTCCTTCTGAATTGCCATTTGGGGCTGAGTGTCAATGGTCCAAAAAAGGGAGGCAGTTAAGGCTGGACTGAAGGACCCTGGCCCTGGGCAAAGCTGGCCCAGTAGGACCTGGGTTTACAGCCTCGACCCTAGCCACGTGCCCATGGACACGGTGGTCAGCCAGCCAGCTGCCCTGTTGCATCCGTGCTCCGAGGCTGGGATCTCAGAATTCTCATGCCCATCCCAGGCTCCTTGGCCCCCAGGGGGTCTCTGAGCACGTGGTGGCATCTGCATCAAGGATGCTGGACCTGTGTGAGCTGGGAGCTGCCCCCCAGGTGCTGGAGCCCGGGGCAGAGAGGAAGCAGGGAGGGCAGCTTGCTGTGGTCTGGGGCAATGACAAGCTTTGAGGCCAAGTTTCATGGATGCACCAGGCACAGGAAATAAGTGCTCTCTTTGTCAGGGGGTCCAAGGGCAGAGCCCCCTCCCCCAGACTTGGCAAGTGCTCCGGCCCGCGGGGCTGAACATTCAGGAGAAATTGGGCTTGCTCTAGTCATTTTCTGGGGGACAAAAATATAGGACTAAAATGTGCAACTGAGGCTCATAGGGGACGAGGGGAAAAGAAGGAATGAGAAGAGAGAACGCTTGGGAAGACTGGCCGAAAATGACGGGACGTGGCAGTCAACAGAGAAATCCAGGATGGACAGGAAGGGCAGCCCCTTTTCTGCTCTGCAACCGCCGAGAACGGACACTTAGGTTTCCACCAGTCCAAACTTCCTGTTTTAGACCGAGAGAGTCATATCGCAAAAAAAAGCACACACCTTAATCTTTAGCAGAAGAAATCATATAATTTGGGTTTACAGAAACGGGGTGTTTGTATCTGAGGTTGACTTTTCAAAGGGATCCCATTTAGACGGAAGGGAAATTGGAAGTCCTTACACCACACCTGGCGGCTCCGGCCGAGGGAGGAGGTGTGAGTGGCTGTGTTTGCAAATGCTCCTCGATGGGCCACACCAGCTCTTCCTCATGCAGCTTCTCCCTGGCTGCCCCAGAGGGACGACTTTCCTGCCTCCACACGTGTGTAAGCGGCCTCGGCACAGGCACAGGGCGGTTCTCAGTCTTGCTACTACCTCGTGTGGGTTTGAGAAAGAGGTGAAGCCCGTTCGCTGGGATCCGCAGGTTTGTGGTGCCCTCGGGGACCTCCCCACGCAGGTCTCCAGTGGGAGGCTGGACCTCCCAGCGCCTTCGCACATGACTGTCTTTGGCCTGGAGCGACCAGGCTGTGCGTCTGGGGCACCCGCCTGCTAGATCACCTACCGCCGCCCCGGGCGAACGCCGAGACGTCCACCACGAGACCCGATCCACACGATGTGGTGGCACCGCCACTGTCTGTACTTAAACTTACACTCTTCCTTTTAAGGGCAACTTGGGCGATTTTTTTCTCTTCTTGTTGGGACGCTGTTATTCTTTTTTTTTTTTTTCCAAACAATACAAGAAATAAATAGAACACCTGTCTTAAATGCAACTGAAACTCAAATTTAACAAAAACACATGATTGTCTGGAAAACGGGCAGCAGTGACAGCAGGATTCGTTGGGGGGGGACGCGGGGGTATTTGGCACATTAAAAATCGCCCCACTCCCTGGTTATCGATCACACAACACACAACCTTATTACACGGTTTTGGTCCTTCACTGGATACTTATATTAACATTATTTCTTCACAATAAGAATGTCTAACGCCAAAAATACTGTTAAGGAGGAAATAAAATAAGAAAAGAAATGAATTAGAAAAAATTACAAGTTATATACAGATTAAGGTAAATTCCATCAGGGAAAACATTATTATTTGAAATTGGCCCCTACGGAAATAATTTAAGCCCACCCGATGGAGAAGCAGACCCGTCCGAAGAGGCGCCGACCGTGGGTCGGGCTGTCTTCGCTCTTTGCGGCAGCTCGGTCAGCCTGGACGCCCTTCCGTGCTGGAGCCGGGTCCTGCCCGCCAAGGACCTGTGCGAAGAGTGGAAGCGGCAGCTGTGTCCTGGATCCGGGGTCTCCGACGCACTAGAGCTTGGCGGCCAGGAGCAGGGGAACCGTGGCGTGCCCCCGACGGCAGCCACAGGGGTGCCTGCTTCCTTCCTTTTGGCCATCTGACTGGGGTGAGTGAGGGTGGGGGCTGGAGATCCTCCGGACGTGGCCAGCAGGCCTTGCCTTCCGAACAGTGGGGTGGCCGAGGCACAGACCATGGGGGCAGGAGCATCAGGTGCCTGGCCCACCTCTGCACTGGGGACCAGAGCCACCGTTCCGACCTTCCCCATACAATTGGGGGGACTTGGTGGGGGCCACGAATCACACGTCACACAATGACAGGCACATCTCCCAGTCCCAGCCTTGGGCCAGCCCAGGACACCATATGTTAGAATTCCTCTGCACAGTCTGAAACTGCCCACAGGAGCGGACCCCATGCCCCTCGGTTCTGCCTCGGAGGCACCCGGAATCACCTTGGCTTTACAAATACGGGCAGGGATAGAAAATTTCTCCATTATTTACAGAACAAAGAGCACACCCAAACATAGCGCCGGCTCTCAGGCACGCTTGGGTTTGCAAATAAGCTGAGATTTCAAAGCAATGCAAAATTACTTTTAAAAAACAATTTGCAAGTCATTTGTTGATTTTTTAAAAAATACTGTCTATTTTTTAAAACCACATGCTTAAATAGACTCTGTTGTCAATAAGATTACCAAAAAGGTTATTCTCGTAATTTTCATTATAAAAACCGTTTGGGCCATCTCCCCCTTGAGAGCACTGTGTCTGTCCATTCCAAGATGCTGCACGGTGCCCAGAGTGGCCCACCGGCTTCAGTTTGGGATTAAAATCCCACCCTCGCCCACTGGGTGGTTCCGCGAGGCAGCCCTGGAGCCGTGCGGGAAGGCTGTGCTCTGTGCTGTTCCCAAACGCTGTTCTCAAGACCAAGTCTTAGAGACGGTGAAACTCAGTGACCGATTCAGGGACTTCCCGGCTCTGAGTTTTCATTGGAAAAGTCAGAATTGAACCATGGGGGGGGTGGGGACAGACACTGAGGAGTGGTCAAAAGCAGGTGACAAGGGGGTCTCCCTGGCCCAGGCGTGCCGGCTCCCTGAGGCTCTCGCCTCCATCTTCCGAAGCTGGGATTTCTGTTGGGATGTGGGGGGCCCTGCGGTCGCCTTGCTTGGACTCTGACCCCAGCCCCTCCTGGGCTGGTCAGAGGTGGTTGATGGGGTTAAAGGCTCCGGACTCCGGTGTGGCTCCCGAGATGTTCAACCAAGCGTCCAGAGGGCTCTGGGAGGAGGTATGGAGAGGAGCATCCTCCGAAAGGGACAGCATCATTGCATACGCCTAGTGGGGGAGAGAACACACACACACAGGACAAGCAGGTGAGCCGTGTAGGTTGGGGTCCTGCAGATCCAGGCTGGCTCCGTCCTTGCCCCCTCCTGGTCTCCCACTGCCCTCTGGCCAGACTCAGCCTTGCCCAGATCCAGGTGGGGTGGGAGAGTGAAGACGCCCCCCCGGCCTGGAAGAGGAAGATGTGAGTGGAGAGCAGGGAGGGAGGAGGGCACCTGCTGGCGCCAGTGCAGAGGGGCGCCAGCATGCCATGGCCCCAGCCAGGGGCCTCTGTGCACAGGGGGCTCCTTCAGCTTCTTTGGGGTGCTTCACCCCGCCGCAGTCACCTTCCCATCTCCCCTCCCCCACTTTTCTCTGCCTGGTGATCAGCAGAAACTTATGGGCAAGTGTGTACTTTGGGAGGGCCCTGGGAATTGCTGGTAGTTATTGGTAAGACCCCCGTCAACAAAAGTGGGTCCCTGACTGGTGGGGCAGGGGGCCGGCTGCACCGGAGAGCCTGGGGGACTCCTCTCTAGACAGCTGCGGTGACAGCACAGAGCTGCTTCGGGGAAAAGGACGTGCAGCATTTCTGAGCCACATGCAGATGTGTTTCCTAGCCCAGAGCGTGGCTTCGACAGTCCACAGGACATCTTTCTGCAGCAAGCCATAGGGCATGAGGTGACAGACCTGGGGCAGCTTGGAGCAGGGCATGGGTGACAAAGAAGCCCAACCCTCGTCCCACCCGAGTCAACACTCTGGACGGAATTAGTAAAAAGACGAAGACAGACATGCAGACGGTTTTTGCTGAGACTCGGGCTGGGCTGCAGAGCGCTGAACGAGATGCGGGGCTTCCAGACTTAGAGCAGCAGGGGGCAGGGTCCTGCGGCCGCTCACACTAAGGAATAGAGACGAGAAGTGCGTGGGGCCAAGCCTGGTGCCCTCGCTGACCCGTCACAGCTCCACCTGACAGGGCAGCCTCCCTGGACAGAAGCCTGGGCTACCGGTCATTCTCGCACGGAACGCAGAGAACGGGCAGCCAGCGCAGCCTCGGGGGCTGGAACCCGCTTGTGGAGACCTCCCACTGGGGACAGGAGGACGGTGACCATGTGTCTGTCAGCGCTCCTGGAGGAGCTCCGGTGTGGGCGGCAGCTCACGTTCATTTGCTTTCAGCCTCTCGCTGCCCCACTCCTGCTTTCCAGGAAGTGGCAGTCATTTGGCATCTCTCTAGCTGAGGCAATGAGCAGAGGAGGACCAGTGGCCTTGGGTGTCCCCCAGGCAGGCAGAGGGTGGCCACAGCGAGAGGTGAGGCTGTCCCTGTTGGAGGAGGTGTGGTTGCCCCCACCGCCAGCCGTGGGAGGGGGAGAGGGTGGGCTCTGCGGGTACCTACCTGGTTCTTAGCCTGCCTGTACAGGGTCTGTTTTAAAGCCTCAGAATCTAGGGTGGAATTAAGCACATCTTTAACTTCAAACGCTTCCTCAGCTGCTCTGCGGAGATCCAGCCCCTTCCCAAAAGTCGGCACGGGCTCCAAAGCTAACAGACCGCTCGGCTGCTCCTCAACACACCTGCACCAACGACCGGGAGAGGGCCTGGCGTTAGCTGGTCTGGCCTCTGGCCGTTTCTCTGATGTCCCACAGCCGGCTCCGTGCCTGCATGCACGCCACTGTGTCTCCACGAGCCACATGCACAAGGAGACAGACACACAGACACACGGACACCTGGACGGAAGCCATACGGATGCAGAACAACAGATAATGGCCACGAAAGAGGGTGAGTACGTGCACACACATGGCAAGCAGCAGGCGGGGCGCCTGGCCTCAGGGGACGGAGGACAGATTGGGAGGGCTTCGTTGCCGAGACTCTGGGCAACTCCGGAGGGGCCCAGGGTGGGAGGACATGGGCCATCCCTGAAGGGCCTCCTGGAGGATCCTGGAATGCTGGCAGCATCACCAGGGCCAGAGGTAGGAGGCGAGCAGACGAGACGTGGGGGAAGTGGCTCTGGTAGGCACAACTTCCAAAACTATGGGTGCTCAGCCCCTGTGGCACATGGTCCCACTAGTGGCTGGACGCCACTGCCCTGGGCCTGTGGGCAGTGTGCAGCTCCACTGCAGGGCCAGAGGTGGCCCTGGGTCTAGGACCTGACCCCTCTCAGTGCGGGGAAATGCCTTCCCCTCCCACACTCTGCTTCCGGGCCCTGAAAGTGTGTGTGTGTGTGCATGAGTATGTGTGTGTGTGAATGTGTGTGTGTGGGTGAGCTGGGGCCCCTGATCCCCTTTCCTCAGGCCCTGACTCACCCAGGCCTGCAAGCAGAAGCCCCTGATAGGAGGGAGGGTGGACCCAGTTGGGAGGGTGTCGGGTCCTCGGGCGTTTAAGAGTGAGTCACCCTGGGGGTGCTCTGCCCCCTCCCTGGCTGGACCCCAGCAGGTGAAGCCGGCACCCACCTTCGGGTGTGGTCGAAGCCCACAGCCAGGGAGGTGGGAGGCTCCTCGTCCTCGTCCTCGTAGGCACCCTGGGGCTCAGGCGTGGGGGACACAGTGTCGTCCTGGGACTTCCCCGCCAGACTGTCGTCATCGTCCTCCTCCAGCTCCTCCTCCTCCTCCTCTTCATCCTCTGGCTTCCCGCTGGCCAAGCCTGGACACTGGGAGCTGCCGTCCAGGTCCTGGACTTCTGGCCTGAAATGACACGGGAGGAAGTTGGCCGTGGACCCCAAAAGGCTAGCGACTCGGCTCTTCCCCCACTGCCGCCCACCTTGGCTCTCCCAGCCCCTCCAAAAAGAGGCTGCCTTCACGGTCACGAGAACCCTGGGCTGCCATCCCTGTGGAGTGAGTGAGTCAAGGAGACCAGTATGCCCAGTGAACTCGTGGCAGGGGATGGGCAGGGCCGGTTCAGCGGCAGGGCTCTTGTTATGCTGGAGTGGACACCGGGCCATTGAGGGGTTCAGGGCAGGTGTGCATGTCGTGGGAGGAAGCCACAGCTGGCCTGGCGGGAAAGGGTCCTGGGCACTGGAGCTGGTGTCAGCCCTACGTAAGATGAGCCCTTGGGGAGGCTCGGCACAGTGGAGGTTTGCCCACGGAGGCTTGCTCCTTCCTCGAGGACACAAGGACTGGGGGGACCCAGGGTGAGGGACCCCTGCAGATGGAGGGTCTGGGATCCCAGGTTCTGCAAAGTGAGGGCTGGGCTGTTGTCAATCATGGAAACCGGCCGGGATGAGCTTGTCTCAGAGCCATCTGGAGTCTGTCCTGAAACCCAGACCCCACCTCCTCTCCCTCAGGGTCACTCCAGCTGGGTGAGACTTTTCCACTCTGGGTCCTTGTTATTAAAAGGAAGAAACAACGTGCTGGGTGAGGGTGAGCGCTCTCACTTCCTTCAGAAAATCCCACCCACCTGCCTTTGTTTGGTCTGTCTGCAAGTCGGTGACTAACAGCCGTGTCACATTGGGCTGGGCCCAGGGAAGCTGGGGACAACCTGGGCAGGTGTCCACCATCAGGCGGAGGGGGACGGGGGGCAAGGCCCACACTTCCTGAGCCCAGGTCGGGGCGGAGTTCTGAGCCCCCAGGCCCCGCTCCTCCTGGACCTTGCACAGCCCCTGGGAATGGTCCACGACTGTCAGGGGCGACAGGATTCCTGCTCTGGGCATCAAGGTGGGGGGCACATCCTCCCCGAGTGACCACCGATCCCCAAGTGTGGAGCTGTGTGGAGGACGCATCCTTGCACAGAGCGACTGAGCTGGGGAGACCCCTGATCGCCCGGCTCTCCGCCTTCCACATCTTCATTTCTTGTCTTTTCATGAGAAAGTATGTAGACACTGACAGCTGACCTGCCTTCCAGGACAGCTGAACCCGGACATGCTTCCCTTGTCTCTGGTCACCTGTGCTGTTTGCTGGGCACATGTCCGTCCGCCAGCAGTGAGGGCTCTGGAGCCAGGCAGCTAGGCTGGGACCCGGGTCCTGCCTCCCTCCCTGGCTCTGGGCTGGGGGAACTCAGGCAAGTCTTACCACCTGGGAGCCTGCGCCCTCTCGGCAACATGAGAACAGCCCCATGCTGAGTGCCCAGTGAGCAGCACAGTGGGGGCCCCGGTGCTGAGACTCAGATTATGCTCAGGGTGCAGCCCACGTGTCCTTTATTCACCTGAGCATGCGGTGTGGTTTCCGTGAGCCCCTCTGTTTGGGAGCAGGGCCCACGCGCTCTTCATCCTCATGCCCCGCCCCACCCTGCAGACCCTCTGCTCCTTGTTAGGAGGTCTGCATCAAGCAGAAGCGCTTGGGGGGCGTCCAGCTGGGACAGAGTAGGGGGTCCGCAGGCTGGCGTGGGCTTCAGACAGCAAAGATGGGGGCAGTGTCCAGGCCTCTGAACGGCTGCCTGGCATGCGTGAGAGTCCTGGGGCTGCCGTAACAAGCACCGCAGCTGGGGCTTAAACAACAGGAGTCCGTCCTCTCCCCTTCTGGAGGCTGGAGGTCTGAGGTCCAGGTGCGGGCAGGGCTGGCTCCCTCTGAGGCCGTGAGGGAGAGCCCATTCCAGGCCTCTCCCAGCTCCTGGTGGCCTGCTAGCATCCTCGGCTTGCAGATACATCAGCCCACCTCTGCTTCATCTTCACACGGGGTCCCCCCATGTGCATGTCTGTGTCCAAATTTCCCCCTTTCATAAGGACGCCAGTCCTAGTGGACATGGGTCCCCCGTCCCAGTGTGACCTCATCTTAACTAATTACATCTGCAGCGATCCTCTTCCCAGATGAGGTCACGTTTTGAGGTCCTGGGAATTTGGACTTGAATGCAGCAATTTTGGGGGGACACAATGCAGCCCAGGGGCTTAAGAGGTTTTGGGGCCAGGAAGCCTGGCAGGCCCTGAGTTCTCACTGATGGTCAAGAAAAGGAAACTACTTCTGGATGAGAACTGGATCATGTTAACGTTGACTGCCAACGGAGCCGCTGACGTCCTATCGCCTTACGCAAATTGCTTAATTCATGTCGACCGGGACGTGGTTCCCACTTCCGACAATGATGTGGGGGCATCTCCTGCGAGGCTCCCTGGCTCCCAGGGCGAGGCCTCAGCAGCACAGGCTGTCTGACGGCCTGGGTTCTCAGCCCAGCTCTGCCCTGAGCTCTCCGAGGGACTTGGGGCCAGCCTCCTCCTCTGTCTGAGCCTCACCGCCCCCTCCCCACCCCGGGGCTGTGGATAAAGCCATGGTGGTGGCAAAGGCGAGGGATTAGGATGGTGCTGTCCCCTCTTCACCCTTGGGATAGCCCCTCTGCTGTGGTGGGTCTCGTGGAGAGTCCTCCCTGTGGCTGAGAGCCGGGTCTGCTGCCCAGGCTCGCACGTGGAGGCCTCTCCTGAGCTCCTGGGCCCCCCCAGGCGCAGCTGCCCACCCCAAGGAGGATGCCCTTGACAAATCCTTGTCGGGTCTTTGTCTGGCTTTGTCCTGGGTGCAGGGACCCACAGTCTAGGGGACAGTTTTATAGCCAGGACATGCCTTGTGGCCCGGTTGTGGGGCTTCTGTAAGGCCCGGTACCTGGGCGCTGCATCTGTGCCTTTTTGCTCAAAGAGCTGACAACTGTTGAATGGAGCTGCAGGGCGTTGCCTGAATGCAGGCTTGGTGTCCCCAGAGGATAGGGGCTAGGTTCCCGTGAGACCATTGTGCACGTGCCGGAGGCCGAGGAAACGAGACATTTGTCGCTGAAGAGGGGGTAGGGCTGCTCTCCCGTGGGGACCCTCCACTGCCGGGCAGGGGTGAGGCTCTGAGAAGCACAGCCCACAGCCAGCCTCTCCCACCGTCCCCTCTGTGAGCCCACCCAGCTCTGATAGAGGAAGAAGCCGAGGCCCGGCAGGTGAGTGAGGTCCCCTTCCCGCGGGCATGGATTTAGGACTGGGCAGCACCAGAAACGGTCCAAGTGCCGTTCATTTATCCATATGACACATCTTCCCAGGGCCTCTGCCCTGTCCCCTGGGAGGACTCATGACAAGGAAGATGCAGCCCACCCTGGAGGAGCAGACAGGCTCCTGGGGAGCCGGGTCTCCTGGGGGACCCTCCGCACTTGCCCGAAGAGGGTGGGTGGGGAGGGATCTGGGCTCTGACGGCTGCAGAAGTCCAGCTCACCCTTGGCCAGCGCGAGGCTGGGGCGCTGGCTCCGGGTTCTGGGCCAGGCTTTGTTGGCACCCCAAGAGCCAAGCCGTCCCACTTCTCTGGGCCTCATGTCCCTTCTGCAAAATTAGGGGCTTGCATCTCTGGGGTCTTTTGGAGTTTGAGGCATCTCTGGTTCTCTGCTGGCTAGGCAGCACCCGCTTTCACCCAAGAAGAACCTCTTCCCGGGGTCTGAGTGTCCCTCCAGGGGCCCAGGGTAAGTGCTGCACCCCAAGCACTGGCATTCAAGATCGTGCAGAACACCCTCCACACTCTGGAATCTGAATTCCGCCGTTTTCCTGCCTATATGTGTGCACACCTGTGTGTGTACGTGTGTGTGTTTGCGTGTGTGGGTTTAAAGGGGCAGCATTCTTGTTTGGGAGCCTCACCTGGCTGACGGCCCTGCACGTCTGTTAATAAACATCGAGGCCGAACCGCGCCTGATGCAGTTTAGGCAGCGTGCCGGGGGCTGCACTGAGTGTGCAACATGCACCATCAGTCAAGGGTGCTTACTCTTTTTTCTTTTTTGAGGAAGATTAGCCCTGAGCTAACATCTGCCACCAATCCTCCTGTTTTTGCCGAGGAAGACTGGCCCTGAGCTCACATCCGTGCCCATCTTCCTCTCCTTTATATGTGGGGCGCCTGCCACAACACGGCTTGACAAGCAGTACGTAGGTCTGCACCCAGGATCTGAACCAGTGAACCCCAGGCCACCAAAGCGGAATGTGCGAACTTGACCACTGCGCCACCGGGCCAGCCCCAAGGGTGCTTACTCTTACCATCCTCTCCAGATGGGGAAACTGAGGCAGGGAGGAGGAACCCCTTGCTAAAGCTCCCCCAGATTCCAGGTGGCAGAGCTGGGGCAGGAACGGGCACAGGTTGCAGAGCCCATGGGCCTCTCCCTCTGCTGTGGGCCCCAGGCCCCTGTCCAGGTGTGGCCTGGGGGCTGGTGCTGGGGTGGGGTGTGCCTGCTCAGGGGCTGGGGTGGAGATGCCTGCTCTGGGTGTGGCCACAGAGGCGGGCTGTGGAGTCTAGCCGTCCCTGGGGCCCGGGGTGGGTTTCTTACCGTTTGTCTGTTCGCGTTGACGCTTGGTTCATCTCACTATTGGCAATAAAGTTTCTGATTTCAGAGAAATAGGAGTCTTCTTTCTCGTCTAAAAGTGCGTGGTTGTCCGACTCGGAGGTGGGAGAGGAGGCGCTGGTCCCCAGGTGGTTCGTGAGGACCCCGGCGTGCTGGCTCACTGCGGGGATGGGGGAGCGTCAGAGGAGGGGCGGCCGTCCGCTTCCTCGTCCGTCCCTCCTCCACCTCACCTCCCTCCCAGTTGCCCCATCTTTCGAGTTCTCCCTGCCCTGCTCTTGAACTCCACCACAGCCTCTTGTGGCGCCTGCCTGGCCTGTCTGCATGGGGGTCTCCCGGGATGGGGCCCCACCTGGCACATGCTCGTGTTCGTGCTTCTTGAGGTGTCTGTCCAGGTTGGTCTGCTGCCCGAAGCACCGGTTACACAGGTGACATTTGAATGGCTTCTCCTTGTTGTGAATGTTCCGGACATGCCGCTGAAGGTTGGAGGAGATGCTGAAGGAGCGGTCGCAGTACTTACACCTGGAAGACACACGAGGCTCAGAGGGGCCCCCAGACCCCGCCTGCCGTGGGCTGGATGCATGAGGATCCCTGGAGAGACTGGGCCCAGGGTGCCAGGTACTGCAGGGTGGGGACAGCAGCCAGGCCTCGCAGAGACCCCCTGAGGCCGCTGGGGCACCCAACTTGAAAGGTGGTCATGGTGAAGCTGCGCCTAGAAACAGCCACGGCTCCAAGAAGCAGGGGCTCTCCCGCTCTTGGCCTGTGGGTGGGATTATGTTGGAATGTGGCCCCGGGTAGGCAGAAGGACCCTCTGGCCTATGCCACTGGATGTGTAGCACCCGGACCCCCCAGCGCCTCGCTTCCTCTCTGCTGTCTGGTCCCCCCAGTGCGGAGGCCCCAGGCTTGGCAGCCACAGCCCAAGGGCAGGATGCTCCCAGCAGCCTCAAGGGGGCGGCCGCGCACCACGCAAAGATGCTCTGGCCGCTTTTCCCGGGAGGAGTTGCCTGCAACTTTCCTCCGGGCAGAGACCCCCACCCCGGCACTGGGAGAGCTGGCCTGGTCTTTGGCCCCCACCCTGGTGGGTCCTCGGGCAAGCCCCGTCTCACGTGGGGCCTCAGCTTGCCGTCCATTAACTGGGGGCGCTCTTCACCTCCTAACTGCCCTGAAGGTGGGGGGGCTCCCCAGCCCTGCCCCCCGTCAGGCCGCCTCCTCTACACGGACCACAAACAACCACACCCTCCCCTTTCGGTTGAGGGTGTGCCAGCCCTGCCTGCCCAGTTTATCTTTGTGCCCCTCTGTGGTGGTCACCGGCTGGCAGCCAGCATGCGCACTTGGGAAAATTAGAAAAAGACGCTCCTTCCTCCAGATGGTCAGTTGCACCTGTCGGAATATTGTCGTGACATGTTCAGAGTTTATCAGAGCACAGCGTTTCTCTGCCAGGAAACTGTTGTGATAAACAGGCTAGGGCGTCCACAACCTGACCGGCGCCCCCTTAGGTGTGGGGTCCTCATGGGGGCACGGTCTTCACGACCACGCAGAGGCCCCGAGGGTGGGGAGAGGGAAGCTGTTCTCCTCTTTTCAGTGGGGCCGCTGAGAGCCAGGGACTGACTGCCCAGGCACTGGGGAGCTGGATGGTCAAGCCAGAAACAGGGAGAGCGGGAGCCGGGGGAGCAGGTGGATGAGAGGGCCCTGCGCCTGTAAGGTCTGCAGACACGCGCACGCTGCCTCCTCCTGGCGGCAGATCCAAGCAAAGGCCGTGATGGCTTACTGACAGGCGCTCCTGCCGCTCTGCACACTCCCTGGAGCACAGCCGGGAGAAGCCTGACTCAGCGGTTTTCAGTTGCACAATTGTGTGGGTGTGTGCACATGTGCAGGTGTGCATGCACACAGTGCGTGTGTGTTAGTGTGCACATGTAGGCACATGTGTGGGTGTGTGCATGTGCATGCATACAGGTGTGTGCACATGGGGGTGCTGGCACCTGTGTAGTATATTTCCATGTGTGTGCATGTGCACGTGTGTCCGTGTGCACACTCTCGCACCTGGTCTTCAGAACGCCTCCAGGGATGCTTATCTGAGCCTCGGAGGCACGTGAGCACTTGAAACAGTTGTCTATATGCTCATGTATTTTCCTATTTTGGAAACAAAACAAGTTTCCACAGAGAGACAAGAGGCAAGTGCAGCGGAACCCCGGCTGGTCGAGTCCTTCAGGAGGCAGAGTCTACGCAGCCAGTCCCAGCGGGGCATGAGCGTGGGAGACTGATGTTTATCCAGAGAGGCCTGGCTGCCAGGTGCCGGGGACCTGTCCGAAGTATGGCAGCCTGGCGTTCCTACAGGAGGCCCCCACCCCCACCCCGATTGGGCTGGAGGCCTGAGGCCGAGCTCCAGCACAGCATACTGGTCACGCGCATGGGGTCACATGGATGGAGACGTGCCTGAGGACACTCAGGGAGCCCTGGCCTCCCATCCAGGGCCAGGCCAGCAGGGGCCGTGGGAGAGTGGCCCTCACAGCACCACCCTGCCCAGCACGTGAGGTGCCTGCCCGACATCTGACATTCAGAGGCCTGGTCCTGCCCAAGGAGCCCGATGGACCCTCAGTGTCCCCCGGAGCCTCTCTGAGGCAGGAAGCTGTGGCCCCCACGGGTCGCCAGGGCCCAGCAGCTGCACGTTCCCTGCACGAAGGGGCAGCAGCCTCCTGAAACTCTGTCCTGGGAAGCTTACAGTCTCCAAGTTGCCCCCGGCCCCAACCTGCCGGATGACACTCGGTTTGATGACAGTCCCACAGAATGGGGAGGGCCCTGTCAAAAGGTGTCCCCAGTCTCTCATAGTTTGACTCTGGGGCCTCATTCCTTCAGTTCCTGAAGCTTCCAATTTTGCCTGAGGCCAGGCTAACTCTGGCTTCCTCTGCAACAGATGGGCCAAGAGCTGTTAGCGATCTGCACACGGGCTCCTCAGGCCACGGTCCCTGGGTTCCTCCTGAACAACCCTGGCCTTCTCTGCTCCTCGGTCCCCAGGATGTGCCTGTTGGGCCCCTGCTCCTCCTTGGGCCACTGAGCTGCCTCAGGCCCCTGGGAGCTCTGGACATTGGTCACAGCCTCTCCTCCCGCAGCCTCATGACGTTCCGGGGCCCCATGTGGACCCACCACCCTGGAAGCCAATACCGGGAGGCACCAGCTGCTCTGTTCTTCTCGCCTGCACTGTGAGGAGGAGTGGGGCCAGGCTTGAGCCCTCTCTGAGGCCGGGTCAGAGATGCCGGGGTGATCCCCACACAACAGTCCAGAAAGGTGACTTCTACATCCCAGCATGCACCATCTCACTCCCCTGTAGGCACATCCTTGAACTTACAGAACCCCGGCCCCTGGGGTCCCAGGCTCCCATCCCGCCCTGCAGGACAATGGCTCAGGAAGGACCAAGTACGAGCCCACACTGGCCCTCAGCCTAGCTCTGGGCATCCACCTCTGCCCACTCAGCAGCCTTCCCCCTGGGCCGAGCTTGCACCCACCCTCAGTCTGTATGTGCCCTCACACACGCTCGCACACGCCCGCACACACAGTGTTCCTGGTTTCTTTAGAAATGCAGGAGCCTTTGACAAATTTCACCAAACAGCTGCCGCATAAGCTCTGAGCGGTGGGAATCCTGAGCCAGAAACAGGGCTGGATAAGGAGCTTGTTCCCAGAAGGAGAGAGCAGAGCTCCTGTGTGAGGTGCTCTCCCTACAACCTCCGTGGGGCCGGGTGTCTTCGGGAGGGAGCCACACATTGGATTTGGTCGCAGCGAGTCCTGCATGCGGCCCTCTCCTGGTTCTAATCTACATAAATGGCCCAGAAGTCCATTTGAAATCTAGGGGAGCAGCCAGCCCAGGCTGCGAGGGAGCAGGGTTCTCTGAGCCGCTGGGATCTGCGTTGTAAATAAGCTGACAGGCGCCTGGTGAAATTTATGGCTGTGCTGTCTAGAATAACGTGCCATTGCAAAGCGACGAGAATGAGAGCCCAGAGTGGGCTGGCCACTGCAGCGTGCAGCCGAGGCCTGGAGGGGACCTTGCTGTGACCGTGTCTGCCGCAGCCCCCGGGAAGCCAGTCACGGTGGAGACACAGCAAGGGCTGGAGAGGGTCAAATGGCCCCTGGGCGAGCGGCAGCATCCTCCCTGGGACCCAGGAGGGCCACACCAGCCATCCAGGGAAAAATGCTTTCGGTAATTGTAAAAGGGGGGAAGGGAAAGAAAGAAGAGATTTTGAAACACAGCCCTAAAAATAAAACTGACAAAGAAAGAGGACACATACGGCCTCCTCCAGCCCCTGACGGAAAGGGTAGCTGGACCTGGCTTGGACGTTTTGGCTTAACACAGGATGGGAGCCCAGGAGGAAATGAACTTCAGATCAAGAGGCCTATGTCCTGAAAGTGGGGACCCCAGGTCCCGCCAGGCGCCCACAGGGCAGCCCATGAAGGCTCGCTCCACAGTGTGACTCAAGACAGCGCCACACAGCATCCTGGAGGGGCCCCCGAGCACGGCTGCCAGGTTGAGACAAGGAAGCAGGCCTGGACCCTCTTTCCCAGCTCAATGTTTACATGTCTCCTATCCAAAATCTCAACAAGCCCTCCACACTGGAGCTTTAAGAAAGCCGAGCGTCATCACTCGAGGATCTCTAAGCCAGGAGAAGCCATCAGCCAAGGACAAGAGCGAGGACAAGGACGAGGACGGCTCGCCAGCCACGGCCGGGCAGGAGGTTTGACTTTCCCTCCAGAAAGCATACCAGTCTCACTAAGGCGTCTTTCTTTCCCACGTCAGGGCTTTGAAACACATTCCGAGCGACTCTAGATGACCGGAGGCAAGGACTTCGAAGGGAAGAGCCTTCCAGTGTCATCTATTCTACTGTCCCGTCACTCTGGGCAGCCCACGAGAGGCCCCACTGCCGCCTGGCTGCGCAGGGCCTGTGTCATGCTGGCCTCTGCACGCACTTGCGGCTGGCCAGGGGCGGGGCTCACACCGGGCAGGCGGTCTTAATCAGCTTTGCTGGGGTGGGGGCCCCTTCTCCCTGGGGGTCCTGTGCCCAGCTCCCGGGTTTCTGCAGACAGACGTGCGCATTTTCCTCTTTCAACCTAAATCCTTCCAGTGATCAGAGGGAGCCCAGAAACCCCTAGTGATGTCAAAAGGAGAGTCATAGACCCCAAACTCCTCATCATGGCGTCGCCTTGAGCCAGATAAAGTCAGGATTTGCAATGCAAACTTTCAAAGCAATTATTGTTCCACAAGTTGAAACTCACAGATTGGAAAGAGCAAAAGAAATCAATGATAATTAAATTCCCTATAAACAGGGCCCGACCCTCTGGGGGCTGTAACACGCAACACTGTCCAGAAGTCGAGTCTTGTTACAGAACAAACATACAGCTCGTTTTCGGGGAGTGGACCAGACCAAATCAATCTTTCTGTTGCCAGCCTTTGTTAACTTCTAAGTCTCATTTTCAGGGGGAAGAGAGGGGCCTGTGTGTTGGAAAGAGGCTGCGGGCACTGACCAGACAACTGGCAAGTGGTGTGAACCATCACTGTCCAGCCAAGACAGGACGTGGCCCTGTGGTGGTTGGAAAGTGGGGACTCTTGTGTCTCAGAGTGAGGCATGCATGGCGACCACGACACGTGCAGGGCCCCATGCGGCTGCCCTCCCCAGGGAGGGGGAAACACACCAAACATCCAGGGCCAAAGGGTGACCCCAAGCTTGGTGTGGCCAGAGTATAGGAATCCTAAGAAGCTAGCTTCAAACCATGGCAAACTTATTACCCACAGCTGCTGCTCGCAGACACATGCCAGGATGACCTCCTGACACCTGAACCAGCATTTCCCCGGTTTGCTTCATAGTCACCATCACCTGGCTCTCATTTAAAATGCCGACTCCCAGTCCCCTCCCTGGGCGGGGTCCCCAAAAGCCGGGTTGTCACCCTCAGCTGTTCTCCTGCCCGATGAAGGCCCAAGGGACCAAGGGCACCCCATCTGCTTCTCCTGGAGCCAGAATGCTAAGCCGTGGGCTTGGACCCCGGGCAAGTCATGGGGCATCTCTGAGCCTCGGGCTCCACATCTTTGAAATGGGGAGGACACCTCCACTTGTTCTGAACACAAAAGATGACGGCTCTCACCCCCTGACGTGCTGTGTGGCTGCATCTCTGCAGGCAGAAGCCCAAGCATTGAGCGAGGTGGGGAGCAGACACGTGGTTTCCATCCAGGGCAGTGAAGGGGACCTGAGCGAATCCCTCAGGACGCCCCAAGCCCGGGTTGGGACCTGCATTTGCACGGAGCCCTTTTTCTTCTGAGACAGCCCCCTGACTTAGGCGCCCCCAGCTCACCACCTGGGTTAGGTCCTCCAAGGCCGTCAAAGATGAACAGACTTGGACTGGGTCGGGGTGAGCTGAGGCTTCCCCAGCAGACCACCCCTGGGGGCCTAGCTTCTGGCTGATCCTCCTCTGAGCCCCCTGCCCGGTTGACACCCCGGTAGCAGGTTGGACAGCTGCTTCCAGCCGTGCTCCTCTGTGGTCAGGCAGGAGCCTTCTGGAAGCCCGCCAGGCACCTCCTGCTTAATCTTTACAATATCCCAGGACACAGGGTGGCTGTGGACCAGGAGGGAGGGGCCCCAGGAGTGAGCTGACGCAAGCATGCTGGCTTCCACCTGCCGCCCTTCCTGTGGGTGGGACGGGGAGGGTCGCACCAGGAGCCTGCCTCCCCTGACTCAAACCGGCCGGCTCCTACCTGTACGGCTGCTCCCCGGTGTGCGTCCTCAGGTGTCTCGTGAGGTTTGCTGATCGGGGGAAGATCTTGCCACAGTACCTGGGGTGGAGAGTGTGGGGAGACTGTTAGGCATACTGCCCTTGACTTGGGAGCTGTTCCTCCAGCTCGGGGTCTAGGGCCTGAGGTCACACCTGGGGAGCAGGTGGCCAGGTGGCAGCATCCTGGATTTCTATCTCTCCTTCAGCCCTGGGGCCCAGCTGAGAAGGCTGATTGGCCTACTCCGGCCCGCTCAGGCTGTGAGCCCCCTAAACAGTATCTGAGCTCCAGAGCCCAGCGGTGGTCGAGCTGGCTCGGACTGGCTTGGACAGGCCCGTGTAGCTGGGGACAGACATGGCACCTCTCTTCCCAGTGCAGGGCTTTCTGCTCACTCCCAGAGCTGTGGTTAAACATTGACCTGCACGCCTCAGCCTCAGGCCTCCTGAATTCTGACTGGCTGGGCCAAGGTTGCATTTTCTTGCACTCACATGAACATAGCTTCGTGGGGTCAGGGGAGGTCCCCCACACATGCACACTTTCGGGGAATGATCTCAAGCTGATAATGGACATTTATTGCCTCTACGCTGTACTCGGTGATTGAGCACTTTTTCCTGGATGCGAAGGTTCATGAGCTGCAGTGTGGCACCTGCGGCCACCTCGCCAGGGCCGCCCCACCAGCCCTCAGAGGCTTGCAGTGTCTCACCTGCACGTGTATCGCTCCTTGCCCTTCCTGAGGATGGGGTCCGAGAGCGTCGGGGGCGGGGACCGGAAGTTGAAGGGGTGGTGGGGAAGGGGCTGCAGGGAGCTGCCCGAGTCCGCCTTCAGGGCCGCGAAGCTTTCCAGCTTCTCTGTCATGGTCTCGATGGCTGACATCTGTTGGCATGAGAGCGGGAGAGGCTGTGGGACTCCCTTGGGCCGTGCTCTCTCTTGTAGAGCGTGGACTCAACCCCCCAGGGGCATGGAGGGGTCCTGGATGACCGAGCACATCAGTGGGCCAGGCCAGGACAAGGCCATGTGGGACCTCACGCCATCACTGGAATCAGCGGTCTTCTGGTGTCATCTTGGCCATTGGGCTGGATTCTTTCGCTTTCTGTGGCCAGTCCTGCTCTTGTCTTTCCCTGGAAACCCCTTGCAGCGTAGGGTCTAGGCTGGAACTGGCCTTCACCAGCCAGCCTCACTGCCTGGTTTGGTAGACACGAGTGACTACACATCTCCTTATTTGGAAACGAGCCAGCAGTGACCCACTTGCTTGACCCCTGGCCAGCACTCCTGGTTGGCTAGTTTGGGTAAAAGAATTTTATCTTTGAGTCTTGAATATGAAGATAGCTACCTGAATCTCAGGTGAAGACATGGACCACGGGCCTGGGGCACCACCACCACCTAGTGGCAATAAGCCATAACTGCAGGCAAAACCCTAAAAAGGAATTCAACAGCTCGACTGGATGCCGCCAACCAAATGTTCAAAATGATAATGCCAATGTCACACGGCACAGTGCATCTGATGGACGAGAGGGGCTGCCTCTCTGCTCCTTGGGGATGCCAAGGACTTGCTCAGGGAGGAGAAGGGAACATGGCATCAGTTGTTTCCCCCAGGTGGGCAGAGTTCTGATCAGAATCCTAGAGTGTGCCTGTCCCTCAAGGCCTTGGGACTCGGGGCCCGGAGAGGGGACGGGGCTGATGAAGCTGCACAGGCCTCAGCAGTACCTCCCACGCTCTCCTTCTCCCCATGGAGGTGGGCTGTCCCAGAGTGCCCGCTGTGCCCAGTCCTCAGCTGGCTCTCCCTATACCTTTGCTAAACAAATATTTACAGGAGCCTGTGTCACCTGGGAGACCCCAGAGGAAGGGATGGGGGGAGCAGGACAGAGCAGAAGGGCAGGCATGGTCCAAATGGAGATGGAGAGGGGAGGAAGAGCTTGTGTTTCTCCAACCGCCTTGATCACTGGGAGAAACTGGCCATGGTCACCATGGTGGACCCCAGGCAGCTAGCATCTGAAGAACAGGCACGAGTGGGCAAGGCGAGGGGGTGGAGGAGTGGCTGGCAGCAACACGCCAGGGCCGCTCACTGAGGCTCGCTGCCTCTGAGCAAGGCTTAACGGCAAATACTCGGAGGAGGTTACTTGCTCATTCACAGCAAAGCCTGGGCCACCAGTGAACAAACCCATCATGTCTCACTATGGGGGGTGTTCCAGCGAGCCCTGCCCCTCCACACCATCCAGGGCCCCGCCCTCACCTCCGTGAGGCTCTGTCCTCTAGGTACCCACTCAGAGGACTGCTGGTGGGGACAGAGGGCTTTCTGCTGATGCTACACAGAGGCCACAGCCGTGCCAGCAGCAGAGATATTTTGCAATTTGGGGAACAACCGATTGGTTACAATAAAAACATCCAGAAAGGGGTTAATGAGTAGAAAATGGCCAAGGCAGCCCTGGGACCCTGGCCTGCCAACTGGGCCGCTGGCCAGCTCGGGCTAGGTGGCCGGGCTTCCTTCGGGCTTGGCTGTCCCTGTGGGGCAGCACGTTCCCTCCTCAGACACATGAGGCTCCCCGCTGTGGGCTGCCCTCCCCGTCCCCGCTGATGGACAGATGGAAATTGTCATGTCCCTTGCCACTGTCTAGCCCCTCACTGGTCCCTCCATGGCCTGGTGCACAGACTGCTGTTCACTTGCCTGCAGGTCTCAGCTTTAGCCATAGCCTGGAAGGCCCTGGAACTCTCCACCACTCCAGACTCCCCAGGACCCCTAGAGATGGTAAGCGGTCGCAGCTGGGCAGAAGGGCCTCACCCTGCAGCCCAGGGGGGCTGCACACCTGCATGTTGGGCCTCAGAAGCGGAAGGCCCTTGTGGTGTTCTGCCTGTCACCTGACCAGCGCAGGCTGACATCTTCTATAGCTGTGACCCTGTACTTTGTAGAGACCATCAGTTATCAGGTGCTTTCTGCCCGAGTGATGGCTTGACCTTGGAGTGACTTCATCTCAGACGCCCACTCCCCTGCTCCAGGCCCAGGGGGCAGGCAGCGGGGGTGGCAGGGCCCAGGGAAGTGGGCCCTGGAGGGACAATGGGTGGCCGGCCCCCCCCTCCAGGCCTCTCTTCCTCAGGCCTGGGTGGGTCTCACCGAGGCTGCCCGCAGGTCCTGCCTGCCCGGCCCGCTCCGCCCGATCAGATATTCCCGGCTGAGCTCTCCCACAAACACAAACACAGGATGCGCCTGGCTGGCTTGTCAGCTTTTTCCAGCCCATCCCGAGGAAAATCAGGGGAAGTTATTCGCCAAACTCCGAGGCCCCAGCGAAACAATGGGAGGTGCTAAGTTTAGCTGTGAACCTGGGCAGGGAGAGGGTTTCACAAACTGGGCTGTTTGTCCAAGGCGGGAATCACCAAGAAAGAGAACAATGGCCCAGTCTGGTGTCTGGGTTGGGGCCCGCCCCACAGCTCAGCTCCAGGACCCTCGGGGAGAGAGGGGCAGCCTGTGGCTCCCGGGAGGGCACTGGGCCCCACACAGTGAGGGCAGTGGGCACACAGGGCAGGGAATCGGGGAGACTCAGTGGGGCCCTGGTGCTCAGCCCTCACTTCTGCCACCCCTCTGTGCCCACCCCCAGGAGGATGTGGCTGGAGGGGCAGACCAAACACCTGCAGGCTTGGCAGGGTCCGTGTTATCTTTCCTAGACCCTGATTCTAGTCTTGGCGGACGGCCTGCCACCCTCTGTGGCCCTGGGGAACGGCGCCCCTCCAGCCCCCCACCTCCTGGGACCCTGTGCCCTCAACTCAGGTCCCCCTCCTTCTCTCCTGCTCCCCATCTCCTCATGCCCACTCTGTCCCCTCCTCACTCAGGCTCTTCCTCTCCTGGTCTTTTCTCATGAGCTCCCTCAAGGGCAGCACACCCCGGAAAGGCCTGCTCACATCCACCCCTCGGGGCTGCGTCCCGAGTCTATTCACTTTATGTTTAAATTTCTTGCGTTCACTCCATCCTGCTCTGCCCTCCGCCCCACTCAGGTTCATTCCCCCTCCTAGAGCTGGCGCTGTGGGTCAGTGGGCCTCCCCATGGCCAGGGTCCTTGCTGCCTTTGAGGGACCCACGGGCTGCCTCCTGCCAAGGACCCCCTCCCTGCTCACCTCCCCTGGCCTTTCTCATTCTCTCCAGCCTCACAGGCTCCTGTGGGGTCTGCAGGGAGAGAATCCTCTTGGATGGGGGAGCTGAGGCCCGGAGCGCCCAAGGGGCCGCCGTGCGCAAGGCCCGCCTCAGGAGTGTGGCTCTGCTTGGACAGAACCTTGGGGTTCCAGCCCCTCAAAGATCCCTGCACAGCCTGGGGCAGGCCAGAGCAGAGGGCCTCAGAGTGAGGGTCCTGAGGTGTGCCCCGCCAACCTGGCCCCTCTGGGTCTTACCTGGGGGTGGAAGAGCAGCGGGGACGGCCGCAGGTACTTCTCCTTCAGGACTCCCACGGGGTCTGTCACCTTCCGCTTCTCCACCCTGCTGGACAGCAACACAGAGGGTTACATACCCCGCGGAGTGGCCCAGCGCTGGGCAGGGAGGCACCCCACTGGTCATGAGGTGTGGGGGCCTCGCCACGGTGGCCCAGCTTCTGGGGCTCCCCAGCTACCACGTCTTACCTGACGGCCCTGGCCAGGCCCACCTGCTCACCTAGGAGAGCCTCCGAGCCCGCTGCCCACCCCCACAGTCTTGCTCTGCTTCCCTCCCACGCTCCCCAGTGCCGTGCCCACTTCTGGACCCCTTCAGGTCCCCCATGTGCCCCCAGCCACCGTGCATGTGACAAACACTTAATGCCGGAGCCCAGAATCTTCTCTGAAGGCCCTGAGCGCACCAGCCTCTGCCCACTGGCCCGTCAGCCCCCAGGGGATTACACAGTTGGGATCCCAGCTCGCCTGCAGCAGAACGCGGCACACACGGGAGGCTGTTCCTTGTCCCCCCTGCCCTTGGCCGACTGGGCTGACCAGCGAGCGTGAGTGACCAGGAGGTTTCTGTCCTGGGGAAAGAGCCAAGCAGGCGCTGCCTAACACTCGCGATGGCTGCCGAGATGACAGGTCTAGGACCTTCCCTCTGTGCTGGTGACAACTCTGTTCATCACAAAACCAGCAGAGGAGGTGGCCGGGCAGCGCCCAGAGATCCCTCCTCTCACCGTTTCCCAGCAACGCCTGCCTCAGTCTCCCCGTGGGGGGTGAGCTTTACAAAGCACGATTTGTGAGCATTTCCCGGCGTCTCAGGCGCTTTGGGGACTGCTGTGCCTCTCTGCACACAGACACAGCCCCTCTGAACCAATCCTGGCCGGATGCTCCCGTGCCCTTTGCTCTTGGGCCTTGCTGGGCACCGTGCTCCCTTCACTCAGGCCTCCAGGGGACTGGCTGGGGCAGTGACCGGAGCAGGATTGGGGATGGCTGAAGGAGGACAGCACAGCCACCCAGGGGGCCAGAGGCAGGAGCATCCCCTGCAGGGTGAGGCCACAGGTCACCCCACGGAGACCCCGAGCCTGGTCCAGGAGGGAGAAGGCGGGAGATGTGGGAGGAGCCGGGGGGGCACGTGTTGCACTTTGGGAAGATTCTCTCCCAGAGGAATAAAATAAAGGACCACACGTGTGGCCCCAGGAGGTGCGGCACCCACTGGGTGGGAAGTCGGCCGGGAGGGACCTCACTCTGCAGGCCTTCACCGAGGCCCTTTCCAAGTGCGACTGTGTCAGATTCGGCCTTTCGAGGAGACACTGCAGGTTGGTGGGGCGGGACCAAGAGAAGGGGGGCCCTTGTGGGAGGAGGAGGGCCAGGTTTGGCTCCATCTCTTCTGCCTTTTTCTGAGTCATGTGGCAGCCCCACCGGGCTGGCTCCCGAGCAACCAAGGCCAGCTGACACCAGCTGACCCCAGCGGACACGGGGTCTCCAAGTTGCCTGGCTTATGTCACCACATAAACCACATTCCCACCTCATCCCCAGCCCATCCTGCAAACGCAGCAGCCACATCGGGGGGCGGGGGCAAGAGGGCCTGGAGGGCCAGGGAGGCCGACCGGGTGGTGTGAGAGGATGGAGGGCTGTGGGTACACGCTCAGGGTCACTCACGGGGGACGGCCTGTGGGGAGCTTCACTAGAGTCACTCTCAGGACCCACGCTTGGAGAGAAGCCTTCACCCCGTGTGTTTATCTTGTGGGGTTGGGGTGGCAGGGAGACCACACAGAGCTCAGCCACACTGCAGCCTTTGCTAGTGTCTGCGTGCAAAGTCGGGGTGCAGGCAGCCCCTCCAGCAGGTGCTGGACCCTAAACTCTGAGGGTGAGAGCCCAGGACACGCCGGGTCTCACATGAGCTCTGACTGGAGAGGGCCCTGCAGCCGGTTCTCAACTTCCTGCTCCCCCAGATTCCAGGAAAAGGCCCAAGACCCTCAACCAGGCCGTGAGCAGGGAGGAGAGGGGCTGGGGGAGGGGCGCACTGAGGGTCAAGTGCAGGGGCAGACGAGGGGGGGATGAGGGCCAAGAGGAGAGTGGGGACGGGCTGGACGGGGAGCTGGCGGAGGAGGGGGCTGGAGAAGCCGGGGAGGAGCAGGAGGAGGTTAACTGAGACCCTCGCACGCCTGCTGGCTCCAACTCTGGGGGCCTGGCCGGAAGGTTCCGTCCCTCAGTCTCCAGTCACTCCCTCCCATCCTCTGCACGGGGGCAGCACGCCCCACAGGCGCCTCCTCCCTCACATCCCAGCTGTTTCCTGGCCTCGCCTGGGGTCCCGGAGATTCTTACGTTAACTGGCAAGTGTCTTCTGCGCTTTTTGATGGACGCATTTGCCCCAAAAAGTGGGAAGCCACCTTTGACAGATGAAGGCCACCCCTCTCTGCCGAGCCCCTAGCCTACCTTCTCAGACCATCTATGGATGGTGGATTTGTAAAAAATACACCCAAACGGGGCATTTTCCTTGTTTTCCGTGGTCCCGACTCAGGACTGAGCAGGAAACAGATGGGCTGCAGACTCAGGCCGGCCAGGGCCCCGGTGTCGAGCGTGGAGAGCAGGGCCCGTGTGGGCATCCTGGGCCGGCAGGCAGAGCAGGAGGCTCGCCCACCTTCCCCTCCCTGGCAGCTCGGCCTGGCTCTGACATCACTCTCTCCCATGTGGACTTTCAGCAGGTGTGACCTCCTTACCCACATGCCCACCCCAGGCCGTGGCTGGCCCTGCAGGGAACAGCAAGCACTGGAGACCTCAAGGTGGCCACGTGCTCCTGTGCTCCCCGCAAACCAGTGCCGTCACGCACACGCGAGTGCACAGGCCCTCCCTCACGTAGAGGCGTAGGCCTGTATGCGCTGCAATAGCCTGTGTTGGTTTCCTGGCACCTCCAGGCCCTCACGAGCACCCCCATGTGCACACCTCCAGGACGTGTGCTGGCAGGGTCTGACCCCTCCCGCCTAAGCAGCCTCTCTGATCTAACCCTGCCCAGACACTGGGGAGGGGGTTAGCCCACTCCTCCCCAGAAGGGCCGTCAGAGGCATGACACCAAGTGTTTGCAAACCTCCAAACCTGCCTCCTTCCTTCCTCCTCTCTGCTTCTGGGGACCAGTGGTTCCTTCTCTGATTTCCCCTGGGCCACCAGAAACCCCTAGTTGTGGCTCCAGGGAGCCGGGGCGGGGGTGTACAAGGGCAGCCATAGGGAAGCGGAGACACAGGGAGGTGGAGAGAGGCTCAGAGGAAACAGCAAGGATCTGAGATGTGTGGGAGGCAGAGTCGGTCCAGAGAAGACAGCGGGAGGCAGTGGGAGGGCCTCTGGGGTGGGTCTGAGCGCAGGCTCCAGAGGTGCTCAAGGCAGGGCATGGGGTAGCCCAGTGGATGTCAGAGAAAGGGAAGCGCGTATGTCCGGGAGGACCTACCCCAGCCTCCTAAGTGTGGCCCCCGCCTGGTGCCCACCCCAGGAATGGGCCAAGCCAGGAGTGTCTTCTGGAGCAGCAAGGACCTCCCGAGAGCTCAGGCACCCCCCTGAAGCCAGCAAAGGCAGAGGGACGAACCTTGGGGGAGCACAAGAGGGCAGCCTCTCCCACACACTGACCCTACGCAGCTCCCCAGCATGGCTGGCCCCTCTGGGAGGGCAGGTGAGGGCAGGGCATGTTAATACCTGTAGATGGGGTCCATGAAGAAGGGCGACGGCTTGGCGTAGTGCAGCGACGGCTGCTGGGGCAGCTGCGCCGGGCACACCTTGGGCAGCCCCTCACCGGCACCCAGCCTGCGCTCGCCATACACGTGGTTCTTGCGGGGCTCCCGGCCCCCTCCGTTCTGGCTGGCTCGGACGCGGCTGCCGATGCTCAGGTCCAGCGGCTGCTCCTCTCCAGATGCGGGCGCCGGGGGCACCTTGGGCACGGGCAGGATGGGCTTGGCCTCTTTTGGTTTGGTGGTGAGGTCAAAGGGGGACTCGGCACTGGGGCCGCCCACCTTGAGGGCATCCCGGGGTGACTTTGGCTCAGCCTTGACCAGCAAGTTGTGGGTGAGTGTGCGGTCCGTGAAGGGGTAGAGGGCGTGGGGGAAGTTGGGCAGGAGCTGGAAGGGGAACACGGAGTGGTAGGGCAGCGCGCCCAGCTTCTTCTCCTGCATGCCCACGAAGCCGGGCCCGAAGTACTTCTCCGCGATGGAGGCGATGGCCTTGATGGAGTCGCCCGCGGCCCCCGACGCCGTCAGCAGCTGCTCGTCGGGTGGCGGGAAGAAGGAGTGCTGGGAACAGAAGAGGGGCACCTCGCCCACGCTGTTCGGGGCCCCCGGGGGAGCTGTGCCGCCCCCACACTCGGCCTTGCCCTCGGCCGCCTTGCCCTTGGCCTTGGCCTTGTCGCGGTCGCTGTCCACGTCGCTGTCCAGGTCCGAGCCCGTCCCTGTGGTCGTGTCCAGGTCGGTCCCCGTCGTGGTGTTGACGTCCTCGAAGTCGCTGCCGTCCGACATGTCGCTGCTCCGGGTCTTGAGCTTCTCGGCGTATGAGTCCTCGAGGCGGCTCTCGAACTTCTCCTCGGGCCCCGAGGCTGCCGTGGCGCCCTGGCCGCTGTTGCCGACGGCGGAGACGAGGGGTAGGGCCGGGTTCCCCAGGGGGCTGGGGAGCTTGGCATCCTGGGTGTGGTTCAGGGGGCTCTTGAGCAGCGGCGTGGGAGGTAGCAGGGGCGGCCGGGGGTACAGGGACGGAGGGAAGATGCCCGGGAAGCCGGGGGTGAGCGCGGGGAACGCCGGGGGCGCCGCGGAGAAGGGCAGGCTCCCTGGGTGCGGCCTGGAGGGGAAGTACTCATTGAAGCCCAGGCTGGCGTGGTTGAGGTTGGGAGGGGGCTTGGCCTTGTCCATCATGGGGCTGGGGGTGAGGGGCAGGCCCGGGGCGAAGATGCCGCCTGGCGGGTAATGGTTCTTGCCCTCGCAGAAGCGCCGGTGCTTGTTGAGGGAGGAGGTAGTGCTGAACATCTGCCCACAGTCCTTGCACTTGATCTGCGTGCGGCAGTCGGCGTGCATCCGCTTGTGCCGGCACAGGTTGGAGAACTGCGTGTAGGATTTGTGGCAGACCTCACCTAAAACATCAGCAGAAAGCAAAGACGAACACGATATGAAATTAAGGGAAACTCTGTGGTTTCCGGGGAGCAGGATGAAGGGCGCTTCTGGCCTCGGTGACAGGAGCAGCCCCTGCTTGTGTGTGAGCACGTGTGTGTGTATATGAGTGTGCCTGCACATGTACATGCAAGTGTGTATGTGTTCGTGTGAGCACATGTACATGCATATGTGTATATATGTGTGCCTGTATGTGCTTGCATCTGTGTATTTGGGCACACATGCATGTGTGTCTGCAGCCACACGTCTGTATGCATGAGTGTGTGCCGTGCATGTGTGTGCATGTGCATATGTTGTATGTGTGCTGCCAGTATATATGTGCTTGTACGTGTGTATGCATGAACACATGCATGTGTGCATGTACTTGTGCCTGTACATATGTATGCTGGTGTATGCATGTGTGTGTGCATTTGCACTGTTGGTGCAAGTGTGTTGTGCACGTGTGCACAAGTGTTTATGTGTGTGCGCACATCTGTATCCATGTGCCTGCACGTGTGTGCACACATACACACGTGAGTGCACTCTACCCTGGCGCTGCCCTCTGATCACCAGCATGGATTGGCAAGGACCGTCTGTGCCTTCCCTGGGGTCCTTGGGCCAGCTTGGGCAGGTCTCACAGTGACTCAACCTTCTCTGTTGGAAAATGGGGTGCTGCCACTGCTGGCGCCCTCCTTCCCCAAGAGTGTCTGCAGTTTGGGGTCCAAGGTCTTCTGAAATCGCTCCCAGCGTTGGGTGACGCCATGGCATGCAGCCCCGTCTGCAGCTGCATCAGCTCGCCTGGGACTCCGGCCCTACCTGCCTGCCCACTTGGTGACACTGTCCCCGTAGGGGAGAGAGGAAAACACCAACCCCCCAGGGTATCTCCGGCTTTCTAAAGTTGAAAACGATCCCAACTCTCTCCCTCCTCTCTCTGTCCCAGGCCCTGCGACCCACACCCAGGAGACAGAGGCCTCCGGGGGACCAGCCCACTCGGGCTCTTCTCAGGGAGTGTGGGCTTTGGGAACACGCTCCTGGTGGTGCACGGTCACTGTCTGGGGGTGTCCTGAAGGTGGGGATGGGAGGGAAGCCCCAGTTGGGCTGTGCGGAGAGGCGCTGGTTCCAGGTTTGAGAAAAGTGACACCTCCCCAAATTGGGAGGCAGAGGCAGCAGGCTGCTCTGCTCCTGACAGGAGACAGCAGCGCCGGCCAGAGCCCAGCACCAGCACCCGAGGCCCAGCGGACCCCGTCTCGCCATTTTCCCAATGGCCTGTGGTGGAGTATCTGCAAATCGCCAGCTTTCTTTCTCCTCTTGTTTTTCTAACCAGAAAGTGAGGAACACACACACACATGCATGCATGCATGCACACACACCCTGCGTGTGTCTCTCTCTGCAGGACAATTTGCTTCCTAAACGCAGCCCCAGTGGAAACAATGATTTCAGCGTGGCTCTTGCTCACCACAAATCCTCAACTGCCTGATGTCACGCTATTCCAGCCAAGAGCTTTGGCCCTGAGATTATCGTGTTCTTTAATCACAACATCTATTTATATTAGCGGCTCTGCCTTCCTGGTCGTCTGGCATGGCGGGACGTTCTCAAGGCTGGGGGGAGAACGTGCTGCCTGATTTAACGGCATCTGCCCTTTCTGGGAGGTGCCAATGCAGAGGTGCTGCTCCCCGGGGATGGTCTATAAATACCCCCGTGGCTCTGCTAGCCTCCAGAGGGCTCTGTGACATACCCCCGGCCCCAGCAGGGCTCTGTCAGTGCCTTGTTGGTGGCCGCTGCCCTCCTGAGCTTGGAAACTGGCCGTGAGCAGGTCTCCTACCCCAGGCAGCTCCCAGGAGGGGCCTCCCAGGCCAGCAGCCAAGCCTGGGCACAGGGAACCTGGGAACCCTCCGTTCCCATCCACCTGCTCACATGATGGGTGGGGGGTTCCTGCAGAAACGCTGGGGCTACAGAGAGGCCTCTGGGAGACTGAGGTCCCGGGAGAGGCAAGTCCCAGACCTAGGATGGCTGACAGCTGGCTCAGAGCTGGCAAAGTGAGGTGGCTGCCTGCAGGGGCTGGGATAGGCCTGGGCAGCCCACAGCAAGCTGGACGTGGGGACCAGTGCCTGATGGAGGGTGCCGCCCAGGCCCTGCCAGGACCCACAGGGGCCCTGGCCAGTACTTGTCCCGGTCAGCAGTTTCTTTTCCTTGTAGGTTGTGTGTGGATGCACATTCCCCCACCACACACACACACACACACACACATTCCAAAATTTCTGGAAAGTGCCCACAGGAGACTGCCTGCCTGTGCGCCCAGATACCCCACCCCCTCTCTCACATGCACACACTTGACCACCCTGGTCATCGAGGAGGGGGCACGGGAGCTTCTAGCCAGGTTTTGGTGCTGATCCACAGGTGCCGTGTGTGTGCACCCACATGCCGCCCAGGGGTGGATGCAGAGTCTGTGCACACTAGCGACTATCCGGCTTCAACTAGTTGGTGGCAACTGTGTGCCTCCAAGCGACTGCTCTCCTCTTAGAAGTGCCATGTGGGTACCCCCCCGCCCCGTGCGCAGCGCTCTCTCTCCAGGCCTCACCACAGCCCCCTCCCGTGGGCCACAGGATGCGCAAGATCGTGCTTCACGTCTGACTTCTAGAATTTGTGCCACCCTCTCTGAACGAAATGTTCACACACGCAACCTGGCAAGCGCAGGTTTCTCTTTGGCTTTGCCCCTTAGCCAAAAGCCAAGGCCCCAAGGCGAGTGTGGAGCCCGGCAGCAGGCGGAGAGCGCTGGCCCCTGGCAAGGACCCGACCAGCTTGCCCCAAGCTCTCCACCTCCACAAGGGGAGGCTGTGCTGGCTGCGGGAACAGCGGGCTCAGATCCTTCCAGAGAACGGCAGCTCCTGGAACTCATGTGATCCACGCGATTCAGTGAGACTTCACACAGCTCGTGTGCATGCCCACAAGGCAAGAGCTCTTAAGCCTGCATGCAATTTTCCTGAGTCTCAGCTTAAAAACTCTGAGCTACTATCTGGTGCACACATACGCACCCCCTCCCATAGGGGGACTCGCTGGGATGCTCATCCCCGGAAAGTAGGACACCATGCACCTCCAGTGGCAAAGTCATGACCCCCAGCCCCACCGCCACCCAGCTTGCCTCCTCCCAGCTCCCCTCAGAGGGAGTGGGCCTTGCCCCTGGAGCCAGGCGGTGGGGCTGCCCACACCACTGCTTAGATGCTCTCTTTCCAGGGCCTGCAGGTGAAGGAGGTGGTGGGTGAGCAGAAAGACTGCCCTAGAGGAGGGGCCGACAGGCAGGGCTTTGCTTCCTCGCCTGGGGGAGCCAGTGACCCAGGTGGATTATGGTCTGAGTCACTTCTAGGAGGACAGTTGGAACATTGGGCTGGGGGCAGTGGGCAGGAGGGGGGCACAGTCCCAGCTACCCAACAAAGACTTGACTGGCCAGTTGGCATGGCCTCTTTGGGGCAGGTGTCTGGCACCTGAACAGCCCCCGCATTGGTGAAGACACCCTGACCCAGTCCCCAGGCTCGCAGAGTCACCTGCTCTCGCACTGATGTGCTGGAGCCCAAGAGGCCCTGGTCCACGACCCGGGGTCAGGAGCCAGGCCCCTTGAGCTAGAACTCAGGCTCCGCAGCATGGCCTCCAGCGCCTGGTCACTTGTCTCTAAGCCTCAGTTTCCCTCTCTGTCAGCTGGAGATGGTGCAGCCCTGCTCTGTACGGTTCTGTAAGGATGCCGTGAGATAATGTGCGTGAAACGATGACTCAGCGCAACGCTGGTGTGAATGGCTTAGTGACAACGTTGGTGTGAAATGACTCAACACAACTTGTGTGACATGAGTTAGCACAATCTCGTGTGAATGATGACTCAGCGCAATGCTGGAGTGGAATGGTGACTCAGCACAATGCTAGGCAGAGAGGAACCTTCAGTGGCTTCCAAACCCACTGAAAATTGGGGTCGTGACCTTGCACTGGCCCACAAGGTGCCCGGGACCTGGCCTTGTGATGTCTGACCCCTCTCCTCTTCCTTCTCCTCACTCAAGCCCTAAACCGATCCCGGCCTCAAGGCCTCTGTGCTGGAAGTCCCTTGTCCGGCGCCTCCTCTGCAGGCGCCCCCTCGGATCACTCCTGCTTGTCTTCAGAGGCTGGGCCATCCTGGCCTCCCATTGTATTCACAGGGGCAGCGGCCCCCCACCCCACCCTGGGCCGCCCCCTGGCACCTAGAGAGCCTCCTGCCCCCCAGGCTGAGGCCTGTCACATGTGCTGTTATCATTTATATGGCTTAGCCTATCTCCTCCACTGGGGGGTAAGCTCCATGGGGACAGGGGCCCAGCAGCTTATGGCCAACCCCTGCCCCTGGACAGCGGTGAACACGCAGCCCCAGGTTCCCCAAAGGCTGCGAGGGTGAGCAGCGCTGGATGAACATGTGGCGGGGCGGGAATGGGACGGCGGGCCACTGGCTCCTGCAGGTCCTTCCCCACCACCCACTGCCACCTCTGGCCACTGGAGGGATAAGCGTGGGGACCAAGGCGGGTTGTAGGGGAAAGGGAGGCCAGACCAAGAGAGCCGAATCACAAAAGGAGAGGGTACAAGGAAGAGAAGGTGGCACCAGAGAGCAATGGGGCCGGGGCTTCACATGGCAGCAGGAGTGTTGGAACAAACAGGAGTCCTAGGGGCGGGCAAGAGGCTGAGGAGTCCGTCCTGGGCCTGCCTCCAAGAGCGCCTGCCCCAGATGAGCGGCCCGGCTGGGGACGACTTACATATGAAAGGCTTGACGGTGCTGTGGATATGCTTGTGCTGCTTGAGGCCCGAGGATGTGGCGAAGGTCTTCCCGCAGTCGGGGCAGGCGTGCGCCCGCGCGCCCACGTGCTGGGAGCGGATGTGCCGCTGCAGGTTGCTGGGGTCCGTGAACACCTGGGGAGACGGACACTGTGGGCTCCCGTCGCCTCTGGCTGCCCTAACCAGGCAGTTCTGGTCGAGGGATGGGGCTCTCACTCGCCGTTCTGCCCCCTACGCTGAGCCTGGCCAACCAGCTCTCTGCTGGAGCCGTGACCCACCCGACAGCACTAGGGGAGCCGCCCAGCCTCCCCTAGACTCTGATTCCTCAATAACAGTTCCCAGGAGAACTGTGGCTGCGAGGATGCTCAAGGCAGGAACACAGAAAGCGTTTTTAAGCTGAAGTGCCATGATATGGGATGGCTTGTGGGTGGGGAGGCTGACCCCTGCCAGCCTCACCTTCCACATCGGGGGGGTGGGGCCGGGGGCAGGAGCCCTCCCTGGAGGGGAGTCAGGTCTGGTGCCGCTCAGGCCTCGTTCCTGCTGCGTGGCCCAGCACACTTCCTCTCTTCCCGGGAAACAGAAGGAGCCGGATGACTCCCGGGCATCTCACTCGCTCTCCACCCTTCATCTGGATTTTTACAGCAGGGGCGAGGCAGGCGCAGGCGGGCCGGTGAGCACGCGGAGCGGGGCTCACATACGTTAGTTACCTTCACGCAGTTTTCACATTCGAAGCGCTTGCCGCTGTCGTGGGACATCTGGTGGCGGATGAGGTTGGACTTCCAGTTGAAGGCCTTGGGACACTGGTCACACTTGTACTCTCGCTCCTCTGTGTGCACGATCATGTGCTGCTCCAAGCTGTGCACAGAGGACGGGGGTCACCGTGGGGCCCACCACCCGGGAAGAGGGGCCCTGAACCCAGCACGGCCTGTTCTCAGCAGCCCCTCGGAACCCCCACCAGGTCCTGCTGGGGGATCAGAGCGAGTCCTCGCAGCGTGTCTGCCCACCTCCTCTCTGGACGGGGCAAGGAGATGGAGGGGCAGAAACGGTCTTCCCACATCAGATGGGGAGGCAGCCGGTACCTGGACAGAAGCCGATGCCCAGAGAGGGCTCAGGCCCTTGTCCAAGACCACCCTGCAGGCAGCCAGAGGCAGGGCGGGACCACAACTCACTTCCCAGCGGCTCTTCAAGACAATGTGAACAGTGAAGCTAACCTTGGGCCTAAGAAAAAAGGAGTCTGGAAGCTTTTGACACTGCCATGAGCCCCAGGGTTGGGTGAGGCCTGGGAAACCCAAGGACACCGCCTGGCCAGGCCGAGAGCCCGCCACGCACACATGAAGGAGGCAGGCCGGGGTGGATGAGCCGGTCTCCAAATGAGATGTGATGGGGTGGGGAGGGCACAGCTGCCCGGGAGAGGCCGCGGCACTTGGACGAACGAGCAGCTCCTAATCCCCTCCTCTCGGGGGACAGCCCGCTTCTCCTCCTGTCCCAGGTATGACCGTTAATCTTCATGAAGAGAGCAGCAATACATCACGGCCCGTTAATTAGGGGCCCAGCCATCCATTAGATCAGAAACGCTTGGTTCCTGCGCAGCACAGATTGTATCTTTTTCCCTGTTGTTAATTGTGATTTATGTGTTTATGTAAAGAAAACACGGACCCTCTTGAGCAGCGCTTACCGCCAAGGGCCTCAGTCGGGATTTGCCCAAACGCTTATTTTCTCCGTCATCTGTTCAGGGTGGAGGGTTTCCCGTCCCCAGGGAAGCCGTGGGGGGATTGGCATCAGTTCCCCCAGTCCCACAGCCAGTTAGTGACCTGACAGGGTTTCACTCTGACTTTGTCAGGCTGTCCTGGAGGACGTTCTCGAAGGCAGGAGGAGGGACCCACACTGGAAAAGTGGCCACGGGTCCCTAGAGGACTGGGACCATGTGTCCTGGCTGCTCCCCACGAAGCCCAGGGGTTCTCACCAGTCCCCAGGGCCCCAGATCCCAGGTCCTGAATCCTGCCGGGCCCTGGAATCCTGCCTGGCAGCTTGGGCCTGCTCTAGGCTGACCATGTCCAGTTGTCACACAGCTGGCCTGGCACTCTGTGTCCATGTCTGTGAAGTCTCCCTGGACAGACAGGTGCTGCCCATGGGGAGCAGAGGCTGGTGCCTGGGGTGGAGGGATAAGGGGACTCCTGGGTACCCCCTCCTGCTCCTGACCACTGTCTGAGAAGGAGTCACTCACGTGTCTGGAGGGCCAGGCCACTCCACGAACCCCCGGGCAACAGGGTGTTGCCGTCCCCCGTCCTTGTCTCGGACTTTACTGCAGAAGTAGCGCTGGGGCTCGACCCCTGCACGTCTCGGGGTCTGGCCCTCATTTCTTGACTTCCCTCTAGTCTGTCTCCACAGCTCAGCCCTCACTGTGCAGAATGGCCAGGCCAGCGGTGTCTCAACAGGGCAACTTGTGGATCCTCCCGGGGTGGGAGGGCTCTGACCGGAGGCCTGGCCTTCACGGTCAGAGCTGGGAGCACTGTGGCCTCCAGCCGCCAGCTCATGGGCCTGCTCTGTCCCCAGCGCCAGATGAATGGGCCGGGGTACCTGCCCCTGAGGTGTGCCGCGCTCGAGGGGACCCTTGTCTCCAGCTGGCCCTGGAGTCCTCTGCGTCCAGCATGGACAGGGCTGAGGGATGAGGGCTGACCTCTGCCCTTCTCAGGCTCCCTCTGTGCTCCCAGGGCCGCTGACCCTGCTGTCCCAGACTGGCTCCTGGGGAGGGAGGAGGGAAGAGGAGCAGGCGGAGGGGAGGGGCAGCACCTGTACTTGTTCGGGAACATCCGCTCGCAGTCCTTGCACTCGTGGGCCTGCCCGTCGCTGCCCGTGCCACCCACGCCCTCCGGCTTGAGCTCCTCGCCCAGGCCCTGGTAGAGCGCGGCCCCCACCGAGCTGCATGCGTACTTCTTGTGACGCCGCAGGTCCAGCTTGGACTGGAAGAGCTCATCACACATGTCACAGCGGAACGTGGGCTCCTCTGCAAGAAAGAGGACAGGAGGCGGGTGGGCGAGCCTGAGACCTGCCCCAGGGCCCAGGGCCGCGAGGGGGTGCGGGACACCGTGGGGCCTGCCTCCCCCACTGGCTGTTCCCCCTCCTGCTTCCTTCCTGCCCTCATCCCCGACCTAGGAGTGGCTGCCCAGAGGGTGTGGAGACCACAGGGACCCAGGTCTGCATCAAAAGAAACACTGAGAAACGCTGGGCCCCTCCCTGCGTCGAGGTCGTTGTGGGCTTGAGAAGGCCCCCGCTCGGGAGCGGAGAAGGAAGCCAGGCCAAGTGCTTTGTTTATGAATTAGGAGAAAAAAGACGACAGAGCTCTAATGCATATCATAAATTATTGTCGTCAAGGTCAAACAAATTAAAAGAGGGGCAGCTATTACTAAGTTTACGAGGCGGCATCCTGACCACTGTGCCAAGCCAAACAATCAGCCCAGAGCTGTAAATTTCCTCGGGGGACGACCTCCGGGCCCCTCCCCGGCACCCCCGCTGGCGGCCGCCTGACAGCAGCTCTTCCCCAGAGCGGGTCCCATCCCCGCCCGGGGTGGACCCCGGGTCCCTCTCAGGTCTGGAGAACACGTGCACTAAAGCTCTTGCGCAAAGGAACTGAAAGGTGTGCATGTGTGTGCTTGTCAGCGAATGTGTGAATGCACGTGTGCTTCTTGTGCATGGGTGTGCAACTGTGTGCGCATGGGTGTGAAGATCTGAGCCTACCTGCACCTGTGTCTATGTATCCTTGTGTGAATTTGTAGGCATTTTTGTGCCTCTACCCTCATGTTTGTGTTGGTGCGTTTATGTATTCACGTGTATGTGTGCACATGTGTGAATGTGCAAGTGTGTTTCTGTATGTGGCTACAAGTGTGGAAAATTTGTGTTTGCATATCTTCACACTAGCACACATCTGTGGGCAAGTGTGCCTGAGTGTTTGGGCATGTGTACATTTGCGCATTTTTGTGTGTTCATGTGTGTGCTTACTTTGCACATGTGAATGTTTCTGTGCACATGTGTGTGCACATTTGTGTGCTAGGTGAGCAATGCACAGAAATGTTAAGTATACATGTTCGTGTGCATGGTTGACTATGTGTTAGGTGTTGAGTGTGCATGTGTTGGTGTGTGTATATGTATATGAGTGAATGCATGCACATCTGTGTGCAAATATGCACTTGTGTGCATTGGTGTGTCTGTGTAAATGTGTATGCAGTTGTGCATGCGTGAATATGTGTGTGTGTATTTGTGTGTGAATGTGCAGGTGTTATGTGATTGTACTTGTGTGCGTGTGTTAGTGTGTGCTTGTGTGAATGTGTGTGGGATGGTATGCACACATTTGTGTGCAAGAGTGAAGGTTTGTGAGTGTGGATGAGTGTCTGTGTACACCTGTGACTGTGCGTTTGAGTGTGAGTATGTGTCTTTGTGTGCATGTGTTTCAGCATGTGTGTGTGTGTGTGCACATGCACGAGGACCCCCCCCAGCACTGAGCACAGGCTTAATAACTTTGGATTGAATGCTGACCAACAGGACCTGACCTAAGGGGTGGAGGAGCCAAGGAGGTGGGGCGGTGGGGGGAAGGGGGACCGGGGCTGCCCCGGCCCCTCCTTGTGCCATAGAGACCACGGTAACTGTTTCCCAGTGCTAAGCAGAGGGTGGGCAGCTCTGCAGCCTGGGCACTGCGGGCTGGGGAGAGGGAGGGCCACCTCCCCAGGACCGGAAGCTTCCCCGAGCCTAAGGGCGGAGGCACTGCTCCGGGTGTCTGGCCACACCCAGCATCCCCACTGGTGGGCACCCAGCACCCTCTGACGCCCAAGGGGACCTTTCTGCAGGAGCTGCTCTAGGTGCCCTTGGCCAAGCCCCCTGGGCGCTGGCCGACACCCTCGGATTCACAAGCACCGAATCACCAAATGTGACTTTTGTTCATGTCTTTGCCTGGGGACGTGTGCGGATGGGGCAGGCCCGGCAGGCTCCTGCGCTGGGCAGACGCAGCCTGAGGCTGGGCGTCCCCGCCAGCTCTCTGATGGGAGTCTGCTGTCAAGAAAGTGCTTGTTTGGAGAAAAACAAGAAGAGGAAGGGAAAAAACAGCTCGCACTCAGCGTCTGGGGAGTCAGGTTACAACACCCAGCCCTGCTCTGGGGCCGTGAGTGGGTGCAGGGGCCTGAGCTTGGGCCTCTGGGACTTGGAAGGCTCCCTCCCGAACGTCTCCCCAGACGCTGGCCTTCTCGCCTCCTTCCAGTCCATTGTGCAGCCGGCCCACACAAACCACAGGACTCGGGGATGGAGGAGACAGAGAGGGCGCCACACCAGGGACCCTTAAGCGAGCATTTGCAAACACAGTGGCCAGCAGGACCCTGGCATTCCCACCAACGGATAGAGTGGCTGGGCAGAAGGAACAGGGGCGAGGGGCCCCAAGGCCGACGGGAGAGCAAAGTCAGAGAAGATTCGAAAACAAAACCCATCAAGGCACAGGGCCGGCGCTCAGGTGCCAGGGTGGAGCCCCAAATATGATCCACGGGATGGGGGAGGTGGGCAGCGATGATGCACTTTACAGAATAACCAGCCGGCAAGTCCACGAAGCCTGCCTTTACAATAGAAACCGAGAACGCAGACCCTTTTCAGGAAAATGTCTACTGTGAAATAGTGTGACTAATAACGTGAATGCCCGAGGTCTGAGGAGCCTCCACATGGCTGGCACTGTCCTGAGAACTTTACGGTATTCTCGCATCTAAGCCTCTCGACAATGCATGCACACGCAGGGGGACTATTTTTACGTCCTCTTCATAATTGGTAAACTGAGGCTGGAAGACACTGAGTCACCTGCCTGGAGCACTGAGCGGAAGTGGCAGAGCCGTGGAACTGGAGCCTTTGTACTGTGGGGTCCCCAGGAAACGGGCAGTGGAGCCCCGACTTCCCACTGCGGGTGTGAGAAATGCACCATGCGTGGTGTGGATTTCCTTTCTAGCTGAGGGCTGAGAGTCCCATTTCAGAGCAGAGCTGGATGCACAGACCCCACAAAACTGCTCTTGCGGGTTTATTCTGACGTCCTGGGCTGGAATGAGGCTGAGGTGGAGCCCTCCCACGGCATCATGATTAAGTTAGAAATGCAATTTGTATTTTAGTCTTTCTGGACCAAACTAAGAACAACCACAGAAGTCGAAATTTGAAAACAAAGACAAGAAAAAATGCCAACCCCACCCATCCAATAACACTGACCAACTTATTTTTCCAGTTTTGATGTGAAATTTGGATTTGGAATGAAAATTCAGCCTGATTTTTCACTCTGACGGCATTCGAGGGTGCCTTGGAGGAGATGGAACCAACCGTGGAGATAAATGTCACCCTCTTCCTCCGTTCCCCGTCCCACCATGGACCTGGGTTTGCCCTGATCGGAGGACAGAGCTGGGGACAGGACGAATCTAAGCCTTGCCCACTCCTGCTGGGGTGTGGACAGGTGTTCCTGCGGACTTCCAGGCAGGTAAGGCTGGCACTGAACACACACCTGGGGCACGCTGGATGCGGGCAGCAAGGACACGCACAGCCCACGTGGTTTTCATTTTCCCAGCACAAGCCATTCCATTTTAAAGAAATACTAAAAGAGTATGTTACATCCTGGTTATATTCTGTTACATTATATTATATTGTGTTATATCATATTATATTATATTATCTGTCTGTCTCACGTGCTTTATACACAATACACTACATCCTCTTGACCTTTTTTGGAGAGGGGAAAAGTTAATCATTTTGAGCCTTTCTCAAAAGAAAAGCATATTTGAATGGAAATGATTTTCTTTATTTTCTTCGAAGAGCAAGAAGTTCTCCTGAAAGAGAAATCTTTCCCCTCTCCATTGAAAGAGTAAAAACAAAATAAAAAGTCGCTGGAACTAATGAGTCTGAAAGTGGCTTCCCCTGGTCTGAACCACTTGTTGGAACACTGGACCTGCATTTCTTTACGAAGCTGCAGCCTGGAAAGAGCGTTTGCAGCCCCAGAGGGGCAGGACCCGGGCTCTCTCTCCCCAGCGAGCTGGCAAACCAGGGCCTCGTTTCTTCCACGACACCTGAACACTGTCCCCGGCAAAGCCCCCTGCCCCCAACAAGGGCACGAAAAATTGTGAATCAAGCTGAATCCTCTCCACGGGAATCCGGTGGGGGCACGCAGGGGGCCAGGGGTGGGGCAGAGCCCTCTCTTCTACCCAAACCAAACTAGACCAACGCGTGGCAGTCCACGTCTCGTTTGTCAAATCTGCACACCTCGCTCGTCCGTCTGAAGTTCCATCAGCAACTTTTCACGGCAGAGCAGGGATGTAAGAGGAAAATAAATCAGTGCCTAATGGCTTCCGAGAGCTGAGGGGGACACAATTATGTGGCATCTACATGCTAATCTACCAGACTGGAGGCTCAGGAGCGCTCAAGAGCCACTCCAAATTCCTGCCGTGATAAGGGGCCGACGCATTCAGCCGGGGCCGGGATAAAAGATTTTTTATGATAATTATCTTAGTGAGGAACATTTTTGCATTTTCTTTCTGTGTGAGTCAGAGTTTAACTGGGGCGGGGGGTGGCTGTCGGGGGGCAGAAGAACGATCTTGACAGCAAAGTGCGTGGAAGTCAAACATTTGCTCTTGGACTATTGTGTGTGGAAGGCAATTAGCCCACAAACGTTGGCTACGTTATTAGGAAAACGCAGACCCAGGTTACTTAGGATCCGGGGTCGGAGGGGAAATTGGAACCAAGGTTTTTAAAACCTTTTGGAAGAAAGAAATTTCGTTACAGAAATGAAACAGCCTCGCTGAGCTCTCTCCTTGAGTTGAGTGGGTTTATGTTTCCGAGTTCTCGTGTGTTATCTAAGATTCATAGGTCTTTTCAACAATTATTTTAAGGAAAATGAGACCATCCCCTGTTACCCAGACTCAGCCATTTATTTTTCTTTTCTTGACGGTCTAATTAAAACCAAACTTTAGACAAGAGCACGGATGGGACCCAGCTCATAAAATCGTGCTTCTGTGGTGAATGCCTTTGGAACATGAACTATGGCTGCATCAGAGAGGACCCTCAATGCTAGGCCACGCCCGGGGACCAAAAGGGTCAATTAAGGCAGAAATCTCTGTGTTGACTCTCGGAGGCTTCCTGCTAACTCCGATGCCCAGCTCCCTGGCCCAGCCAAGGCCACTCCACGCCATGACATTAGAGTGGCTCCTTAGAGAAACTTGCTGTTAGTGGCATTAAGCATTCATCCTTGGCACGTTGGAGGGGAGGGAAAGCAAGACAGGAAGGGAAAAATCAGCCACCCCCCTTCCTCCAGCGTGAGCAGAATTGTTAGCTCCGGACACAGCTAGAAGGGGAGACTGCTTTGCTGTCCACTTGTGGGTCTCGTTCAAAGACGCCATCTGCTCAGCAGCGGCACCCAGGTGGTTAAAGGGCCAACCCTCTGTTGCCAATGCAGCGTGCCTCGAACCAACTTTCCTCTGCCACTCACAACTGTTCCAGAATCCCCAAGCGAATGGGCGCATTGCTTCACAATGTGGATGAAGGAAAAGAAATGTGTATTTCAGAAATCCGAGCCTATTTGAGACTGGAGTGTTCTCAAGACCCTTTGAGAAGGATGTGGGTGTGGACGCACAAGGAAGAGAAGCACGTCTACTGGACAAAGACCAGGGATGAATCCAGAGGAAAGGGCATTCAGAGCGCTTCCCACAGTCCTGGTGGAAGAGCTCCGATGCACCATACCACTATGAGACCCACCCGCAGCCTTACATTTTCCCTCTCACCAAGTAAATTTTCCCTCTCACCAAGTAAATTTTCCCTCTCACTAAGTAAATTTTCCCTTAACATTCCTCTTGGGCTTTTGGCTGCTAACTACAGATGGGTATTACCTTCCAGGACGTGTATGCCGTCTTGGCCCTCTAGTAAACGAGAGGGAAACTTCTCCCGTGGCACAGAGCTCTAGGGCGCCAATGTCTTGAACCCACAAAACTGTTTTTTTTTTTTTTAACTAGTGGGAAGAGCAAAAGATGCTGCTGCTACTGATAATAAGACAGTTTTTAAGAATCCCCCAGGACTCGACCGCTACAAAGATATAAGGCAGCACGACATCCATTCACCCATGTGGTCTGAGGGTCTATCTTGAATTCAGGGGGCAGCTCATGGAACCCAAGGAACGGGAAAGAGAAGTGTTTCGGTTGAGAGGGGACGCTGGTTCTACCCGCAGGGGGTCTGAGCAGGGCCATGGGCAGTAGCTCAGGGATGTGGCATGAAGGGATGGGAGGCCTTGGGAGCTCCTGGGCCTCTGCTCCTGAGGGTGGGGGCTTACCATCCAGATTGGGGGGCACCGTCCCCAGCGAGTAGGCACCTTCCTTCACATGCACCAGCAGCTCTTCTCCTGGCTCAATGTCCTTAATGACTTTATAATAAATCTAGGATGGAGAAACCAGAGAGAAAGGGTGAGCGCAGCCGTCCTTGTTGCTCTGAAAGCCGCGTTGTGCACGCCCAGCCCACAGGCCGCTTGACCTGCCTTGTGATTGCTGCTAAGGGGCTCCCCTCGGAAGTTTGCAGAATATGCTCAAAATGACTACAGGCCCTTTTAAATTGGTGTTATCCAGTTTTTAGATACTGGTACAGGGGATGCAAAATTAAATCGGCAAGGATTAGCCCAAAGTCCCCAAGCAGGGTGCGTCCCAGAGGGATGGACTGGGGACAGCGGCTCTCTCCAAGAGCCCGGCCTGGGTTGGTTCTCAGGTTCCTTTTGTCGATGTGTATGTGAGACACCCCTTGCCATTCTGGGTGGGGGGCTTGGGGTCTAGAGGGTGAATCTGAATGTTTATGAAAGAGGCCATGAACTCAGAGAGAGGTCCCCGGGGCCAGGACACCAGGCTGTGAGTCTCACATGAGCGTGGGTGCCATCCTCAGGGGGAGGCAGAGGGGACTGTGTGCCTGCAGCAGGCTTGGTGCCAGCGGCAGTTGGGGGCCTGCGATGGGGACACCCCTGAAAGCAGGGAGGAGCGGGGAGGGGCTGAGGGTGGGTTCTGCAGCGTGGAACAGGCTCTGAGGTCTAGGGAGTTAAATTTGGAAGAGCCGGCCTCAATACTCTGAGCGGCACCATAGCTTGCCCACGTGTCTCCTGAAAAAGAAGCGTCTGCATTGGGGGTGGTGGCCAAGATCTAGAAAACTCCAGCAACTCAGAGGGTCAGCGGGGCAGGGGCCATCTGGGATGGAGCCCAGGGAACAGGCTGCAAAGTTCTGGGAGACTTTGGGACAGAACTGGGGCCTTCCTTGCTTTTGCCACATCTTGCCTAGGACCCCCCCCTGCACTCTCTGGAGACCAGAGACACAGATCCTCCAGGTGGTGGGGGGGCACCCACTCCACACGTGAGCAGGGCTGACACCAGGGAATCCTGCATCTTAAACCTGGAAAGGTCAGACTGTGGGGTGCCTCTCTCTCAGGCCAGTCCACTGCCAACCACTCCGGCACATGGGTGTTTGGGTCTCTGTTGGGTTAACAAAAACCAAGGAGCTTCCAGGAGCCTGAAGCTCCGGCCACAGGACTGGCTGGGAGGCCAGAGAAAGACCCAAGACAAATTCGTCTACCCTGGGAGACCCCGGGGGGCTGAGGCTTCTCCAGGCCGTGCCCCCTCCTCACTCCTCCAGAGTCATCCTCCTCACGGAAGGCCTGGTCAAGGGTCAGGCCAGGCTTCCCAGCAGCAGCTGGACATGCTCCCGACTGAGCTGGGCACGCAGCTTGCCCACCTCCCGTGCCCCCCCAAACATCTGGAAGACTGAGCTCTCCTCCTCTCCCCAGGCCCGGTCCAGTTGTGGACTCCCTCACATACCACCAGTCCCTACTAACTCCGAACGATACCAACGAACTCTCAAAAGACACAGAAAGCCACAGCGTCTCCAATGCCCACTTGGATGTTATTCCCAGGACTCCAGGACAGCAGAAAACACAGCAGAAAAATGCGCGCATGCACATAGACCCTAGTAATGTGCAAAGTTTCTTTTCCCTGTACTCGTTTGCAATTTTACTTGGCAATTATTCTCAGGTATGTCGCTAAAATAATGAAAGATTTTAAAACGGGGAATAGAAACTGGACCATATTAACTTCTGTAATCAAGCCAATTGTTATTAAGATCTCAGTTTTGTATCATTTTACCTAAAAACTCACACAGTGGCTGAATAATTGTTTTTAAAAAAATCAGATGAGCCACTGTATTGCAAAATCGGACCCAAAGTGCATCTGACGCTCTGACAAAGCCCGGATGACCGCGGAGCCGTCCGGGGACGGTGAGTCATGGGTTATTAATACGCGAGGACAACCGCACTTCATTTGGCAGCGGGCGACCGCATCCAGCAAGCGCATGCTTAGTGCCCGCCCGCGCCACCAGCGCCCGCGGGCCGCCGCTCCATGTGCGCAGGCTGGGGAAAGAAGGGTCCGACTGCGGCCGGAGTGGCGGTGGCTTCTGCTGGTCCCCGTTAGAGGGCAATGTGGACCCGCCCGCAGCGTCCCTCCCGGGCTGCGCCCCGCGCCCCCGCCCCGCGAGGCCGGCGGCGCGCTCTGACCTGGCGTCCCCGGCTCCGCGCACGGCTCCGAGGCGGCCGCGTCCTCCCGCGGGCCGGGCTGCTGGGCTCCCGCCTCGGCCTCCCCGTCCTCTGCGCCCCTCAAGGCCGCTGGCCTTCCTTCTCCGACCCCCTCCAAGGTCCACACGGCCTCCCAGGACCCCCACCCCCCGGAGTGCCACCGGCTCTTCCGAGACACCCCACCTCGGCTCCTAGGGCTGCCGGACGCTCTCCTTCAAGCCCCTCCAAGGGCCGCCAGACCTCCTGGAACCCGCACTCCGAGGCTGCCCGGGTCCCCGCCCCTCCCCCCACGCCCCCCCAGCTCCGACGGCTCCCCGACCTCCTGGGACCTCTCCACACTCCACCTCGCTGCAAGGGCTGCCGGACTCCTCCTCCTACGCCCTTTGAGAACTCCTGGCCTCTCGGGGGACCCTCCCCGCGGCCGCGGACGCAGACGCAGCCCCCGGAGCTGCCGCGGGAGGGTCTAGCACGCTGGGCCGAGGGGAGTAGATTTGTGCGCCCCGGGCGCCCCCTCCCCTGCCCGGGACCCACAGGACGGCCGCCCCCTCCCAGGCCCGGGACCCACAGGACGGCCGCCCCGGGCGCCCCCTCCCCGGCCCGGGACCCACAGGACGGCCGCCCCCTCCCCGGCCCGGGACCCACAGGACGGCCGCCCCCTCCCCGGCCTGGGACCCACAGGACGGCCGCCCCCGGGCGCCTGTCGGAGGCGCGAGCGCAGGACAGGAGGGCGGCGGGCCGGCAGCGGTGGCCCCCTGGACTTTGAGCCGTAGACGGTATTAATCGCTATTAGTGCTAATCGCAAGGCCCCGGGGCGGGGCCGGGGGGTGTGCCCGACCTGCCTCCACCTGGAGGAGGGGTCGAGGCGTGCGGTGGAATCGCCGCAAACGTTCGCAAACTCGGCTGGCCCCGCGTTCGCCAGGGCGCGGAGGTCCTCCAGGCCGGCCGTGGTCCACACGACAGCGGCCGCGTTTTCAGGCCCGTTTCCAACGGCACAAAGGCCTTATCAGCGGCCGCGCGTTGAGAAAGCCGCCGTTCCTGGTCCGCGGGGTCGGGCGACTTCCCGGGACAAAGGGCGTGCTTCGGTGGGAGCTGCTGAGGCCTGAGGCGGTACAAACCGTGCATTTACTGTCTCCAGCCGGGCCCCTTCCGTTCAAGCCTGTAATAAATTATTATTGCAGCCCCTTACACATTCCTGAAGTCGGTTTATAACCTTCCTTTCATTGTGTGCCCCTGTTCGAACACATTCAGACCCGAAGGCCAAGTTGGCATCGTGGATACGTGGATACGCTGAGCCTTGAGTTTTGAGGAGAGGGGAGAGACAAGTCCGTTCCTCAAGGAAAAAGAGAGCTCGTCTCTGATGCCCTTGCGTCCCCAGGCTCAGCTGCAGGAAAGGAGCCCAGAACAGGCATTTACTTAAGTGACAGCATGGAAGTCCTTGCACCCTTTCTGAACAGCTGCATCCCCTGCACTACTCAAACTGTCCCAGGCCGTGGGTGTTGTGCCGGCAAGGCTGAGCTGGAATTTTCCCTCTGGTTTCGGGATCTGAGGGTGAGGAAATGCCACAACAGCTGAGTTTACTAGCCTCATAAATGTCTGCTCCGCACAGCTTTAAAAATAAGGCTGCCAAACAGACGGGTCTGAAGTTAAACCCTCGTTTCAACATCTCAGGTTCTCTTTGTAGTGACCATGACTTCAGTGGACATGGGTGAACAGCCCCCAAAACAGCTCCTCAGAGTTACAACTGCATTTGCCGTTTTCTTGCCCTTTTACGGCTCTCCAGACACACAGAGGTGCTCCATCCATGTAGATGAAGGAGCCCTGGGACAAATCAATGACAAACGTTCTCAACAAAAGGAAGAGAAAGTGCCTGAGAAAAGCTGGATTTAGCACAGGCCATGTTCGTTTAGACGGAGACTTTTATAAAAATGAACATTCCCCCCCCCACAATATTCTTAAAGATAGAAATATTTAAAAATTATAACGGCTGCCAGTTTCGGATTTTTCTTCTTAGGGTTCTTTATGTTTGTTGATTTTGTTTTTTAATATCAAATCAATTCACAAGGAAAGATGCTATTTTGGAAAACGAAGGTTTAAGTTTCACAATTTGCATTCCTACTTACTCTTAGAAATTTAAGATTTAAATAGATGAAAAACTCCATCCCCGTGACACTGCATAGAAGCGACCGGATTGCAGACTAAATGCCGTGGGTAGAGCACTGGCTGCAGCCCTTGCCCCGCTCCCTGGAACAAACGGTTTTCTCAAAAACACGAAAGTGATCGAGTGAACCGGACTGCTTCTTTTCCCCGTTTTACTGGTTTGAGAAACTTTAAAGGAGTGTTTGAGTAAAATATGTGAAATATCTTTCCGGGTGCTGATCTTTAAAAACATCGCTCTCTCTCCATCCTGGATTTGGAATTCAATTGTGCTCGATTTGTGAAGGCTCTTGGTACGGCGCGTGAGGGGCTTTTCACAAAAGAGAAGCACGGCGAGGGGAATTTGAATTTCTCTAAGATGGTTGCTGACAAGTAAATTCGCCCGGTCTGCCTCTTGCTTGTCCTTTTGAGAAAGGATGTTGGTCTGAGGGTTATCCCTGGGGATTTTTTGTCTCTTGGGGGATCCCCAAAGAGGCTTGGCGGGTCCCAGTCTGCCTCATTGCTTCAAGGACTCGGGAAGTGTCACTGTTTATCTTCACTACTTGCTGTCCCCAAGCTGCGGGCCATCTCTCTCCGGGAAAGTTTGTGGACTCTGGAACCCTGAGACTGGCTGAAGGGTTGTGCATTTGGAGTTTAAAAAACAACCTAGCTGATGTTCCAGGATCCAGCAGCGACAGCGTGGAGCTGCTGAGGGTTCGGGCAGAGGTCCTTATTTCTCTCTGCCCTTGTCTGTTGCTTCACTGCGGGAACCTTCCTCTGGCCTGCTCTGGTTGCCTTCTTTTTTCAGAGCTGGGCAGAAGCAGGGGACAGCGGTTCTGGAGTTGGTACCGTCCGCAGGCCCCAGGGACAAGCCGGCACTCCTTTCCTCTGGCCGAGAGAGGAGAAGGCTCGTTCCCCATGGCATTTGCCCCCTTCCTCTCTGCCCAAACGTGGCTGAAGCAACTTGTGCTTAAATCTTTCCGTTTTGCTGCTATAGATTCTGTCATCTTCTAGCAGCTCAAATTAAAAAAAAATTCTTTATACTTATCTCTTTCTTAGTTGTACGGTTTGGATCTGGATATTATTTATACACATATATAAATATAAATTACTGGTCACAGTTAAATTGTCTTCATCATTCTTAAATGGCTTCTTCTAATAAAGTATCTCATTTGGTCAAGAAGGAAAAGAATATAAATTCTGACAAATGATTGTAGCCAGTATTGTGACGGCGTGGTTGAATTTGTATCTTGTTCTTTGCCAAAAAGAGGGCCAGTTTGCTCCCAAGAGGGCACTGTAAAATGCGACGGCTTTCTGGCTCAAAACAAATTTGACGTATTTTTAAGTCTTTTGTAAACCGGTGAAGAAATGCTAAAACGAATCCCCTGCCCATCTCATGTCCCAAGGGAAAATTGTATCTAATTGGAAGCTACCATTTAAACCTGCCAATACACTTAGAATTTTAATTTAAAAGCTTGTGAGGAATGAAAGCAGAGGGAATAAGGAACCGTCCCCGCGACGTGTCAGAGCAGGGTGGCGGATGTCTGTGCCCTTCGTTTAAAGCCCCAGCCCTGGCAGATCTGGCAGGTCACAGCCCTGACGGACAGAGGGGTCCACATGGGGCCCAGGAAAGGGAAGCAGAAGGAACACGCCCTGCGCCCGCGGCCGCGCCTTGGCCCGGGAAGCACCAGGTTTTCATTAGAAACAAGCGTTGGCCTCATCGACATGGCGCTGCGTGGTTATCAGTCTGCTGATCTGCTCACGAAATGCCTTTGCTTAACACGCTCGGCCAAGATCAGCCTCTGTCTGCTTCCACTTTGGGGAGACCGGCCCTCTGCTCAGGCTGAGCCCCGCACTCTGCCCGCGGAATGTGCTGGTGGGTGCAGGTTTTCCTGACACCCGGCCAGCCCTGGAGGGCAGCGTGAACCCGCAGCCTCTCTGAGGTGCATACCGGGGGGGGGGTGGTGTCTGCCGCCCCAAGTCATGCTCCCCAACATGTGTGTGACCCCAGCATCATGTCACACCATCCTCAGCCTCACTGGCCACGTGCCATTCTGCCACCGACATCCTTGCCCTATTGAGGGACGTGGGGCCGAGAGAAAGAGCCGCGCTGTGAACTGGCCTCTTCCCACCTCCGCTTCCTCTACCAGGCACTTTATCCCCAAGCTCTTGTTTTCCTTCTCAACATTCAAACAAATCCAGGAACAGAGTCTGTGTCTCCCGAAACATTTCAAACCAACGCATTCACTCCTAATTGCAGAAAGTACCACCCCGGCATGATCTGAGTGTCTGAGTTCCCGAAAAGGAAAAGCAGGAGACGGCGGCAAGGAGGGCCGGGGGGCCGCCACCCGAAGTGAGCTGAGTCCCGTGGGCTCCTCCCTGCCCTCCGCTCAGGCTGAGCTGTGGGAAGGTAAATCAAGGCACCCCAGGCTCTACGGCCATGATCTGACCATCCCCCCAAAACCCCAGAGCAAGACTGGGTCCCCCCAGCTGTCTGCAGTGGACGCTTTCCTCCTAGTAGCTGGGCCGCCCTAAAGCCTGTGTTACCTCTGTGGACCATCTGTGGGCGCCACGCGTGTAGCAAACCAGTTACCTTTTAGGGGATGGGGCCGGGGCCAGGAGGAAATTCATGGCCCATCTTGGCCTCTGCTGCCCTGGGCTCCCCGATCTGGAGCCATGGGGAGGAGGGTGGAGGCAGGTGCTGGAGGAGCGGGCAGAGTGACAGGCTGGTCACCCCTCTGCGAGGTCTGCTGGGGCAGGAAACCCTCAGAGCCACAGGGCACCAAGAGGGGGTCTTGCAGCGCAGATGAGAACCCAGAGACAGGGCCATGAGCGCAGCACTGCATTCCCATGGCCATGGAGGTGACCCAGTCTGTGGAAAAGACAGCCCAGTTCACATGGAACTGGAGGTGCCGCTGCCTAGGAAGGAGGGCCGTCAGGGCCTCTGTGACTGCCCTTCCACGGCTAGGAGGCAGCACGCTGGGGTCCTCCGGGGAACCTGATGGACATTTGCTGAATTCTTTCAAGCCCTGGGGTTCACTTTTTATCACATCCATCTTCTCTTGCCCCAAATTGCTGCAGAAGAGCACATGTGCCTGTCCCAGGGCACGCTGGGTGAGGCTGGGAGGGGGGCACGTGGCCAGCAGTCTGGCTCCAAGGAGAACGAGGCCTGGCTAGACGGACAGAGTCGTCCTTGTGCTGTGCTGCCAGCGTCTGGGCTCCCTGAGTGCCCACGACATGAGCTGGAGAGCCGCCAGCTGCTCAGAGCCCCCACGGCTGGGCGGGTTGCATCTGTTCCCAGGGCCCATCTGGACGCACCATGCGGGCCACCCGTAAAGGCCGTGACAGGCTGAGGTTGATGACAGTCCCTGACCTCCAAGCCCCACGGATGTGTGGGTCTCTCCGAAGACACAGGAGCATCTGGGAGCCCAGGCTGTTTGGAGCGCCCCTCCTTCACTCCTCGAGGGAGCTGGGGCTTCAGGAACTCCCTCTCTGGGACCCCGACTCTGTTCCTGCCCGGTCCCTCTGTCTTCTGGAAATTGGGGCTAAGGTCATGTGCCTTGAACTTCAAGACAACATTAGTGCTCTTCTGACTTAAATGACTTTCCTCCTGAATCCCATCTGGCAAACTTGAAACTGTTTTATGGGTCTCAGATCTTCAATCTGGATCCCCTCCTCTCTGCGCCCGTGCTGGGCTGGGAGGAGGGGTGTGTGTGTGCGGGTGAGAGAGAAAAAGGGAAATTGTTCCCTTAAGTGTGTTTGTGTGTGTTTGCGTGTGGGTGTGGGGGTGTCCATAAGTGCCAGGAAATCCTGGTAGAAACTCTTGGGATTATAGAAATCTGAGAAACCCCATTAATAGCGTGTAATGTTTCCTTTTCAAAGAGAAGCCTGTCTTCAGATATCTTTGTTGTATTATTAATATTTCAGGGAAGTTTTTATTCCAGCTCCATGTAGAGTCGCGTCGGTGGCTTTGCAGCATCCGCGTTTCCAGCGGTCAGGACCGGGAACGAAAATGCTTTCTGCTGAGGCTGGTGGCCTTCCCAACGAGAGAGAGCAAGTCCGTTTTTGGGAGACTGTTTAAAAAATAGCTTGAAATCTCTTATATCCCGTTCAAAAAAGCATTTCTAAAAGTCACTTCATTCAAGCAACAAATATTGAGAGTCTCTGAGTATGTAAGAGCAGTTTTTCATATTATTATTATAGTTTAAAGTTATGAGCATTATTTTTCAAAGGAAAATACGTCTCACCAATTGCTCCCTTTTCTTTGCTACCTGAAATGCAAAGTCGAGATTTGACTTTTTTAAAGATTGGCCCTGAGCTAACATCTGTTGCCAATCTTCTTTTTTCTTCTTCTTCTTCTCCCCAAAGCCCCCCAGTACGCAGTTGTATATTCTAGTCGTAGGTCCCTCTGGCTGTGCTATGTGGGATGTGGCCTCAGCATGGCCTGATAGCGGTGCCATGTCCTTGCCCAGGATCTGAACCGGTGACACCCTGGGCCGCTGAAGCGGAGTGCGCAAACTCAACCACCGGGACATGGGCCACCCTGCAAAGTTGGGTTTTAGAAGGAGAAGCTGGGTGTCTGACGACTTCCCCGGTGCCGCCCGGCCCGGTGCCGACCGGCCAGCCACTCTCGCCTCTCGGTGGCTCACGCTCTCCTGTGTGTTTCGGAGGCCACGGCCACACAGTTGATTATGTTCAGACGGGGGACTTAGCGGGCATGTTGGCTGGAATCTCGGCTGGTCTGCAACACCAGGAATCACCCGCTGCGGGCGCAGGGCTCCTGTCTCCTCAGAGGGTCGAGGGGTTGACAGGCCCCAGGTGGAAGAATTTCCCTTTTTTGGGCCATTTCGGTGTTGCTTTTGCTCAAATGCACATCTCAAGTTCCCCATGAGTTTCTGAACTAAAGTGGGGATAATTAATCCCCCCAGGAGGCTGTGTTGGAGAGAAACGTCCAGTAGGCGAGGAGAGTTGGAGGCAGTTTTGATGGCACATTGGGTTTAAGTGATAGAGCCAGCAACGTTTCTGCCTGTAGGATGGAGCTTGGCAACAGGACAGCGTCGGCCGGTGGGAGTGGGTTAAACGAAATGGAATCAACGAGAGTTAAAAATTTATTATTCCATCTCAGCAGAAAGTATTTCTGTCCCCTGGTCCTGACGACGGAAAGAGAGTTTGCTGCAAAGCGGACCATTCCATTTGGGCTCTATGTGGAGCTGAGATAAAGGCTTCCCTGAGATATTAGTAATGAAACGAAGATGCTTGAAGACGGGCTTCTCTTGGAGAAGACTCTACGTCTCATTTGCTTTTTCAAAAGCTTGTCCCATAAAGATATCTCTGTTACTGCTTAAATTTGGTTCATACAGTCTAACAAACGTTTATTTCTTAACTAAAAAATCTGGCTCTTTTGTTACTCTATTCCGTGTCTGACAAAAGAGCAGTCCTGGGCCCGGGTCCCAGGCATTCCTTCTGCTGCCCCTCGGCTCCCAAACACACAACCAGGGACACACGCTCTCTACAAGAAAAGCGCACTGCCAGGGCTGTCTGTGCTTGCAATCCGGCTCTCCTTCACTTACGTTTCACTCTCATCTGGAAGAAGGGAAAGTGTCTTTTAAGGTTCTCTCCTAATTTTCACGATCATTCCTTTTGCTTTCTTTCTGCAATATTTTTTGCAATCAGAAATAAAAGTTACTTTCAAACTTTTGGGTTCTAACTAACAGCAGCAGACGTCCCGCTAGCAGAGGCAGACTCGAGCTTCACCGTGTCCGGCACCCGCAGGTGTCCGGGGAGGACTGCTTGGTCCAGCTGAGCCCCACGGCCGAGAAGGATGCAGATGGTGGAGAGCCGCCCGGCAGCTTATGGGGGTCCTAGGGACCTCCCTGGTGTGCGCTGTCTGCATTTCTTAATGAGAAACTGTTTCTCTAAAGTCAAGAGCCTCGAGCCGATGTTAATGGTTTGCACAGGCGACGCGAGAATGTACCCTTTGTCTTGTGGTCTCCGCAAACATTTTTGAAAGCAATGGAATCCTTTTTGCAAGTGAAATCTCAGGCATAACCTCAAGATACTACAGGCAAAAGCAAAGTGCTCTGATGGAAAGGGTTGGGCTCCCCAGGAACCCAGTGCTCTGGGAACACAGAACGAAATTGTGGCCGGAGGAGCCTGGCCCAGGAGCATGAGGAGTCTCCGGGGTCCACTTGCAAACTTGTAATTAAAGACATCGACTGAGAGCTCCCAGTGCTGGGGACGTGTTGCCTTCTTGGTGGACGGAAACTCCGCATGGCATCCCACATCCTGATCAGCTCATGGGTGTGGACGCCTGCCACGAGGACCGAGAGCCAGTGATGCCTGCATCCCTGGGGTGGCACAGATGTGCTGTAGTGAGCGAGGCTCAGGCGTGCCGAAGGAGGTCCTTGGCCCCCGGGGGTCTGGCAGCAGAAGCAAAGGTTATCCTTGGCCCTGGTGAGACCTGGGGCTGAAGTCAGGACCACATAGCTCAGGAAAAATATCAGTCGGCTCGCCCACAGGGCCAGGATTTTGTGCCAAAGCAAGGCCAGTACCCTCTGCAGGCTGCCCGGGCTGCCATAGCGATTCCTGGGGGCTCTGGGCAGCTGGGGCCACACTTCAGCCTTCCAGACAGCCAGCACTGACCCTTCCGGACAGCTTGGTCAAACAGAGTCATTTAGACACGATTCTCAAGCGGCTAGGTCCAGTTCTCCACTTCTCTCGTGGGAGTGGCGTTTGTAGGGAATGTGGACCTCTGCAGTTTCGGATCCCGCCTGCTCCGGCTCCCTTCTTTCACGCAAGCCCTCATCTTTTGGCTCTCAAGCCCAGTCAGCCTTGGGCGAGGCCGCTGACCGCAGGCTTCGATGGAGCATTAGTGGGGTGTCACTGAGCTCCCGGAAACTCAGTGTTGGCCAAGTGTCAAATAGCCGCCCCCAGTGCAGGACCGGGCTTGGCAAAGTGCTCGGCAGAGATGCAGCTGACCCTTCACCTTGACACCCCCACTCCCATCCGTCTCAATGCCAAGGCCCCCAGGACAACTCCAAGGGCAGATATCCCCCGTGTGCAAACCCTGGACCTACCTGCTCGTTGATCTGACACATGGTGAGGTTCTGGTCATCGCAGGAGCATGCCACACGGATGTACTTGAGCCAGCTGCCAGCCCCGGCCTGATTAGCATCCACACAGAACTTCTCACTGCCCAGGTCTTCGGAGATCTGCCCGGCAAGACAGAAAACCAAGAAGAGTCAGAGACATCCTGTGTGCTGGTCAGCACTCTCTGCATTCGCCCAACGAGAAACCCAGCTGTCTGTGCTCAGAGCAGGAAGGCAATTCAGCATCTGGACAACAGCCCACCCGCCGGGCATCTGCGGGGCCCTGGCCCACCCAGCCCACCCACGCCCGGGAGCCTCCTGGAGCCCTGTGGAGAGGGGGAAGGATGGCCCTTCCCTTTCTCACCGAGCAGATCGCTGCCCTGGCCCGGCAGTAAAAAGTGCCACCAGAGATGCAAAAGTCCCCCAGTAGAGCCGCCCCAAGTGTGACAAAGCAGAGGCCACTTGAGTCTCAGAATAGAGCCTCTGCTAAGGAGAGTTGGGGCGCTGGGCTGGAGAACACCTTCTTGAAGGTAAAGGTGTTGTTGGGGTGTGTGGCTGCATACGAGCCTGGGTGTGAGTGTGCGCGCATGAGCGTGCATGTGCGAGCATGTATGCGTGTGTGCACACTCACCCCAGCGTGCACATCACCCTGAAAGTAAGAAAAACATTTAATTTTCTTAAAAGTGGAAAGTTTCCATTTGACACTCAGAAACAGGCAGACGCCCAGCCTCTCTTAGCACCCTCGGAGGCCACGCGGCTCTTGACTGGCATTAGTTACTTTGTTGTTGCTGTCGTTTTCTGAACCCCTGACTCACACAAGCTGAGAGCTTCTGAGGGTGTGCACTCTGAGCAGGCTGTTTATGAGGACACCTGACTGCTGTCCCCTGCTGAGAGGGGGACTCCCTTAGGCCTGCTGGGCCCTGAGGGGGAGGCTGTAGGTGGAGTCCCTCCCATCCTCCCGCCTGCCCTGTTCAGTGCCTGCTGGGGGCTCTGAATCCAGAACGGTGGAAGCCGGCAGCACCTTAGGCGAGCTTCCTGGGCAGCCCAGCCCCGGCGCTGAGGGGTAGGGGATGGCGGGGTGGGCGCTGAGGTCACCACCACACTGAGGTCCTGGAGTAGGAAGGGTATCCAGGTGGTCACGTATGTCTGGTGGGCAAGGTGCCCTGGTGGGCAGGGGTGTCTAGGTGAGTAAATCTGTCTAGGTGGTCAGGAGAGTCCTGGCAGGCAGGTGTGTCCTAGTGCGCAGGGGTGTCCCGGTGAACAGGTGTGTCCAGGTGGGCAGGTATGTCTGGATGGGCAGGTGAATCTTGGTGGGCAGGTGTGTCCTGGTGAGCAGGGGTGATGGAAGCAAAGTGTCAGAAGGACCCGCCGAAGTCAGGGCACCATGGCTCCTATTCCCTGGAGGGTCTCCTGAGTGCCCTGTCACCAAGTGTGAGGACCTGGGAAGGGAGGGAGGCTATCCCTGGAAGCCTGGAGCAGGCTACTTCTGGCTGGAGAAACACGGTGCTTTGTGAACAGTGCAGGTGCTCTGCAAACGTCCACGGACACTTTTTAATTGGCCAGGGGCCCTGCCTTGCCTCCAAATCAGGGAGGAAACGAGGGTTCAGGAGGCAGCTGCTTTGCTGCGAGATGTGCAGAACCTGCCTCAGTCCGTCTGG